>NC_042622.1:14082364-14382364 GCF_901001135.1 Rhinatrema bivittatum
CAATACCCCATCAGAAGCAGCGGCCATTTTCAAAGATGCAGGCTTTCAGATCGCGCCATCTGCTCCACAACCAGGACCGGAAGGAATCACTCGTTCAGCGGCACCGGGATGGCAGCGAGTAGAGAAGGGCGGTGTTACAGTTTTGGCTGCAGTGCAACCGCCTCACCACCAGGGGTCCCTCTAGTGCTGGCTTTCCGGACAGGCCCAGTCCATCTTATCTGTCCACTCTGTGCTCTGGGTGTGTCCTTATAACCCTGCCTGACAGTTGCCTCGGTGCTTCGGCATCGAGCTCTCCTGGGCTCCCTGCTCTAGCCTTGCGTGGCCTTCGGGCCTTTCCTTGCCTTGCCCTGCGCGGCCTTCGGGCCTTTCCTTGCCTTGCCCTGCGCGGCCTTCGGGCCTTTCCTTGCCTTGCCCTGCGCGGCCTTCGGGCCTCCTTCCTCGTTGTTCTCACCTGGCCTACGGGCCTTCTGACCTGCCCTGCTCTGCTTATGGTGTGTGGCCTACGGGCCTTCTGTCTGTGTGTGTGGAGCCTACGGGCCTTCTGACCTGCCTTGCCCCGCTTATGGTGTGTGGCCTACGGGCCTTCTGTGTGTGTGTGGCCTACGGGCCTTCTGACCTGCCTTGCCCTGCTTACTGTGCCCTGACCCAGCCTGAACTTAGACTCTGCTCATTACCGCCTGCCCTGACCCAGCCTGAACTTAGACTCTGCTCATTGCCGCCTGCCCTGACCCAGCCTGAACTTAGACTCTGCTCATTGCTGCCTGCCTTGACCCAGCCTGGAACCAGACACTGTTTTTAGCTTCCTGTCTCTCTCCACCTGGAGCCACCCTGCTGGGTGGTGTTCACGCCTCCTGACCGGAGCCCAAGCGTAACAGTATGCCGAAGCCATCAAATTTCCAGGGGAAGAGATGGTCTGTGTCCTGCCGGTGAGTCAACTTTTTCACTAATTCAAGATGCCTCCTTCTTTAAAGTTTTATACCTGCAATTCCTGTCAGACTTTGAATTATCCAAGCTATCAGAACTGTCTAGCCTGTGAACTTGTTGGTCAGGAACACTGGTCATGCAATAATTGCAACAAGAAAAATGTCTCTGTCTATCAGGAATGTTTGAACTGTCTGGCTCCTAAACCAGGGTGGTGGAAATGCTCCTGTCTTCCGTGTTTGTTACCACCAGGCAAACCCTGCCCCCGGTGTTCGGCTCTAGGACCAGCTGTGCCATTAAAAAAAGCTATCAGCTCTCCTAACCAGTATTCTGTTTCTGGCTCAACTAAAACAGACATTTTTGCTGGCAGTTTGTGGATAGAAAAACCCAGGACTTACCTGGCCAAGAAGGCTTCTGTGACACCAGTGCTAGAGCCTCAGGAACAGGTTTCTCTCAAACAGAGAGAGTTGATTAACTCTAGCAGGGCTCTGCTGCCCACAGCTGCTGTTGAGACACTAACGAGCACATTCCCTAGACGTCCTAGAACTGCCTGTGCCTTCTCTAAACTGCTCCTCCAGAAACAAAATAAGGAGCCTCAGAGTGTGGCTCGAGGTATCAAGCCCACAGCAGTGCTACTTGAGTCTTCTATGTGCACTGCTTCAAACCTTGCTGCTCTGCCATCTGAGCCTGTTTCATCACCCCAGGGGGGGGCCAAGCCTGCTGCATCGCCCCAGGAGGGGGCCAAGCCTGCTGCATCGCCCCAAGAGGGGGCCAAGCCTGCTGCATCGCCCCCAAGAGGGGGCCAAGCCTGCTGCATCGCCCCAAGAAGGGGCCAAGCCTGCTGCATCGCCCCAGGAGGGGGCCAAGCCTGCTGCATCGCCCCAAGAGGGGGCCAAGCCTGCTGCATCGCCCCAAGAGGGGGCCAAGCCTGCTGCATCGCCCCAAGAAGGGGCCAAGCCTGCTGCATCGCCCCAGGAGGGGGCCAAGCCTGCTGCATCGCCCCAGGAGGGGGCCAAGCCTGCTGCATCGCCCCAGGAGGGGGCCAAGCCTGCTGCATCGCCCCAGGAGGGGGCCAAGCCTGCTGCATCGCCCCAGGAGGGGGCCAAGCCTGCTGCATCGCCCCAGGAGGGGGCCAAGCCTGCTGCATCGCCCCAGGAGGGGGCCAAGCCCTGCTGCATCGCCCCAAGAAGGGGCCAAGCCTGCTGCATCGCCCCAGGAGGGGGCCAAGCCTGCTGCATCGCCCCAGGAGGGGGCCAAGCCTGCTGCATCGCCCCAAGAAGGGGCCAAGCCTGCTGCATCGCCCCAGGAGGGGGCCAAGCCTGCTGCATCGCCCCAAGAGGGGGCCAAGCCTGCTGCATCGCCCCAGGAGGGGGCCAAGCCTGCTGCATCGCCCCAGGAGGGGGCCAAGCCTGCTGCATCGCCCCAGGAGGGGGCCAAGCCTGCTGCATCGCCCCAAGAGGGGGCCAAGCCTGCTGCATCGCCCCAGGAGGGGCCAAGCCTGTTGCATCGCCCCAGGAGGGGGCCAAGCCTGTTGCATCGCCCCAAGAGGGGACCAAGCCTGTTGCATCGCCCCAAGAGGGGGCCAAGCCTGCTGCATCGCCCCAAGAGGGGGCCAAGCCTGCTGCATCGCCCCAAGAGGGGGCCAAGCCTGCTGCATCGCCCCAGGAGGGGGCCAAGCCTGCTGCATCGCCCCAGGAGGGGGCCAAGCCTGCTGCATCGCCCCAGGAGGGGGCCAAGCCTGCTGCATCGCCCCAGGAGGGGGCCAAGCCTGCTGCATCGCCCCAGGAGGGGGCCAAGCCTGTTGCATCGCCCCAAGAGGGGACCAAGCCTGTTGCATCGCCCCAAGAGGGGGCCAAGCCTGCTGCATCGCCCCAAGAGGGGGCCAAGCCTGCTGCATCGCCCCAAGAGGGGGCCAAGCCTGCTGCATCGCCCCAAGAGGGGGCCAAGCCTGCTGCCTCGCCCCAGGAGGGGGCCAAGCCTGCTGCCTCGCCCCAAGAGGGGGCCAAGCCTGCTACAACGCCCGGAGAGGGGCCCGAACCTGCTGCACTACCCCGAGAAGAGCCTGCTAAACCGGTCCTGCTGCCACCCCTGGAGGGGCTCAAACCGGTACCACTAACAGACTTTCTAACTCAGCCATCTGAGCCTGTTGAATGGCTCCAGCTGTTGTTGCCCTCGGAGGGGCCAGATCTCATCTTTGAGTACCCCCTGCTAAGATGGGACCCAGGAGGAGGGGGAGGCCTTGAGGAGGGGGTACTGTTACAGTTTTGGCTGCAGTGCAACCGCCTCACCACCAGGGGTCCCTCTAGTGCTGGCTTTCCGGACAGGCCCAGTCCATCTTATCTGTCCACTCTGTGCTCTGGGTGTGTCCTTATAACCCTGCCTGACAGTTGCCTCGGTGCTTCGGCATCGAGCTCTCCTGGGCTCCCTGCTCTAGCCTTGCGCGGCCTTCGGGCCTTTCCTTGCCTAGCCTTGCGCGGCCTTCGGGCCTTTCCTTGCCTTGCCCGGCCTTCGGGCCTTTCCTTGCCTTGCCCGGCCTTCGGGCCTTTCCTTGCCTTGCCCTGCGCGGCCTTCGGGCCTTTCCTTGCCTTGCGCGGCCTTCGGGCCTCCTTCCTCGTTGTTCTCACCTGGCCTACGGGCCTTCTGACCTGCCCTGCTCTGCTTATGGTGTGTGGCCTACGGGCCTTCTGTCTATGTGTGTGGAGCCTACGGGCCTTCTGACCTGCCTTGCCCCGCTTATGGTGTGTGGCGTACGGGCCTTCTGTGTGTGTGTGGCCTATGGGCCTTCTGACCTGCCTTGCCCCGCTTATGGTGTGTGGCCTACGGGCCTTCTGTGTGTGTGTGGCCTACGGGCCTTCTGACCTGCCTTGCCCTGCTTACTGTGCCCTGACCCAGCCTGAACTTAGATTCTGCTCATTACCGCCTGCCTCTGACCCAGCCTGAACTAGACACTGCTTATTGCTGCCTGCCTTGACCCAGCCTGGAACCAGACACTGTTTTTAGCTTCCTGTCTCTCTCCACCTGGAGCCACCCTGCTGGGTGGTGTTCACGCCTCCTGACCGGAGCCCAAGCGTAACAGGCGGCAAGCGGCTCCGACGCCAAATGGGGGGAGTGGTGACAACAAAAGAAAGTGGATCTGGATGATCAGTGAGGCAGTCCGCAGCTGAGAAACCACCAAGACAACAAAAGACATGAAAGAGCAGCAAATTCTAGGAATGAAAGTTCACATTTAAACTGAATATAAGACTTTAACTTTCTGCAGGATTGATAGAGGGGATGGAGGGCTAAAACTAATAATTTTACTAAAGCAGCTGGGAGGGTGGATGGGATGATTGATTAGGTACTGTGAGACACATCATCTCTATCTGCCAGGCAGATACACCATGGGGACATGGTGTGTCAAGCAGAGACAGGCGAGAGACTGGGGAGGGAGGGAGTTACACTATGTCTCAGAGGCAAGTCTTGCCTCACAAATCTGCTTCACAAATCTGCCTCACAAATCTGCTTCACTTTTTTGAAGGAGTTAATAAACGTGGATAAAGGTGAACCGGTAGATGTAGTGTACTTGGATTTTCAGAAGGCGTTTGACAAAGCTCCTCATAAGAGGCTTCTAGGAAAAGTAAAAAGTCATGGGATAGGTGGCGATGTCCTTTCATGGATTGCAAACTGGCTAAAAGACAGGAAATAGAGAGTAGGATTAAATGGACAATTTTCTCAGTAGAAGGGAGTGGGCAGTGGAGTGCCTCAGGGATCTGTATTGGGACCCTTACTGTTCAATATATTTATAAATGATCTGGAAAGAAATACGACGAGTGAGATAATCAAATTTGCAGATGATACAAAATTGTTCAGAGTAGTTAAATCACAAGCAGATTGTGATAAATTGCAGGAAGACCTTGTGAGACTGGAAAATTGGACATCAAAATGGCAGATGAAATTTAATGTGGATAAGTGCAAGGTGATGCATATAGGGAAAAATAACCCATGCTATAGTTACACAATGTTAGGTTCCATATTAGGTGCTACAACCCAAGAAAGAGATCTAGGCGTCATAGTGGATAACACATTGAAATCGTCAGTTCAGTGTGCTGCGGCAGTCAAAAAAGTAAACAGAATGTTGGGAATTATTAGAAAGGGAATGGTGAATAAAACGGAAAATGTCATAATGCCTCTGTATCGCTCCATGGTGAGACCGCACCTTGAATACTGTGTACAATTCTGGTCGCCGCATCTCAAAAAAGATTAATTGCGATGGAGAAGGTACAGAGAAGGGCTACTAAAATGATAAGGGGAATGGAACAGCTCCCCTATGAGGAAAGACTAAAGAGGTTAGGACTTTTCAGCTTGGAGAGGAGACTGCTGAGGGGGGATGTGATAAAGGTGTTTAAAATCATGAGAGGTCTAGAATGGGTAGATGTGAATCGGTTATTTACTCTTTCGGATAATAGAAAGACTAGGGGGCATTCCATGAAGTTAGCATGTGGCACATTTAAAACTAATCGGAGAAAGTTCTTTTTTACTCAACGCACAATTAAACTCTGGAATTTGTTGCCAGAGGATGTGGTTAGTGCAGTTAGTATAGTTGTGTTTAAAAAAGTATTGGATAAGTTCTTGGAGGAGAAGTCCATTACCTGCTATTAATTAAGTTGACTTAGAAAATAGCCACTGCTATTACTAGCAACGCCAACATGGAATAGGCTTAGTTTTTGGGTACTTGCCATGTTCTTATGGCCTGGATTGGTCACTGTTGGAAACAGGATGCTGGGCTTGTTGGACCCTTGCTCTGACCCAGTATGGCATGTTCTTATGTTCTTATAAAAGTGAAGATGATGTATATAGTGACGATGGGCGACTGGTAGGCCGCTCTCGCGGAGAGTAAAAACTGCATACATACATGATGACATGTAAAATGTGTATACCGGGCTTAAGGGAACTGAAAGGTAATCACAATGTTGTCAGCATCTAGAATACTTTCCCTTAATGTCAAGGGATTGAACTCTCCAAGAAAAAGGCAGTTACTTAAATCGGAGATCCAGGTCAGTAAGGCGGCCGTGATATGTCTATAGGAAATGCATTTAAAACGGCGTTATGAAGGCCTCCTGAGTTGGCCCATGTTCTCGCATAGTTTTTATGCAGCGGCCAGTAAACACACTAAATATACAGGAGTTAGTATCATGTTTATGCAGGACGCGGATTTGGTAATCAACAAGCACCTGGCAGATGCTGCGGGCAAATTCTTATTGATAAAATTTCAACACCAGGGGGTCCAGTATACACTGGTAAACATATACGCCTTGAACAACGAACAGGGGGCATTCTATTCGCAAATTGATCAACTATTGGAGAAGGAAGGGGAGGGCTATGTAATGATAGTAGGTGATTTTAACCTAACTCTGAATCCCCAGCTAGATAATTCTGGGGGCAATAGTTCGAGCACAGGAATACTACGGAGAAAGCTAAAATCTTTAATAAGCAAATGGGAGCTAGTGGATGTGTGGCGACAGAGACACCCTTTAGAAAGGAATTATACCTTTTACTCAAACCCACACAACTCATATTCACACATTGATCTTTTCTTAGTAGACAAGATGCTTATGAAAAGAGTCATGGAGGCGGGCATTGAAAACATCACTTGGTCTGATCATGCTCCACTTTATTTAGACATTCAAAATGTAGATAATAGCCCAGGGTTTCGTCCGTGGAAACTTAATGACACATTACTAGCAGACGAGGCCTTTTGTAACAAACTCCATGAATGTATAGGGGAATATCTAGAACACAATTCCGGGAATCCAGCAATATTATGGGACTGTCTTAAGACAGTGGTAAGAGGGCAGTTAATTGCTAGGGGATCCTTTGTAAAAAAGAAGAAAAACAGCAAGTTAAACTGTAATTAAGAGAAGAAATTGACAACTTGGCGGCTGCCCATAAAAAGCAATCTCTCTACTGCCATTATGCGAAATTGCAACGGGCAAGGAGAAAACTAAACACGATAGCGGAGGCTGAACGTCTGTCCCAATATAATCGTGGCTGGCAAGAGGCGTTTGAATGGGGAAACAGATCAGGGAGATTATTAGCATGTTATCTAAAGAAAAGGGAAGCACGGAATCAAATAACGCAGATATGGGAGATTGATGGCTCATTACTCACGGTCCCCCAAGACATAAGACAAAGATTTAAACAATTTTATGGGTCTCTATATGAGGCTGAGCCAGATATATCCCAAAATCAGATAAATCAATACCTTTCAGGAGTAGACTTACCATACTTGACAGAGGAGGAAAGTAAGTTTTTTGAACAAGAAATCACTGAAGGTGAAATTCGGCAGGCCATTAAGGATTTAAAAGTTAATAAGGCACCAGGCTTGGATGGATACACCTCCCAATTATATAAAAAATTCTCCTCATCCATTATTGAACCTATCAAAACGTTATTTAATTCTTTAAAAGAGGGGCATGCACTAGGCCCAGGAGCAAATACCGCAGGAATTACGATCCTGGGGAAGCCGGGTCGTGACCTTACACAATGTGGATCTAACCGACCTATATCACTGATCAATATAGATTTAAAATTACTGGCCAAAATACTGGCAACTCGTCTTAATAGGGTAATGTCCAAATTAGTTCATCCTGACCAGGCGGGATTTATTCCCGGAAGAATGGCGGCCGATAATATCCATAAAATTGTGGATCTGGTGTGGTGGATCAAGAAAGAAAACATACAATTATCGGTGGACACTGAAAAAGCTTTCGACATAGTCCACTGGCCTTTTCTGTTTTGTACTTTAGAAAAAATTAGATCTGGCCCCCATTTTACTACTTGGCTAAAACAATTGTATAACTTACCCCAGGCGAGGGTTAAGGTAAATGGCATCTACTCTGACCCATTCCCAATTACAAGAGGTACGAGGCAAAGGTGCTTTTTGTCTCCCCTGCTATTTGCACTCTTCTTGGAACCCTTTGCTACAACAGTCAGACAGTCCGAGAATTTAAGAGGTATTTCCATAATGGGCAAAGAGTATAAAATGTCAATGTTCGTGGATGACATTTTGTTTACTCTGTCCAGTCCTAGTCAGTCTTTGCAGGGAGCGTTGGCAGCACTTCAAGCATTCAGTGGAGTCTCAGGTTTTAAACTTAATGTTGATAAATCGGAAGTGTTGAATGTGTCTATTCCCCACACAGCGTTGACATCTCTGCAAACACAATTGCCATTTAGGTGGGCCCAATGGAAAATAAATTATCTAGGGGTCTATATCAGTAACAATCCAAAGGATCTATTTCAATTAAACTTTCTGTTGTGCATCCCGCTCGGCCCGCACACAGGCCTGCTCATCTTCATGGTTCCATGGCAAGTCCTGGGTTGGCTTCCCTAGTGGCTGCTGCTAGCGCTTCCAGTCCCAGGCGTCCTGCGGTGGTGGTCGCCGGGCCTTCCACTGCACACCAGGCCTCTTGCCGAAGCTCAGCGTCCTCGGCCGTGTCGGCCACGCCCCTATGTGAGCGCGCACGTGGACTGCACGGCCTCTTGTAGGGCCAAGGGCGGGTCCTAGCTTCATGGCACACCTTGATTGATTCCCCGTTATAAGGAAGTTATTACTTGGACTTCCTTGCCTTGGCAATCGGGTCGGCGTTTTTGCTAGATTGTCACTGCATTCTTGCTTGCTCCTGTCTTGTTCCAAGTCTTGTTCCAGGATCCTTCTTTTCCAGTTCTGTTCCTGCCTTGTTCCTGCTTCCTAGTACTCCAGTGTCCTTCTGTTCCTGTTCATCTGTTCGTCTACCCAGGTAGTACCCCGGACTGTCTTCTGGTACTGACCTCAGCTTGTTCCCTGACCTGCCTGCCTGTCTGCTGCCTACCTTCTGACTCCAGTCCGTCCTTCGACTCGCCTGCCTGCTGCATGCCTCTGACTCCAGTCTGTTCATCGACCTGTCTGCTGCCTGCCTTCTGACCTTGGCCTGCCTGTGACCATATCTGACCTCCGGTATCTGACCTCTGCTCGTTGACCACTCCTCGGATCGATTCCTGGACTTTGACCTTTATCTGCCTGACCACACCCCTAGATTCTGGCTCTGTTCCTTGCCTTGTCATCACCCATGCTCTTCTGGTTCTCCCTGTTACATCGGACCTCCTGCTTCGAACCTGACCATACTCCCCTTCTGCCTGTGGGCACGCCGGACTTGGAGACCCTGCGAGGCCCTCCTAAGTCCAAGTGGCCCGGGTCCCTACGGGCTCCTCCTGGGGGGACCTCGGGCTTCCAGTGGTGAAGCTCTACCTAGCCTCTGTCTCCTCAAGTGCTCCGCCCCCTGGGGGCAGTTGCTTCCTGGTCCCAACCAGGAGGCAGTTCTCCACTGCCTCAGGACAAGGGTCCACCCCCGAGCGCAACACTTTCCTCCTCTTTACATAAAATCTTTCAAGATCTGGATAGATGGGCCAGCTTATACTTATCTTTGTTCGGAAGGATCGCTTCGGTGAAAATGAATGTACTGCCTCGTATTGGTTACTTATTTCATTCGCTCCCTATTCCAATCTCCCCTGGGATAATTAAAAAATGGCAACAGAAGATATTCTCCTACATCTGGAGGAGGAGACCGCCAAGAGTTGCGAGGTCCGTAATGTATAGACCCAACTTACATGGTGGCTTGGGCGTCTCATGCTTAAGTTGGTATTATGCGGCGGCTCAGCTAAGAGCTATTTTGGATTGGAATAAGACAAAGGAAACTAAACAGTGGGTACATATAGAACAGGCCTCCATAGGTATAATGCCAATACAAGCCATGACTTGGCAGCCTAGATCTGTGTGGCTACCCTTGAAAATAATAATGCCCTCCACTCAGACGACATGGGAGACATGGAATCGATGGCGGTCTTTATTAGTGGGTAACAGACGATATTTTTACAGCACTAGGTTACAGCACCTTACCTCCTTTTACTATGGAACATAAATCCCAAGCTTTTAGGAATTGGGCAGATAAAGGCATCACACAATTAGGTCATGTATGTGAAGGGGGGGGCCTATGGGTCTGTGCAGGAGAGATTTCAACTTACCAGCTTAGATGTTTTTCCTTACATCCAATTAAGACATTTCATGCAAGCTGAGAAGGTAGGGCGTGAGATAAATCAAGGCAAAACACAAATAGAACATTGGTGTGATCAGGCAGATACAATGAAGAAGGCCATCTCACAAGTGTATAATTATCTCAATAAAGACTCTGATAATTATCCAAATTATATGAGAAATTGAGAGAGGGATCTAGGGGAAGCACTATTGGCTGATCAATGGGACTCTATATTCTTTCACACAAAAAGGGGATCCTCATATGCTTCCTTATCAGAAACTTGTTATAAAGTCTTGCTTCGATGGTACTATACGCCAGAGAGACTGAAAAAGGTTTATCCCGAGCACGGAGATAGCTGCTGGAAGAAATGTGGGGGAAAAGGAACTTTTGTTCATCTATGATGGACATGCCCTTGGGTCTCACAATTTTGGGACAGCCCTACCAAATATGCTTCAGAGATCCTCCAGCAAGCTATTTCTCTTCATCCCGAGTGCGCCCTTCTTAACTTACCATTAGAGCTCCCGCAGGATCATGGGAGACTGATGAGTAATATATTGATAGCAGCCAGAGGTGAGCTGGCAACATTTTGGAAATCAGATGAACTACCCACTAGAGCATCGTTACATGCGAGGTTAGAAAACACATGGTCACTACAGAGACTCACTGCCCTGAAAAACAATGAATACACCCAGTTCGAGAAGATTTGGAAGCCATGGAAAGACTGGGAGGAACGACAAGGCACTTAAAGAGACCATTGCGATGTGCCCTTTTAAAACCTATCGTATATAACTGCACAAACTATACTATATACCGAGTCACCTCTGAAGTGAATTGAATAAGTACTTAATGTTTATATGTTCACTCTGTATTCATCATGATTTTAATGATGTTTTTGATACAGAAAACCCACATACACAAACTGTACCAATAGTGTCCAAATACATTTTTCTTTTACCAAGAACCTATTAAATACATGTATACTATCTTACTAGGTCTCCCTGCCTCCTCCACCAAACCCCTCCAAATGCTCCAAAATGCGGCAGCTAGAATACTGACCAACTCCAGGAGAAGAGACCACATCACTCCCATTCTCAAAAACTTACACTGGCTGCCAATACATTTCAGGATTATTCATAAGTCCATCACCTCTATAAAGCCATCCATCACCATGCTCCTCTTAACCTACAAATCCCGCTTAGACAACTTATCTCCTCCAGACCCATTAGAGAAGCTTACAGAGCATCACTACATGTACCACAAACCAAATCCACACATTATCGAGCATATAGAGACCGGGCTTTCTCTACAGCGGGACCCTTGATATAGAACTCCATTCCCCCTGATCTGAGACAAGAACCATGCCTTCTAACATTTAGAAAAAGGCTTAAGACGTGGTTGTTTAAACAAGCCTTTCCAGACCCTAACTGATTCTTAGCATCAACCATAGAAAGACACTTCAGTATACTGTAAATAATTATACCTCTGTCTGTTAAGTTACTATAGCTTTGTTTCTTCTTCCCCCAGTTGAACAGCCTTGTTTTTATTGTAACTGCATTGACTCTCTTCACTTGTTCAAGGTTCCAAGTTATCACTCCCCCTGTTATTTTGTAAACCATCATGATGTGATTGTATCATGAATGCCGGTATAGAAAAACTCTAAATAAATAAATAAATAAATAAACATTAGACTTGATTGACCATCATAACAGGTGTCATCGTATAGCTTGAATTAACGCTTTAATACTCCACCTTCTGTTTAATCATAGGTCAATATTTTTTCTCTTATGTGTGTCACCTCTATTGTGCTCTTTAAAATTTTTCTTGTAATTTTGCAATCATGAATCATATCATATCATTACTTAGCTTAATAAATGAAAGCCACATTGTCCAAATGTAATAGCCTGGTAGACTGTGCCATTCTGCTCACTCTGCCCGACACGGGACCGGTAATGAACGCCGGTACGCCATCATGTTTGGAAGTAGAAGAACAGTGACGGTGAAATAAATGAGCCCTTGACAAAGGATTTCCAACATTTATTTATTTATTTATTTAAAAGTATTTATATACCGCTTTTTAAAATAAAATTTTATCAAAACGGTTTACAACATGTTAAAATAAAGTAAAAATAAAATATAACTAAAATAAACTTAAAATACATAAATTTTAACTAAGTAGCTAGATAAATGCTAGCTAAAACAAATTATTAATTAAAAAATAATAATAATGGTAACATGCCATGGGTGAAGAGGAGGGAGGGTAAAAAGGGATGGAGGGGGGGGGGGGGGGGGGGTAGCAACTTATCGAATTGTAATGTCCTAAAAAGAACACAGATGGGATGGTAGGGGAGAGAGGTTGAGGTAATATGTGTCTGATGAGAGAGAGAAATTTAGGAGATGAAGCTTCGTTTTTGATCGGGGAGATGCTTAGTGGGGGTGTTAAATGCTTGTTGAAAAAAGAATGTTTTTAGAGCCTTTTTGAAATGATGAGGATTTGATATTAAACGGAGAGGGTTGGGTAAAGAGTTCCAGAGAGATGGTCCTGCTACTGAGAAAGCTCTTTTCCTGGTGATGTCTAATCTAGCCTGTCGTGGTGATAGAATGTCTAAGAGATTTTGAGTAAGTGATCTTAAGTGTCGGGTGGGTTTGTAAATACGGAGTAAGGTGCAAAGCCAGGTGGATGAAGAGTTGTAAATTAAACTGTGAATGATTGAGATTACTTTGTATTTTATCCTGTATTTTATGGGTAACCAGTGAAGAGAATGTAAAATAGGTGTAATGTGATTACGAATGGAGGTACCGGATAATAAGCGAGCTGCACTATTTTGAACTAATTGTAGCGGGTGAATTGATGAATCAGATAGACCTAGATAAAGAGCGTTACAATAGTCTAGACCAGAAAAAACATCTGAAACACGGTCCCGTGTCGGGCAGAGTGAGCAGAATGGCACAGTCTACCGGGCTATTGCATATGGACAATGTGGCTTTCATTCATTAAGCTAAGTAATGATATGATATGATTCATGATTGCAAAATTACAAGAAAAATTTTAAAGAGCACAATAGAGGTGACACACATAAGAGAAAAAATATTGACCTATGATTAAACAGAAGATGGAGTATTAAAGAGTTAATTCAAGCTATACGATGACACCTATTATGATGGTCAATCAAGTCTAATGTATACATGTATTTAATAGGTTCTTGGTAAAAGAAAAATTTATTTGGACACTATTGGTACACTTTGTGTATGTGGGTTATTGTTTACCAACGGTCCAACACAGAATCATTTACAATCGGAAGGACTGTGGTACTATTAGTGGTTTTGATACAGGAAATACACCTTTGAGTTGGCATGGGGGGAGGGGGAGGGGAGTTATTGGGGGAATCTTGATAATTGTTAGACTTGTTTAACAATATTGATATGGGTATCTAAATGTATGCTCAATTGCTTTTTATATGACTTTTTATTCAAAACTTTATAAAAAATAAATAAAAATCAGCCCCGTTATTTTCTCGCGTTCGAGGGAGGCGCAGTTATTGTACCACGGGAGCATCAGGATGCTAGCACGTGTCCCCCGATGGTCCCGAGGGAAAATTGAAAGGACCAAGTGGCTCAAAACTCACCCCCCCAAACCTCATTAATGCCCCTCCGGGGGTCTTTGGAGAACCCATTCCCACCCCTCACCACCTGAAAAGGTGGCTCGGGCCCCTATAAGTGAAAAAAAAAAATAATAATGTGAAAAGGCACGGCGACATCCCATCCCCTTTCCAAACTCTTCCTCTTTTATCCAAAACAAAAGCCCCCATGCCTTCATATCCCTCTGCAACTCCCCCTGGCAGCCCCCGCCCCCTTCCCCCCGTGGCCAAATAATAGAAAATCTGTGGGCCCCTTTTCCCCTCCCCCTAACCCCTTACTAGAAAAAAGACTCTGGTGGTCTGAGGGAGGGCAGCACGACTCCCACTCGCTCTCTCTCTCCCCCACCTTATGGAAGCATCGTTGGTATTCAGTGGGAGTCCAGAGCATCCCTTAGCTCCGAGCCTGCTCAACACCAGTTTTCAAAATGGAGTCGATCGCCAAAGTCTGGGAACCAGCTTTAGGCCACATGGTATCAACCGGGCCTGGAGCTAAGGGTGCTCTGGGCCTCCATTAAATACCAATGGTGGTGGGGGGGGGGGCTTGGTGCCCTCCAGACCACCAGGGACCTTTGTTTCTGGCAGGGGGTGGGGGGGTAGTAGCTGTGGGGCCCAGGGAAGGGTTGGGGGGGTTAAAGGCATGGGGATACTTTCTTGGATAAAAGGGGAGAGGTTTAGGAAGAGCTTGGGTCGCACCACAAGTTTTCATATAAGAACATAAGAACTTGCCATGCTGGGACAGACCAAGGGTCCATCAAGCCCAGCATCCTGTTTCCAACAGAGGCCAATCCAAGTCACAAGAACCTGGCAATTACCCAAACACTAATAAGATCCCATGCTACTGATGCAATTAATAGCAGTGGCTATTCCCTAAGTAAACTTGATTAATAGCCATCAATGGACTTCTCCTCCAAGAACTTATCCAATCCTTTTTTGAACCCAGCTACACTAACTGCACTAACCACATCCTCTGGCAACAAATTGCAGAGCTTTATTGTGCGTTGAGTGAAAAAGAATTTTCTCCGATTAATTTTAAATGTGCTACTTGCTAACTTCATGGAGTGCCCCCTAGTCCTTCTCTTATTCGAAAGTGTAAATAACTGATTCACATCTACCTGTTCAAGACCTCTCATGATTTTAAACACCTCTATCATATCCCCCCTCAGCCGTCTCTTCTTCAAGCTGAACAGCCCTAACCTCTTCAGCCTTTCCTCATAGGGGAGCTGTTCCATCCCCTTTATCATTTTGGTTGCCCTTCTCTGTACCTTCTCAATCGCAACTATATCTTTTTTGAGATGCGGCGACCAGAATTGTACACAGTATTCAAGGTGCGGTCTCACCATGGAGCGATACAGAGGCATTATGACATTTTCCGTTTTATTAACCATTCCCTTCCTAATAATTCCTAACATTCTCTTTGCTTTTTTGACTGCCGCAGCACACTGAGCCGACAATTTCAATGTATTATCCACTATGATGCCTAGATCTTTTTCCTGGGTGGTAGCTCCTAACATGGAACCTAACATCGTGTAACTACAGCAAGGGTTATTTTTCCCTATATGCAACACCTTGCACTTGTCCACATTAAATTTCATCTGCCATTTGGATGCCCAATCTTCCAGTCTTGCAAGGTCCTCCTGTAATGTATCACAGTCTGCCTGTGATTTAACTACTCTGAATAATTTTGTATCATCCGCAAATTTGATAACCTCACTCGTCGTATTCCTTTCCAGATCATTTATATATATATTGAAAAGCACCGGTCCTAATACAGATCCCTGAGGTACTTTTGGGGGCCTGAGCCACCTCTACAGGTGGCGGAGAGGGCGGGCATGGGATGTCCAGAGACCCCCGTGGATATCTGTGAGGTTTGTGGGGGGGAGAGTTGGGTTGTTTGGCTCTTTAATGCGATGGTGATATCAGCCGAGGTGGGCCGCCATCACGCCAGTAGGCCCTGATTTGCTGCTCCATTTTTTGCCATACGTTTGAGTTGCGATAAAAATTGTGCTACGATATTTTGTCTGGGAGGGGCTGAATATTGAGGGGATGCCCCCCCCCCCCCACCAGTGATATTTGGCTCCTTCCTCTATAAAAATAAATCGCAGCTTGATAAATCTCCTCATAGACGACCTCATTTGTTCAATAGTGGAAAATTGGGAAGGGGGTTAGATGGCATTCAAGTAGGCCTCATGGAAGTTTTTTCTCTCTGTTAGGGACTCCGATTCCAACCTGCGATGAAAGCTGCTGGATAGCCAACAAAAACTTCAGGAGCAGCCAGATTATGGGGCTGAGAAATCCAGAACTGCACACAATATTCAAGGTGCGGTCGCAATTTGGCTGGATACAGAGGCAAGATGATATTTTCGGTTTTATTCTCCATTCCTTTTCGGATCATTCCTAACATTGCTTGCTTTTTTGAGCACAGCCGCACACTGAGCTGAGGATTTCAAATTATTCTCCACAAAGACTCCAAGGTCCTTTTCTTGGCTGGTGACTCCCAATATAGAACCCGGCATTGTGCACCTGTAGTGGGGATTATTTTTCCCTACATGCATCACGTTGCACTTTTCCGCATTAAATTTCATCTGCCATTCAGTTGCCCGGTCTCCTAGTGTCACAAGGACTCTCTGCAGTTCCTCACAATCCGGTGGTGTTTTAACAAGTTTGAATAATTTTGTGTCATTTGCAAATTCGATCCTCTCACTTGTTCTCTTTTCCAGATCATTTATGAATATTTTAAATAGCACAAGTCCCAGTATCAATCCCTGTGATACTGCACTAATGACCTTTCTCCATTTGCAAAGCTGATTATTCAGTCCTACCCCCGTTTCCTGTCTTTTATCCAGTTTTATCCAGTTTTGTCTTTTATCCAGTTTTATCCAGGACACCGCCTCCTATCCCATGACTTTTTAATTTCCCAAGGAGTATCTCATGGGGAACTTTGCCAAATGCCTTCTGAAAATCCAAATCATCAGAGTGTAACCAGGGGTTAAAAATACCATAAGAGGGTAAAGGCATTCGTCTTGTTTCTGACCTGAGTGCTGAGGGTATGGAAAGCATTGCTGGGACGTGGCTTGCTTTATTTCCTCTCTGGGGGGGCCGATGCAATATTCATGCGCAGAAAGCGGGCACTGAACAGTTAGCGCCCGCTTTCTTAACGCGCCCCCCCCAGGCGCCCCTTCAGGGGGCACCATGCAATATTTAAGTTAGGGGTCGCGTTAGCGTCGGCGGTAAACTGCTTGTAAAGCCTGTTGCTGCATTTTTGTTACCTGTAAACCGAGGTGATGTTCCGAACGTGCCGCGGTATATAAAAATAAATAAATAGATAAGCAAAACCAATGCCGAGTTTATCGGTGTCGGTTTTCCTAAATGCCGCACAGGAAACGGACGCTTCTCAATTGAGCGTCTGTTTCCTGCACCCGACTGCCGGCGTTTTTGGGTTTTTTTTAAGTTACATTAATTTTATTTTTCCTCCTACTTAATATCGCAACAATATTAAGTAGGAGGCGGTAGAGGAAAGCATTTTTTTCTGCTTTCCTGTACTAGATTTAGGAGCGCTCAGCTATTAATACCTGCTCCAGGCAGGCGTTAATTTCTGATCGCATGTTGTTTTCTTGCCTCGGTAGTGAATAGCTAATTGGCTCATTTACATGCATTTGCCTGTGACGAGCGCTATTAGTTTCGCTCCCCATTGGACTGAGGAGCATAAGAGGAGTAGTTAGCATCTCTTCCACCCACGTCCAACTGCGGGTTAACAGTGCCCTCGGCTGAGCGCACTGTATTGCATCAGCCCCTGGGTGTTTGTCTGCCTGGGAGCAGAGGGGCTGTTGTGGCTGAAAGTAAAGAACCTGAAGCTGTGTGACAAGAATCTCTAAGTGACAGGGAAGGAAGGAACAAACGGACAGGCAGGAAGGTAACACCTCAGGTGGGGAGAATCAGTTGTGAGGGGTTTTTATTTTCCTGTCTTCGCCTTCAGTTACAAGAGGTGGGCGGCGCTGAAGTAGAACGACCTCAGCGGGACGAGCAGGACTGAAGATTCCTGCTGACCGCTTGCTGTGTCAGTCCCGCCACAGCTAAGGCTTACGGGAACTCCATGCCCAGAGCTGCGCTAATGACCAGGCCCCTCAAGCTAGAGAGGTCGTGCACGAGGAGACACGAGAGACGGAGAAGGCAGGGCAGACTGCTTCCGGTTCTGCTCCTTTTTTAGGGCCCCTTTGCTTGTCCGAAAGGTTGAAATTCAGAGGGAATTGTTTGATAATACACTCAAAGTAGAGAGTGTGTGACCGAAGGGAAGGAATGAGGTTGTGATTTAAAAATGTTATTCATATTAGAGCAATCCAGGTAAGAACTGTGGCAGCAGAAGATTAGTAACAGTCAGTTACTTAAAATTACAGCCAAGACGGGGAGATTTTCATTGGCTTAGTTCAGTTAGACTGTAGTAGCGAGAAAATTTACTGGTGTACGAGGAATTGGGGTGTATAAACACACTGTGTTAATATTCTTTTTACTTGTTAGCTGAAAAGTGTAAATAAACTTTTCAGACTGACCACACTGTGAACCTTTGCTGCATGAGGTGATAGACTCTGAGAGTTAATGGGCTTTTGAAGTTCTACAGCACAAGTACCTAACTCGGAGTCTGGTCTGAGAGTGAGTGTGCAATTTAAGTGACCATCCAGTGTTTCGTACGAAACAGGACTAGGTATTTCTGAGTCAGCTTTAATTCAAAACCTCTGAGAAAGGTAATATCTCAGAGCGAGGAACTATAAGTCCTTTTAAGCTGTTTTTCACTTAAGAGCTCTGGGTGTGCCGGCGTGAGTGTGAAAAGATTTTTAAATCCCAACCCGAACCAAATCATTTTCCCTCTTTTAGGGGCCAATGCAATAAAGTCGCATAGAAAGCTTGCGCGACCCTAGCACATCCTTGCTAACGCGGACCCAATCGGTTTTCGTGGCTGTCTGCCGGTAAGGAAAACCGATGCCGATAAACTTGGCGTCGGTTTTCATGATGGGTCCGACTGTCAAATTTTTTTTTTTACTTTTGTTTCTTTTATTTTTCATCCTACTTAATATCACAATGATATTAAGTAGGAGGCAGTACAGTTTTTTCTGTACTTTTTTTTGATGCGCACAGCTATTAACGCCTGCTCCAGGCAGATGTTAATAGATGACAGTTAAATGTGCGTCCAAGACGCACACTTTTTTTTTTTGCATCGGGAGTGAATGCCTAATAGCCTCATTCACACGCATTTGCACGTGATGATCGCTATTAGATTCACTCCACGTTGGACGCGCGTTGAATATGCGCTAATCCCCTTATTACATTACGGGATTGATTAGCTCCTATTCTGCCCGGGTCTGATTGCGCACCGTATTGCATCGGCCCCTTAGTGAGTTTAGGGTGGAAACTGATTATCCTTTGTTTTACACACCAAGTTAGACCAGTTCAATAAGATGTCAAAGACACCACATTTAGAAACATTATTTAAACACATTTTCAACAGAGGGGGTCGCAGATAGTGTATTCAGGGAGCACATGCTTTGATTTATTTAAAGATAGGTAGGACTTCAAACACCTGCACTGGGAGATGGAGAGAAGAGCAGAAGAGTCTTTATGAGTATTATACTTTTAAAGACTCTGCCTTCCCTCCCTACCCCTGGGAGACTGGTTGGATGGTTTTCAGTCCCTTGTTTTCTGTTTTTGGAAGACACAGCAGGAAGGAGAGCAAACGTTTCCTCTCGTATCCCCTCTTTTGTGGATATAGTGGCTCCCAGAGTCACCCCAGAAACCCCTATCCTAATAGCCACCGTAGCGGGAGAGTCACTACCCAAAAGTAGTGGTGTACAATAGCAACCCGATCACCTTCGTCTACATCAGTGGTTCCCAACCCTGTCCCCCCAGCCAGTCGGGTTTTCAGATATCCACAATGAATATGCATGAGAGAAAATTTGCATGCCCTGCCTCCATAACATGCACATTTTCTCTCATGCATATTCATTGTGGATATCCTGAAAACCCGACTGGCTGGGGGGACAGGGTTGGGAACCACTGGTCTACATGTTTATTTACACCTTCAAAAAAATAAGATGGGTAAGGCACGACTCCCTTTTACTAAAATCATGTTGGCTCTTCTCCATTAAGCCATGTCCATCTGTATGGCCAATCATTTTGCTAAGAATAGCTTCTACCATCAGGCTTACTGGTCTATGGATTTCTGGATCAACCCTTGAGCCCTTTTAAAAACTGGTGTCACTTTGGCCACCCTTCAGGATTTCATTTATGTAACAGTTGGCCAGGCGTGGGGCAATCCTGCGACCGACTGCACTCACTGCAGAACGTCACCAGTCCCCGCCCGACTCCACTCTACTCTAGTGCAGCTGGGACACCACCATATCCATCTTTAAACATTTTTGTGAAAAAATAATAAGAATATACATTGGTGAAGTAAATATATATATAAATATTAAAAAAAAGAAAAAAATTGGTATCCCATAGAGATAGATTGATTGACAAGTCAAAAAAATAAGGGGGTTGAATGGGTAAATTCAGAGCACCCCACTGCATTAACTGGTACTGCCCTTACAGCTAGCCTTTTACAATGGAAATGAATTACTAGCCGTGTCCGAGGTTCATGAAGAAGTTGTGGAAGTCCCTTGTCTCTCTGAAGTGCTTCCAGTGTTTGATAGTGCTACACCTCATTTCTGGACTTAGGCGCCCCGGAATACGATACCCTGACTACAGAACAAAAACTTCTTGCCTGGTTTACTGATGATGGCAGTTGTCATTATAATCAGGGGCAGAGGAAATGGAAGGCTGTGGCTTATTTTCCTGCTGTTCAGGAACATCAATGCAGGTGGGGGGTGCAGAGTAGCCAGTATGCAGAGTTAAATGCAGCACTTCAGTCAGCACATGAGGATGGGACTAGTTCCTATTACATAGACACAGACTCTTGGGCAGTTTATAAAAGACTGGCATTAGGATGCATGGCAGATTAAAGGAAATCCTTTTTGGGGTAAAGAAATTTAGAAAATCTGTCAGGAGATGCAGGTTTATGTCAGACATGTAGATGCTTATGTAGGTAGAGATAATAGTGAGAGTGCCCATAATCAGGCTGCGGATCAATATGCGGCCATTCATGCAATCAGCACAGGAACCTATGTGCATGAAGCAACAGGTCATTTGGGAGCTGGTAATATGTTGCAATGGGCTCATTTTAAACATCTCCCTATGACAAAAGGAGAAGCAGAACAGGCAGTAAGAGACTGTGTAAATGTCAAAAAGAGAGAGGGAGAATTCCAAGCCCCTTACATGGAGTTGCACCTGGAACCACTAAGCATAGTTCAATTTGATGGGAAGTTTTACTGGTACATTATATGGGACCACTGCCTACTGGTAAACATGGGTATAAGTTTATTTTGACTGTTGTAGATACCTGTTCAGGAGCATGTCATCTGTTTCCTTTTAAAAGAGCCACTGCAGCCAGTTTTTCGCTTTCATGGTTACCCTCTGGAAATTCAATCTGATACTAGTTCCCACTTTACAGGGAAAACTGCAGTCTTTTGCAGCTTTTTTTGGGAATTTATTGGCTTTTCCATATTTCTTATCACCCAGCGGCAGCAGGCTTGGTGGAAAGAATTAATGGGCTTGTCAAACAACAACTATGATTGCAGGGCAATAACATAAGAACATGCCATACTGGGTCAGACCAAGGGTCCATCAAGCCCAGCATCCTGTCTCCAACAGAGGCCAAACCAGGCCACAAAAACCTGGCAAGTACCCAAACACTAAGAAGATCCCATGCTACTGATGCAATTAATAGCAGTGGCTATTCCCTAAGTAAATATGATGAATAGCAGTTAATGGACTTCTCCTCCAAGAACTTATCCAAACCTTTTTTGAACCCAGCTACACTAAAACTGCACTAACCACATCCCCTGGCAACAAATTCCAGAGTTTAATTGTGCGTTGAGTGAAAAACAACTTTCTACGATTAGTTTTAAAAGTGCTACATGCTAACTTCATGAAGTGCCCCCTAGTCTTTCTATTATCTGAAAGAGTAAATAACCGATTCACATCTACCCGTTCTAGACCTCTCATGATCTTAAAGACCTCTATCATATCCCCTCTCAGTCGTCTCTTCTCCAAGCTGAAAAGCCCTAACCTCTTTAGTCTTTCCTCATAGGGGAGCTGTTCTATTTCCCTTATCATTTTGGTAGCCCTTCTCTGTACCTTCTCCAGTGCAATTATATCTTTTTTGAGATGAGGTGACCAGAATTGTACACAGTATTCAAGGTGCGGTCTCACCATGGAGCTATATAGAGGCATTGTTGTGGAGTCTCAATTTAATGGACCCTTGGGCCGACCTGCAAGAGACTGGGAAAGGTGTTCAGCTGTCTCTAGGTAAACACAGGCCGGGAGGCAGATGTCAGGCAGGATGTGGACGATGCTCTTCACCCTGGAAGCTGGTGCTCCCCCGGGAGAAGCCCGTAGGAGCCCAGCCGCTGGGACTTAGGTGAGGATTCACCCCTGGAAGCCGGAGCCCCCCTGGGAGGAGCCCGTAGGAGCCCGGCCGCTGGGACTTAGGCGAGTGGTGGAACCGAGACAGGAGCAGGCAGGCTGGTGAACTGGAACTGGACAGAACTGTAGCTGGACTCGGGAACTGGAACCAGACAGGAACAGTAGCAAGACTCAGGAACTGGAACCAGGCAGGAACTGTAGCAAGACTCGGGTACTGGAACCAGGCAGGAACTGTAGCAAGACTCGGGTACTGGAACCAGGCAGGAACTGTAGCAAGCAGGCAGGAACCAGGCAGGTACTGTAGCAAGCAGGCAGGAACCAGGCAGGAACTGTAGCAAGCAGGAACGGAACGAATTCAGGAAGGCAACCCACTCCGGGGCACGGAGCAACTGGGAACCGCAAGGTAACCCCATTGCAAGGCGAAGACTGAGTGTCCGCGGCCGGCTATCAAGGCCGTGGCATCTGATGTCAGGAATTGGGCGGAGTCACCAATGGCGGGAACGTTCCTAGAAAGACGTCCAACTTGCGCGCGTGCGCGCCTAGGAGCAGGGCATCCATCAGAGGATCCCCGGCGGCGTTGCCCCCACGGGGACGCCGCCGAACAGGCTGCGAACTTTGCCAACAGAAGTGGGAACGGGTCCAGAAATGTGGAGGTACGGGCCTGGTCGCGGCACTCGCGACCGGGACCGTAACAATTATTTATTTATTTTATTATTTTATTATTTTCTATACCGGCTTTCACGACCAGAGGTCGCATCAAGTTGGTTTACATTTAACAAGTCGTGCATTGAACAGAGAACTCAAGCTATTAAACAGGTGCAGAAATAGTAGTTACAATGAACAAGGAAGATTACAACTGGGAGAGGAGGAAGAAGAAAGAAAAGGGGCAAGAATATTTACACAATAAAACGCATTTACAGAGAATATTGACACAATATGCAATATTGAATCCGTGTCTAGAAGAGGTCGTGGGCTGAATGAGGTCGAGGAGGTGGTAGATGTTAGGGTGATGGTGTTCACACTGGGATAAAGGGAAGAAGGAGGCTTAGGACGACTAATTTAAGGGATGAAGGAAACCTTAAATTCCGTTTTATTCACCATTGCCTTCCTAATAATTCCTAATGATACTTATACTGGGTGGGTCACTAATTTACCTGCTGCGGAATCTTACTTAAATGCTCGTCCTTCGGTACTCGGTGTTTTACGTTCCAGCTTACAGAGCAAACCCACTGTTTCTTTGGGAGACATATCAGAAATGTTATTCTGTGAAGGACAGAAAGTTTGGGCGTGTTTTCCACTTCCAACATCTGACTGGAGCAAAGGCGAAATCTTAGCGTTGGGTCCAGGACATGCCACATCTGTACCGATTGAAGGACACACCGCACCTGTCTTCCTCCCGAGTCAACGACTTAAAGCTGCAGAATGAACGTTCTATACAAAAGACTGTTTGCTTTAACTTGTTTGGGTTTGTTTGGGTTTTTTATGTTGCATTTAACATGCTTAGCATTAGAATCATTCACTAATATCATGTTATGATAATTATGGTAACACACATATACGCCAGAAGTGTGAAATAGAATCTAGCCTACAAGATATCTTTGGCCTTTCTTAATATTTCTAACTATATCGCCCTGAGTTTGATATATCATGGAATGCCCTTAGGGGTTGGTGATCGTTCTGTTATTGTATCTAATGCCCCCTTACCATTGGCCATAATGGCTAACTGTTCACGTACTAATACTAATCCCAGATTCTCTCTTTGTGCCCACAAGCTAGATCTATGGTTAATGATATCTTCCGCTCCCAATATGCCCCTCCTCCTTTTTCATTTACAGTTAGTTTCTACCAGACCCTCATTAGTAACAACTCAAATTCAAAACCACGATTTAACCCATGGCTCCATTTCATGTAATGTTACCATAGTGACCTTGAGTAATTTCTCTAACTACTTTAGACATGACATGATGGATTATATTCTCCCTCCAAAATGTGGGAGAAATACTTCATCTCCCTCATGGCAAACTACAACTGCTAATTGTATCTATTGTGAAAGTTATTATGACTCGTGTGCTTACTCCTCCTCTGCATAATGTGGAAGTACATATGAATAACTATTATGCGTGATTAATCTGCTTCAAGATTTGGTGGGTGGAATGTGGAAAATTATTTTAAGGAGGAATTTAGCATGCGGAAGAGTGTTGTGCTGCGATAGACAGGAATGAAGCAGAAAAAAAATCACTGATATTATTAGTGTATTATTTAATATAAGGCCTATAACTTCTGAGAATTCATAGTGTTACCCAGGTAGAGAGTCCATCAAGCTAGGTTGAGAGAACCTTGCCCAAATCTCATCTTGGAGGGAGTTTCCTCACTCCGAAGGCCAGCAAATCTTTTGTTTAGGAGCCTCACTGGAAACCCGAGCCTGTCTTACATGCAGGGATTGGGGAACCCTACGTGTGAGCTGCCCAGGGATAGGGAAGATGCACCCCTGAAGCGGTGGTGACCTGCTGTGAGGAGGGGACTCTGCTGTTTAGTTTCTCTTCCTTTTTGGGGAAAGAACACTTTTGTTAGAAGATCCAGCAGGAAGGCTTTTGGCTGCTCCTTCCTTCCTGTTAGAAGCAAGAGAACAGCTTGTTTCAAAGAGGGTCCCGTACATCAAGGATCCAGGGGAGAGTACTGGAGAGACTGTGTTAGATGAAGGAGATCCTGAAGATCTACTGTGAGTAAAGGAAACAACATCACTGGGGACGCCCACCCTGGGGAGAGAAAGAGAGGGTTTACTCTCTGTGCCATAGACTTTGCTATTGTTATCAGCCTGGAAGGGGTTTTGACCGTCCTAAAGACCCTGCCCAGCTGGGAGCTCCACTTTACCTTAATCCAAGAAGAGTGGGTGCCTCCCATGCCCTGACATAAGTGAGTCCTGCACAGACAGAGGGAAGAGGCTGTAAAGGAACTGAAGAGAGACATCTATGGTGCCGCAGTCTGAGTTTTGTGACATTCACTATCAGTGCTTTTATTCTGGACACTAAGAAAGTGACTCCAGAATATTTATTTCTGCACTCACAACAGAGACCGGCATCCTCCCCAGGGAAACACAGAGAATCCACACCTTGGAAGGTAGAGGAGGTATAAGAGCGAGTCAGGGTTCCTGCCCCGAAGAGTATAAATAACTTTATGGCCTCACCTGTACTAGTCTGGCACACCGGGGTGGGGTTACAATACCTTTTGCTGAGCTGTGAGAAGCGTTTGTCTTGAGAGACCAGGATTTATTTTCTTACTTAGTCTCCTCATTACGTCCGATCTTTGTGTCCCTCAGAGTCAATAAAGAGCATTGATTAAGCCTGCAAGAATGCTTTGGAGGATCCGGGCAGACGCACTCTGTCGTCTCTGCATACTGAACCTGAGAGGGATGTTGCTATACTGAAGAAGAAATGGGAGGCAGAGTTACAAGTGGGCCTTCCCATGAAAATGTTTAAGGCTTGCTTTGCAGATATTACAAAAATAATGGGTAATGTACGAATGAGAGAGACAATTTCACTTTTAACTCACTTCTGATTAGTGTACAAAGTGTCTTACTGGGGTAGGGCATATGGGACACTCCTTTTTTCTGGAGAAAGGTTATCTCTCAAACATTACTTTTGGATGCTTTATCAGCCTCGTTTGGAGACATTAGACCAGATTCTTGCAGTGCTTTATCACAAAGGTTGTGACTCGGAAAGTATATTTACTGGCAAAAGTGTCTATTCTACACTTTGGAGACGGCCGTTAGCTGCTGCGCGTCCTTTTCTGAAAAATAAGATCCATAATTTGCTGCTTATGGAGCAGATGTCTTGTCCATTTGCACATGCTAAAAGAAGAACATTTATTTTGGATATCTGGCTTCCCTGTATATTTCACTTTCCACAAAATGTGAGAAGTCAAATCCTGAAAGACTTTTCATAACAGTTTACAGATTGTGTGTGGTAGGGGGCCGGCTGTATTCTGGAGACAGGAGAGAGCGCCCAGGCCCAAACAGAGGGAGAGGCTGGAGAAGGGAGTGTAGCTTGGGAGGGAGGGGGGATAAGCAGAGAAAGGGATATGAGATATGGAGGGCTACGGTTATTGTTATTATGTTATTGTATACTAACATTTGTGGGGTTTCTTTTTTTTTTTTACTGTTGTGGCTGCTGCTTTTAATAAATGCAGTTTTCTTCGTATGGAATTGTTCATGTGAATTCTGTGAAATAAATAATCAAACGCATTTCCTTTAAAACTGCAAGAAAATCATTTACAAAAAATGGAATCTCTGAATATGTGTGGGAAATGTAAATCTTTAAAAAAAGACTCCGATGGGATTTGTACTTTATTAAACAGATTAGAGCCACAAATGATGTAATTTCCTCTAAAACTGAATTGATGGAAGCTCAAATTGGGTTAAAAAGGACAATCAAGATACAATTTTTTTGTCACACGAAAGCAAAATTCAGACTTTATAGGCACAAAGTCAAGTGATAATTAAGGATAGTGCTAGATTACATCACAAACTGAAAGATGTGGAGTATTTGCAGAAATAACTGAAATTACTCTAGATATCTCTTATTAGGTCTTTCGTATTCTTCGATTTTTCTGGCTGGTTCTTGATTTTTGGTATTTTAAGTATAGGGAATATAGATTGTAGTACTATACAAGTATAGGGAATAAAATATATAAACTGTATTTCTCTCCTACTGATTTTATGTTATTTTACCATTTTATTTGTTCTGTTTTACTTATATTTTATTTTTATAGCATATTTATAATTTCTGTTTATTTTTTGAAATTATTGTAAACTGTTTAGGTCAATCCTGTATTGTTAAAGACGGTATAGAAATGGTTTAAATAAATAAATAAGTATTGCAGAAAAACCTTTTACGTTAACATCTCAATCCAATGGTTTTAGAAAAGTAAGAAATCTTAAAATATTGAAAGTAAATTAAGTTATTGGCTCATAGCTGCGAATGCTTCTTTGAGCAAATGGGTTTATAGAGATTTCTTAAATTCTTTTACTTAGCAGATCCAGGGAATTCAGGAAAGTGCTTTTTCACCAGCTGTTAAGGCCTCCCCTTTGCCTTCTAAAGTTAGTGAGCACGACCCTACTTTGCCAGTTCTAGAATGCTACAAAAGTAAACCTGATTTTAAAGGCGTATTTATTGATTATATTTGTGTTAGAGTCGAATTGTGTCTGGATGATGCACCTGGCTTGAATAAGATGTTTTGTACAATGGATGTAAAGTGTTAGCATTTCCAGTCATATGAAGAGCTGTATAGGCTTGACATGAGGTTCTTATTAATGAAACAGAAACTTTATGCTCATTATATCTTTATAAATGCCAAATTCGGATAACGAGTAAACAAAACATTTATTGTGATCTGGATTATTTTAAAATAATTTCCTCTACCTCCAGATATGCTGAATCCTTTGTCAGAATTGGTAAGAAATTGATAGCCTTGAATTGTATATTTTGGATTTTTTTTTTTAGGATTCTTTTAACATTCATTGTATTTTTTTATTTTGCAGAGCACTTTGAGGATCTTGAAGAATCTTCATTTCCTTAGAGCAAAGATGTTTGCTAGCATGTGACATGTTTTTACTGTTCTTTCTATCATAATTATTATTTGGATCAGTGGTCTTTCCTACAAGTAAGGATTATGAATTGTAATTATTGGACTTGTTTTATGGATTTGCTTTGTTGAATTGTTGCTTATATTGATATTAGGTGACTATATTACTGTATGAAAAATTAAGAAAAAGAAGAAGAAAATAACACTATGGGCTTCACCAAATAACATCGCCTAGAGTTGCACATAAGCCTTTGTCAGTCACTAGTCCCTTCCTCAGGGGTCCAGAGTTTTTGCTATTGATCTCACTGGCAGTCCATGTTTGCCTGATATATTTTTGTGAATTACCCAACAAAGTAGAGTCAACTTGCAGAATGCACTAATGAAATACCAGAAAAATCAAGCATTGAAGCAATTATTTGGAATTCCTCGATAAATTAAGGCAATGAGAAAGCAGTTATAGGCCCCTCTACAGTGCTTGAGTCTGCACCGTGTATACATTACTAATGATAAAAGATCCTGAGACATGATACCATGGCACTATTGAACCCCTGAAGCAGAGCTGCCGTGCCTCGAAACATGACGTTATGTCGGATTAATTACAGAGGTTGGATTGAAGAATCTACCTATTCAGGAAAGTGCTGGTTTTATTTGCATAACTAAAAACCTAAACAAAAGAAGTTTGGGCCTGCCCTGTCTTAGCCTTTGGGCCTTCTATATTTCCTTGCCCTGTCCCGTATTCCCTGTGACCCCTGTTCCCAGTGGGGCTTCTGTGTCTGTCTCCAGTCCCAGGCCTTGTCTCCAGTTCTAGCCGGTATCTCCTGTTCAAGCCGTGTCTCCAGTCCAGCCCTGTCCTTAGACCAAACTTTGAATCCTGTGTCAGCACTGCCTTCAGCCCCTGTATGTCTCCAGCTTCTGCCTGCCTCCGGTTCCAGCCCGTGCCTCCGGTTCCAGCCCCGGCTTCCAGTTCCAGCTTGTCTGCACTCCCTGTCTCTGCACCTGTCTTTGCATTATCTCCAGCTACAGCCTAAATGCTGCTGGCCACCAGAACCCAAGGGCTCAATCTGCGGGGGATTTGGCTGGTTAGGCAGACGATCCTGTCCAGCCTTTCCCTAGAGTCTCCCCCGGTCCTTCTCCTGCGGGGGAAATCCCTGACCAGCTGGTTTCCCACTCCATGACAGCAAAAACATCAAGAGATTTTAGAAATAAAATCAAAACAGAATAACGCTAGTGCACAGCAGAACCACACAACACCACTGGGACAGAAGGAATTTGCTGGATGTGTTGACTGTGTGCAGGTGTGGCCTGCCGTAAAGAACACGGCGTTCCACGCTAAACTTGCTGTTTCTTGTTTGCTCTTCAGCTGCAATTCCGGTACACATCTGTGAAATCCCTCACCTTGAGCAATAGTATCTTTCTCTGACAAGAGATTCTGAAATACTGACATTTTAGTTTACACTCTGTAATCTGCGACTTAAGATAATCACAATACTCCTGCTTTTGCATGTGTTTGGATCAGCCTAGTGCCTCGGTGCCAGATCCTAGGTTTGTTGGTCAGGCTAGAAATCTGCTCTGGGCCAGCTGGGGTTAAGGTTGCTGGGGATGCAATGTTCACAGCCCCTGAGGAGAGGGGGGCACCAGTTGTTAGGATTTTCAGAATATCCTTAATGAATAGGCAGGAGAGAGATTTATGTGCACTGTGGATCCACTGTTTGAAGATCTATTTCATGCATATTTAATAGGACAATCCTGAAAACCTCACTGATTGGTAGCCTTTGAGGACCGGAGTTGCCCAACTTGCCCTAGGGGAAAAGCAATATCAGCCATTGTGCAATGGCGACACCTAGTGGCTAGACTCAGTCTACTCCTCAGAGGGTCTCTGGTGATTTGTTATGCTTTGGTTTCTCACTTCGATGTGTACATCCTCCATTATCTGTGCATAACTTTTCATAACACGTTATGCTCCTAACTCATGTTGTATGCCCCCAACTTTTACGTTCAGAAACTGTGTACACGTCATGTTTTCTGTGGATAATTGCCAAGTACAAGACTCCTGCACCATGAACTGCAGGTTTAATCGCTACAGATAACACTAGCTTCAGAAACTTTACTCCACCTCCTGAGTTAAACCTACACATCTCTCTGCTTTTGGGTGTAATACTAATGCCTTGATTAATATTAGATTTGAAGGGAGCAGCACTAATTTGTGAACGCAGTTTTTGTGCATTAATTCCCTTGTGGCAAACAAGTGTGAGCACAATCATGTGTGAACATGTGCGTACAGCCCAGCACATGTTATTACATGTGGTAGTCATAATAAGAATCACCTATTATCAATTACATATGAATGTTACAGTTAAGTTATTTTTTAAATTCTTCTGTTTCCTAACAACTCCTCTGAATCTCTGATGTCAGGAAGAGTCACAAATTAACTGACACCCACTGGATCTCATTGGCCAATACTGAGTGTGATATCAAAAATGCCTTCATATTGCATGACCCAATCAAATCGCTTCCCCTACCATGTGCATCCACTTGTGAAGATAGCTGCTCCCAAATGTTCAGCAAAACTGCATAAAAGCTGTATAGATCAATTATAAAATAGTGTATCAGCAAACTTTATTCATGAAAGAGGCTAAAAATTGCAACTTTCGAGATGGACTTTTAAAATTAAATTACATAATATATATTATTTAAAAAATGTATATATCACAATTTTACAATAGCTATAAAATTAAATAAGATACATGTACATAAAAAAAACACATATACACCCCATGAAATTAACTGTACATAGACAGGTAAAAATAAAAACAATGAAACACAGTAAATAGAATTAAGTGGTTACATAGTCACACATCAGAGTTAAACACTAATGGCCCGATTTTTAATGACCTGCACGTGTAAAACACAGGGGTTATGCGTGCAGCCGGGCCTTGCGTGCAGCGCACGCATTTTAAAAGGGGCCCAGCCGCACGCATAACCCCCTGTTACATGCACAAGAGCCAGGCCTCGGCAGAGAGGCGGTGCGGGGGGCGGGGCTAGAGGCACCTGGTACAGCAGCCATTTGTCGTTGTGCCGGGGGATTGCGCGCCGGCAAGGTGTCAGCATGGACAACTTGCTACAGCTCCTTTGCAGGACCAAAAAGTAAGTTAGAAAAATGGGGGGACCTAGGATAGGGATAGGGGGCGGGTAGGATAGGGGAAGGGGAAGGGAGGTTAGGGTAGAGGGTAAGGAAGCTCCCTCCCAGTCCGCTCCTTAATTGGAACGGACTGGGAGGGAACTGGGGATGGCGGACGATGCATCACCGCGTGATTATGACCTATGTCTGCCTCCCCCTTTATGCGCGCTGCCTGTGATTTTATAACATGCGCCCACCGGCGCACGTGTGTAATACAATCGCACGTCCATGTATGCACGCCGGGTAGCAGGCGCACATGGACGCGCGCACATTCTTTTTTAAAATCTACCCCTAAAAGAACAAAATAGTACCTGGACACTCAATAGACCAGCATGACACAATTAAGAACATAAGAAAATGCCATCCTGGGTCAGACCAAGGGTCCATCAAGCCCAGCATCCTGTTTCCAACAGTGGCCAATCCAGGCCATAAGAACCTGGCAAGTACCCAAACACTAAGTCTATTCCATGTAACCATTGCTAATGGCAGTGGCTATTCTCTAAGTGAACTTAATAGCAGGTAATGGACTTCTCCTCCAAGAACTTATCCAATCCTTTTTTAAACACAGCTATACTAACTGCACTAACCACATCCTCTGGCAACAAATTCCAGAGTCTAATTGTGCGTTGAGTAAAAAAGAACTTTCTCCGATTAGTTTTAAATGTGCCCCATGCTAACTTCATGGAGTGCCCCCTAGTCTTTCTATTATCCGAAAGAGTAAATAACCCATTCACATCTACCCATTCAAGACCTCTCATGATCGTAAAGACCTCTATCATATCCCCCCTCAGCCGTCTCTTCTCCAAGCTGAAAAGTCCTCACCTCTTTAGTCTTTCCTCTTAGGGGAGTTGTTCCATTCCCCTTACCATTTTGGTAGCCCTTCTCTGTACCTTCTCCATCGCAATTATATCTTTTTTGAGATGCGGCGACCAGAATTGTACACAGTATTCAAGGTGCGGTCTCACCATGGAGGGATACAGAGGCATTATGACATTTTCCGTTTTATTCACCATTCCCTTTCTAATAATTCCCAACATTCTGTTTGCTTTTTTGACTGCTGCAGCACACTGAGCCGACGATTTCAATGTGTTATCCACTATGACACCTAGATCTCTTCTTGGGATGCAGCACCTAATATGGAACCTAACATTGTGTAACTATAGCATGGGTTATTTTTCCCTATATGCATCACCTTGCACTTATCCACATTAAATTTGCATAGAAACATCAAGACTGAGTAACAAGGTGAAAGCTGGTCGGTCTTTCCAAAATGTGCGATATAGAATGTATGGCTTTATCTCAAAGAAGTGATACTCCAAAAGCAAAGCTGAAATATAGAGCAGAAGAAAATCTTTTTCTCTCACCTTTCTTCTAATAACAGGTATTGCAACCTACTTTCTTTTCCTCTTTAAGTTTATGGACAGTAATCAGTAGATACTGATCTAATTGATCCCTGTCTAGATAAAACGTAAGAACATTTAAAAAAGGAAAATCGGGAACTAATAAATCCTAGATCAGTGATAGGAAATCTTTACTTTTAGGAAGAATAGAAAATGTCTTTAAAAAAAAAAAAAGACCCAGAAGGGATTGAATTAGCACAGGTTTGAAACTTAGGAGGCTGCAGAGCTCTGTTGCGATGGAGAGACCATGTCTAGTAGTGTCCGATAAATGATAAAAAGTAATAAACCATGCAAACATCTAGTCCTTCTGATAAATGTACATTTGTATGCTGGTTTTTCTGTAGGTATTAAGTTTCCTCTCTGTTGGTATGCAACAGGAGAACAAGTGTAAGCCATAAAGCACGGGAAGACGGTAGAAAGGAGAAAACAGAACCGATTGTATTTATCCAGTAAGGCACAGGACCTAGGAGCAGATCTGACCAGCCCACTCAGACTGTGATTTGCACACTTCAGCACAATTACACTCGTTTAATAGGATTTGTTTTTCAACCAATGATTAAAAAAAACAAAAACAAGATAGCAGTGGAAACCTAAGCTGCTAGAGACACTATAACCGAGCAAGTTCATGAGCCATTCTTCCTCCTTGACTTTGATTTTCCCTTGTCTTGTACGACTTGCAGAAAAGACTTTTGGGAGCAGGGTGAGTAGGATTCTAGGGAGAATGAGGAAGACAGGTTCTATCTGTTATGGGGTCAAAGCCCTCAATGTGCGAGAGGACCTCTCTTATACCAGGGGTGGCCACTCTGGTCCTGAAGAACCACCAACAGGCTGGTTTTCAGGACGTCCATAATGAATATGCATGAGATAAATTTGCACATATTGTCTTCATTGTATGCAGATCTATCTCATGCATATTCATTGTAGATACATCCTGAAAACCAGACCGGTGTGTGGTTCATGAGGACTGGAGTTGGCCACTTCTGTCTTTTACCATCAGAGGCACCACTCCTATCTCCAATTCATGTTGATCTTTGAATGAGCCAGGGATTCATCTTGTGACTCATTCGCGTATCTTGCACGAGCTGCTACCAAGTTGAGGTAAGTGATGTGGGTAGATAACACTTTCCTTGGAAAAGCTGAGTTGCAAAAAGATGCATAGCTCATGATAAGAGCTGATCCAACCTGTGTCTGCTGGCCTGAATGGTAGAGATGTGCATTTGGATGATCTGATGCTTAAAATTATCCAAATGAGTCGATTTTCTTTCTGTTTTGGGTCATCTGAAAAGTCTGAATTATTTTTGGTTCGTTCAGTTCAGTCCTATTAAAATCTATGGGAAAAGCAAACCCAGATAGACTAGAGCCATTTCAGGACGGGACAGGGAAGGAGCAGGACCAATCATTTTCCTGCCTATTTTCAGACAGCCTATGCCATCTGGCAACTGCATGGACTGACATTTTTTTTTTTATTTTTTTAAATAAAAGTGAAACAAAGAGCACATTGAGCAGGCAGTGACCGTTTTGGTCTCAATCATTCCTTTATTGGATCTTAGAGAGAGAAGGAAGACATTTTTAAGCTCCTAGATTTAGAGAAGCAAGGTGTGCTCTTACAATCACCGTCACTGTGTCCTAACAGCAGCAGAAACTAATCCTTCTGTCAGAAAGTTACAGTGTAACCGTATATCAGCAGGATAGGACTGTTTGTTTCTGCAGCAGACAGGCAGCATACATCAATTTCCATAAGAAATATACAGTATGCAGAGGGAGACGGATTTTCTCCTGCAGCATGCACAGATTAACAGATGGCAGCTTCCTTCCTCTCTGTAAAGGAATCCATGATTTATTTATTTTATTTGTGTGCTTTTATATACCGAAGTTTGGAGCAGTCCTTCACTCCGGTTTACAGTTATAACAGCGTAATACAGTAAACTGTATATTGAGTATTGGAAACAAGGTAATAGAGAAAATTATAGCAGGCATCTTAAACATTGGAAACAACGTAATGTGGTAAACTATAACAGATAGTTTGGAACATTGGTAACAGATAAATATAATAGCACTATAACGTTTCGTATTGATAACATTTTCTCCTTTACATCTTGAATGACAATGGTCTGTTGTTGTAGCAGATAATTTAAACGCTATAGTAGATTATTTGGTTATTAGATAACGTTTTGTATTTGATAATTTTTTTAAGTGCTAAAAATGGGATGTGAGGTCATAGGGTAGGTAGGGGGGAGGAGTGGGTGGAAGGGGGAGGTATGGGACAAAGGTGGTAGAATGGTGGGGTATGAGTGACGTGTGGGGCACGATGGAGAGGGAGGAGGATGGGGTAAGGGAGGGGTTGCGGAGAGAGGGGGTTCTGGAGGGTGAGCAAATATGACTACGGTGAGGTGAGTGCTTGTCTAGTTTAGGTGAGGAGAGGGGGGTGGGTGATGGTGTATACTAGGGGTTTGTAATTGAGCATCATAATAGGGGGAGGTGTATAATGTTATGGTGAGTGTGTTTTGGTAATGCCAGCTTAAAGGAATCCATGACACTGTACTAATTCTTTCGCTGTGCTTGCTACCATACTTCTTGTGTGTAACCTATGCTTACTGAGGGAAAGTCCTGTGTGCAGCTGAGCTGGGAAAACCGTGCTTCTGCTACAGGTCCAAAAAAAAAACAACTCTCTTGCAACAACAACATCAACTATGCCAAAGGGGATGCCAGAAGCCACTCTCCAGAGAGGGGAGATCCAGGAGCGGAGCACTGTGTGCACGTGCATAGGCACCCTGGACCCTGAAAGCAACAGGGATTAAATATTTTGCTTTAAAAAAAAAAATCACTAAAATGCACGGAGTAGACGGATAGTTTTGCAGGACAGAGTAAAAAAAAAGTTTGGGGTTTTTTTTTTTGCAAAACCTAAATGAGGGATATTGCATTCAGATGTGGGATTGTGGGTTAAATTGCATCCATCGCCAATTAAAGTAAAAACCACGGCCCACATACATGAAGACATGAATGACAGTGAGGCTTCTTGATGTTATTGCTGTTTGTTATTCTGTGGATGTCGCTTATTGTTTAGAGCTGTATAATTTGTGTAATTGTATTGGGTCTGTTTTATAACTCATGAGTGTTTTGGCTGAAGGACAAACACAAAAATTATGAAATGAAGCAAAATTAAAAGGAGAAAAAGGTGAGACATTGTGAGGTAAAGTCTCTGAGCATAGCAGAGTGCCAGAAGGTTAACTGCTGAATAATGAGCGGACCGCTGGGATGCAAATCTCACCCTTGAAACAGAGGCACAATTTTACATTTTTAGTGGACTCTGGAGAGCTCCGGTTGGTGCTCCGGGCAGTCTGGCATTAATTCTGTTGGCCTCCCGTTCCCTCCCTCCCGCTCCTGAAATCAGCATGCACAGGGACTTCACAATAAATAAATACTGATGAGTACAAAAGGAAAAGGGAAAAAAAAAAGCTGCCATTTCCAAGGTCCAACCAGCAAAGACAACTCATACATTAAGATCAAAGAGGATGCATTGTGTATACAGTGGGAAAAAATAAAAGCAAACCCAGAGAAGGACAGAAAGAACAGGAGGCCGTTTTTGAACATTTCTCTGATGCTCAATATTGCTCTTCTCTGATTCCATCTTGTTTTTAATTTCTTCGGTACAAAGGGGTAATGGCAGAGAGAATTATCCAAAACAGATACTTGTGTTCAATTAGATCTGAGGCTATTGATCTGACATCTGAGCAGGAAAGGACCCCTGGTTTTTAAGATTGCTTTCTTTTATTCCTGCAGCTGGTTCGCGTTTTGGCACAATCCACCTAATAATTATTCCAGGTACCTGGTACCTGTGGTACAAAGGAAAGCAGTGACTTGGGGGCACAGAAAGGACCCAGCGTGGCTATGTACTGTCTGCGCGCCCTGCTCCCATGGCCCCCCCTGGCACAGAGCTCTCCTCTAAGAGATTCCCCCTGCTGGGACCTCTGCTTCCCCATCGAAGAGCAGTGGAAAAGTATCCCCAACATGAAAATTAAGATGCAAGTTTTTCTCCGGTCCTTTAAATGCACTCAGGGTTGTAAAACTAAAGCTCATCAGAACATTAGGCCCAGGCCATAGGCTAAGAAAAGGTCAGGAAGGCCAAAGCTTGGCTTTTCACAATATTTCCAATAGGACATCGCCATATGTCTTTTGCAATTTACGTGTGAGCCTTCAGTCACCTACTAATCAACTTCCTAATGTGGTTAAACTTCCACGGGGCTGCGGCCTTATCACCACTGTTGTTTAAACAGTTTTGTCTCCCCACTGGCGACTTTAATTCAGGATCTAGGTTTTATTCTCTCATTCTATGCGGACAAGTTACAATAATCTATTTACCTATCTTTCTTCGATAATTGCTTTCACAGGGTTGCTAACTGGCTTTCCAATCACAATCTTCATGCGAACCCTTCTGAATCACAGGCAGTCTGGTTTAGCATTAGATGTGCTGCCCCAGTAATGGCCCCTACCATGACAGACGTTTCCAGCTCTTTCAAGCCTACGGTAACTTCTTTAAGCATCCACTTACATTCTGCTCTCTCTACATCAAATTTCATTTCAGCTGCCTTGCAAAAATCATTTTTCTCTTTGAGGTATATCAGAAAAGTTTCTTCATGAAAAACCTCTTACTTCCTTGGCGCAGGCATTTGTTATCTCAAAAACAGACGATTCCAGTTCTTTACTATTGGTGTTTACAACACACAGAACACTGCAGCCGGGCTGATTTTTGGTCATCATGACAAATGCCATCATTTCTCTCCTGTTTTAAAACAGCTACACTCATTTAATTTTATTTATTTCAACATTTTTTGTACACTGCTATTCAATAAATAGCATAGCGGATTACAGGAAAACCAGATATAGTAATAAGCATACATTACAAATAAAAACATAAAATACAAATAATACATTAAAAAAAAATAACACATTCCTTATAAAATAAACATTACTATTCATTTAGAACAGCACCTTCCATTGCAAACTCTTCTCTATATAACCAGGTCTTAAGTCCTTTTTAAAAGAGTTTTACATCATTTTGTGTTCTTAAATATTCAGGTAGTGTATTCCAGAGTGCTGGGTCTGCTATAGAAAAAGCTTAATCTCTTACCTTGCCAATATGTGCTAATCGTACTGATGGAATTTCTAACAGACCCCTATTTTGTGATCTTAGGGTTCTTGTTGGAGTATAAATATGTTATCTGGGCCTGCCCATGGAGTATTTGAATTATTTATCAATTTATGAATTAATGTGGGGGTCTTATATTTAATTCTAGCTCTGATCAGGAGCCAGTGTAAATCAGAAAGAACAGGAGTGATATGATCATACTTTTTGAACCAGATAGCTATCTAGCAGCAGAATTCTGTAATAATTGTAAAGATGATGAGGAGGTACCTAAGAGTAATGTCTTGCAATAATCTATTCAGAGAAGATGAGTGTTTGCAAAACTGTCCTAAAATCTTCTATATGCAACAGAGGTTTTAAATGTTTCAGCATCTGTAATTTCATATAGCCATTATGTATTACAGTATTAATATGGTTTCTCATGGAAAGATTAGTATCCAACACAACTCCCAAGTCACGAACTGTGTTTTGCATGAATATAGAATGATTCCCAAATTCGAATTTAAGATGGTCTGGTACACTTTTTGTCCTTGATAACAATCATTTCTGTCTTCAGAATATTTAATGACAAGACAGGAGACATCCATTGATCAATGGTGCTCAAATATATCTTAAAACATTGCAAAGTGATAGTTATAGTATATTTTATTGGTATGAAAAAATTAAGACCAGTTGGTTGCCAGTTACCTATAGGAGCCCTGCCTACCAACATTCAAGAAAAAACTTAAGACCTGGCTTTTCCGCCAAGCCTTCTCAGATACCCATGACACACAATAGTCGACAGAACTTCCTTTAGGAGCAATGGATTTCCATTTTTACCCCTAAGACCAGAATAAGAGCCTCCTGACTGCTCTGTTTATACTAATAATGTCTCCGCTATCTCTAGCCTTTCCTTCCTTCCAGCAGTCTATGCCTCCAAGTTTAATTTCCCTGTTAAATGTAACTTTGCTTTTTCATGTTCAACCTTTTGTTTTTGGTTACTGTTCTTGGTTCAGTTCCCCTATTCGATGTGAACCGACCTGATATGGTCTCTACCATGAAGGTCGGTATAGAAAAGTGTTAAATAAATAAATAAATAAATAAATAAAGTGTTATGTCTTGTTTTTCATACTTTCACTTGGTTTTACCATTTTACTTATCTAAATTGTTGGTTCCTTACATTCCAGCTCGTACTTTGCTTTCTTCACGAGCTGCCTTCTTCCTGTTCCTCCACCATTCATTTGGAATCCATCAGAGAAACCATATTTAGTCATCAAGCACCATCTCTTTGGAACTCTCTTCTTCTCAACATTTGTTCCATTCCTGACTATTTAAATTTCAGGAAAGCAGTTAAGACTTGGTTTTTACTTGATTTCTCTTTGCAGAGGCAATTGTCTTACAGGCCGATCCAGTACAGTGCGCTCCAGCACTGTTATCCCGCGTTTGGACGCGCGTTTTCGGCACCCTAGCTTTACCCCTTATTCAGTAAGAGGTAATAGCGCGTCGAAAACACACGTCCAACCCCCCCCCCCCCCCCCCGAGACTAATAGCGCCCGCAACATGCAAATGCATGTTGCGGGCGCTATTAGTTATTCCCGCGTGACTGACTAAGTAAAATGTGCAGCCAAGCCGCACATTTTATTTTCAGAAATTAGCGCCTACTCAAAGGTAGGTGTTAATTTCTGCCGGCACCGGGGAAAGTGCACAGAAAAGCAGTAAAAACTGCTTTTCTGTGCACCTTCCGACTTAATATCATGGCGATATTAAGTCGGAGGTCCCAAAAGTTAAAAATAATTTAAAAAAAAAATCTAAAATCGGCTCACGGCTCGCAGGTTGAAAACTGGATGCTCAATTTTGCCGGTGTCCGGTTTCCGAACCTGTGGCTGACAGTGGATTTGAGAACTGACGCCGGCAAAATTGAGCGTCGGCTGTCAAACCTGCTGACAGCCATCGCTCCTGTCAAAAAAGAGGCACTAGGGACGCGCTAGTGTCCCTAGTGCCTCTTTTTACCGTGGGTCCTAATTTGAATAATTTTTTTTTCTGAATCGCGCCCACAGGAGAGTGGCCTGTGCGCGCGCCGGGAGAGCGGGCGCTCACCTGCTCTCCTGCGATTTTTACTGTATCAGCCTGTTAGTCTGGTAAAGCTGTAATGTTGCTAGTATGCTGATTGTTATTATTTAGTGGTTTTTTTTATTTGTTTATGTAATACTGGTTACTATTTGTATTTTATATTAATTTTGTTTTATTTTTTTATGTTATATTTTGAAAATTATGATTGTTTTTAATTTTTGTACTACCGCTTGGTAATGTGTTTTACAAGTGGGTTATAAAGTTTTAATCAATGAAATGAAATGAACCACTGGCCCTGTATTTAGCAGGAGTTTGGGGACTGAGCTCTGCCATTCTGCAGCCTCTTGGAAGGGGGTGCTCCCTGTCAATGTGCTTCCGTGTCCTCCTGACTATAGTTGCAACTTTACAGACTACAGTTACAGCCCCATTGGAACCCAGCTGCAGTGCTGTGGTCCTGACCAGATTAAAAATAAGTGAAAAGGGTGCAGTGAGGCTGCCATAAACGGAACTCTGGTTCATGAATGCAGGGTCCAAAAGGAGGTAATTGCTGGATGCCACCAATGATGTGGCAAAACCTACAAAACCTTGAACTCATTGGTACAGTGAGCTGTCACCATGAATTCTGCTTTAGTGATTGACCTTAGAGCAAACTCTGCTAACACGAATCCCTCACTAGGCCCTTTATGTTATCTATACCTGCAGTATATTCATCTCTCAGCATAGCATGCATACATTTACAGTGTCCATTTGTAGGCATCAGATCTCGCCATTGAAAACAGCTTTCATTTTCTCTCTCATTTCTTTCTTGATTTGCTTCCCATTTTTATGTTTTTTTTTTGTTTGTTTGCTTCATTTTGTTTATGTTTTAGCATCCACTAAAGCCATTCAGCACCCACTAAACCATTTGTTGTTTAAATGACTGTGCATCCTGATTCTTCATGTTCAGCTGCCTACCATATCTGTCTGAGGGACCAGAACTATCAATCCGTCGGAATTTGATTCCCCTGAAATGCCTTTTCCTTCCTCTCGTCCATTTTCTCCCTCCTCTGTTACATCTCTGTCCTTCTTTTCTCCGATACTGTTCCATCCATGTCCTACCAGCACCAGCACAGCCGTATTTATTTCTTCTGATTGTTGGCTGGGAGGTGCGGGGAACACGCTGCACCCTCTGAAGGGTGGGAGACCATTGTGTTACTGGCAGGAGGGCACAGAAAGGGACTGCTTAGCACTGGCTTAGGCTTTGAAGTCATAAGCCTTTACTTACCGACCAAACATGACAGGCACAATTGCAAGTATGAAAAGAATAGCAAACGAAGTAGTTACAAGTCTACCAATAGCTAGCAAACATTATGTTTCATCTTTACTGAGCAGACTATTGAATGCAGGACCAGAGGTGCATGCTTGCATCAATTACTGTTAAATTAACAAATGTCTTTATTGTTTTTTTCTGTAATGGTTTGTTCTTTGCTTTTTCCAGCACCCCTGCTGAATGTAGAAAAGCTCGTATCTTGAAATTCTTCATGCAAACACCCCACTTCCTCTTCTGCATGCTAACACTTTTAGAAAGGAGCTGGCTAGAGCCATGATTTTGGTAAAAGTAGAGGAGAGGTGGGAGGGAGGGAGGGAGGAGAGAGAGGAAAGGAGGGAGAGTTCAGGATGAGTGTGTGGTAACAGAAGTACAGAGAAGTAGTGTACATTATTCAGTATCAGCCCCCTTTCTAACTGCAATTATAGAAATGCACTTCAGGAGCAATCCTGTAAGATTTTCCCAGGCAGGATTCAAACTGTAGATAAAGTATCTAGAAGGGCCAACCATGTTTAAGGGCTATGCTTGCAGAAGATGAAGTGGTGCACTCACCAGAGATTTCACACCGCACAAGCATCTGGGCACATCACTCCACTGCTACCGTCTCTCCAGCTTTGTAAGCGGAACGGCTGGGAGAAGAAATGCGTCAAACCTTCAGCTAGCTTATATGAGCACTGGCGTAAAAGGAGCCCTCATCCTGGTCAGCTCTTGGGAAGGGGGCACATGGGGAGGGTCACAGGCCACTCAAGGCCCCATTGATCTCCCAGGGTTCCTACACAGAGGGGTTTTCCTTCACTCTGGCGGTCTTCTGCACACCGATCCAGTCACAATCCACTCCGAACTCTCGCTCAAAATAAAATCTCTACTGCAAAAACAAATTCCAAAACAGTTTAGCCGTTGGTAGCACACTACAGTAAGATCCAAAGAATACATTCTCAGAAATCCTCCAGAACAGGTCCCCTTCCTCCCTGAGCCCTCCCAGTACCTCTGCGGTGCCAGGCCTTCTTCTCTGTTTTCTCAGTTCCTCACTTGTGCTCCTCTCTAGGCCCTCAGCTGAAGGGCTTGCTCAGCCTTTCACGCTGTAGAGTTTGCCAGGCAGACAGGAGCACCTGGTACCCACATGCGGAAACTCTGCAGAATCCCCTTCTCAGAAGCTGATCCATTCTCAGGAACTACTCGTTACAGATTCCTGGGGACCCTCAGGAAGTACCCCCTCCTGCAATCCTGAAATTCTTCCTTCTGGCGGGAAGATGGCCTCCGCAAGGAGAGACGCTCGCATCCTCAGCCCTGTGCTGCCAGGGTCCTCTTGCATCACATGGGTGCAGGGGTTTTACGCACCTCAGACCCCCTTCCCGGTGGGGAGTGGTAGACCACACTAACACGCTACCACTACACTGGCCTCGCACTTGGGGGGCAGGGTTTGTTGAGACCTCTGATACTCACTGCTGACAAGCTAACCTGTCGAGGCCACAAATGCCATAGCATTAGGCAGCCTCTGCTAATAAGGGACAGATTGAGGCATTGCCCACCCCCCCCCTCCCCAACACACACACACACACCTACACACACAAACACACACACACACACAAACACACACACCTACACACACACAGACACACACACACACACCTACACACACACACACACTTAAAGATCTGAACTGCTCCAGACCTTTGAGAGCCATAAATCTTCTATGACGGAGGGGGTCCAGAGAAGGGCGACCAGAATGGTGAGGGGTCAATACCGGAAGACCTATGAGGAGAGGCTGAAGGACCTGAATATGTATCCCTGGAAGAGAGGAGGTGCAGGGGAGATAGGATGCAGACTTTCAGATACCTAAATGGTTTCAATGATGCACCTATGTTGAACCTTTTCCGTTGGAAAGGAAACAGTAGAACTTAGGAATCACAAAATGAAACTCCGGGGGGCGGACGACTCAGAACCAACGTCAGGAAGTATTTCTTCACGGAGAAGGAGGTGGGTGCCTGGAACGCCCTTCCGGAAGAGATGGTAAGGACGAAAACAGTAAATGAAGCTCGGGTGGCCAACTCCGCTCCTCAAGAGCCACAATTCGGCCACAATGAATATGCACGAGATAGATTTGCATCCATTGTATGCAGATCCCTCTCATGCATGTTCATTGTGGATATCCTGGAAGCATGGGGGGGTCATATTCAGTAGGACGTTCAGTGCACGGGTTATCCGGATACAGGTAGCCACGTAACTTGCCCCATATATTCAGCAGGATAAACGTCCCGCTGAAACATGCTTGCTTCAAGTTACACGACTAACTATAGCCGGATAACGTTGGACTTAACCGGATATATTCAGACAAGAATATCCGGTTATGTTCCCTTAAAAAAAAAAAATCGTAGCCTGTCCCTCGCTTTCCTCCCACCACCTGAGTAGCAAGGCCCTACAGGGGCCAAACTACTCACTCCCCCCCCCCCCCTAAAAAATGGGCCGTTCAATGTAAAAATGGAAATTTTTGACGATCGGAGTCCCCCTCCCCCACCCCCTGCTCCAACTTTCCCTTATAAAAGTAACATTTCCAAATCGTGCCCTCCAGATTCACCCCCTTCCCTTCTTCCCCAAACCTTTCTTTCAAGTTGGGTCTCTGGGATCGCGGGCCGGGCCCGGAGCTTCTGGGGACGCCTCTGCCGTTGCTATAATTTATGCGCAGATAGAAGGGGCGTCCCGGAGAGCTCACGTAGCCCCATATGGTGCAGGTCAGCCGCATAACTTTAGACCTGCTGGAAGCAGTTTTCATTATTTTGACGCAACTGCAACATCATTCTCCGCTTCAGTGGCAGAGGTAAAAGAGGAACTGGATTCACACGACAGCCAACGCTGGGCCCTGACTTCCACAGTCCAGGGTAAGGATACGCAGACATTAGGGAAAAAGCACAGGACTGCTTCTACAGCAAAGTCCAAAAGCAAAGCAAGGTCTGAATTATCAAGGCTGCTCACCCTGTACAAATATTGCTAGCAACAATTTTGTTATGGGTTTAACAGTTGCTTGGTTTTGATTGTTGATTGTAAATATTACTACCCTTAACAGAAACATGGGGATAACGTGCACGGAGCGGCAGTTACTACCCTTAACAGAAACATGGGGGTAACCTGCATGGAGCGGCAGTTACTACCCTTAACAGAAACATGGGGGTAACCTGCATGGAGCAGAAGTTACTACCCTTAACAGAATGCATGGGGTAACCTGCACGGAGCGGCAGTTACTACCCTTAACAGAATGCATGGGGGTAACCTGCATGGAGCGGCAGTTACTACCCTTAACAGAAACATGGGGGTAACCTGCATGGAGCAGAAGTTACTACCCTTAACAGAATGCATGGGGGTAACCTGCACGGAGCGGCAGTTACTACCCTTAACAGAAACATGGGGGTAACCTGCATGGAGCGGCAGTTACTACCCTTAACAGAATGCATGGGGGTAACCTGCATGGAGCAGAAGTTACTACCCTTAACAGAATGCATGGGGGTAACCTGCACGGAGCGGCAGTTACTACCCTTAACAGAATGCATGGGGGTAACCTGCACGGAGCGGCAGTTACTACCCTTAACAGAAACATGGGGGTAACCTGCATGGAGCGGCAGTTACTACCCTTAACAGAATGCATGGGGGTAACCTGCATGGAGCGGCAGTTACTACCCTTAACAGAAACATGGGGGTAACCTGCATGGAGCGGCAGTTACTACCCTTAACAGAATGCATGGGGGTAACCTGCATGGAGCGGCAGTTACTACCCTTAACAGAATGCATGGGGGTAACCTGCATGGAGCAGAAGTTACTACCCTTAACAGAATGCATGGGGGTAACCTGCACGGAGCGGCAGTTACTACCCTTAACAGAAACATGGGGGTAACCTGCATGGAGCGGCAGTTACTACCCTTAACAGAAACATGGGGGTAACCTGCACGGAACGGCAGTTACTACCCTTAACAGAATGCATGGGGGTAACCTGCACAGAGTGGCAGTTACTACCCTTAACAGAAACATGGGGGTAACCTGCACAGAGCGGCAGTTACTGCCCTTATCAGAAACATGGGGGTAACCTGCACGGAGCGGCAGTTACTACCCTTAACAGAATGCATGGGGGTAACCTGCACGGAACGGCAGTTACTACCCTTAACAGAATGCATGGGGGTAACCTGCACAGAGTGGCAGTTACTACCCTTAACAGAAACATGGGGGTAACCTGCACAGAGCGGCAGTTACTGCCCTTATCAGAAACATGGGGGTAACCTGCACAGAGCGGCAGTTACTGCCCTTAACAGACACATGGCAGTAACCTGCACAGAGCAGCAGTTACTACTCTTAACAGAACTATGGGGGTAATCTGCACTGAGCGGCAGTTACTACCCTTAACAGAAACATGGGGGTAACCTGCACAGAGCGGCAGTTACTACCCTTCACAGAAACATGGGGGTAACCTGCAAGCAGTGGCAGTTACTACCATAGGAAACTTGCTGGACAGACCAGATAGACCATTTGGTCTCTTTCTGCTGTCATTATATTACTTTGCTATCTCAGATTCAGATAACTTTATTGGCAGGACAATTTTACATGTATTGCCAAAGTAATATAAAGAATGATTAAAAGAAAGGGGTATGAAAAGAAATAAAAAATTAGAAAACGGTAATAAATCAAATAGGGATCCATATTACAGAAATTGCAGCATCAGGAAGATAGCTCAGGTTTTGGTGCTGGTCTGCTTTGTCCCCCGTCAGCTTTCATTTCTGGCCAGGGGGCAGGACACTGCATTTGCTGCTGTAACTGCTGTTTCTCCTCCTTCTTTTGTGGGACATCTTGGATTTTCTCTCTCAGCTTTAGGAAAGGTGCATCCCGGATCTTAGACAGCACAAGTGGAAATGCATTTCCGTTCCTCTTTCTTCAGGCTCTGGCTTCTCGGGATGTCACTTTTTGTCTGCTTCCTTCCATTTCCAGTCTCTGATCCCTTGTCCTGTATTTGGTGAGGGCCTCCCTGTTTTTTGCATTTGTGACTGAGATGAGAGAATCTGCTGGTGTGTATTTTCTGGGCAGTCCAGCCTGCTCTGTTTTCCAATTCGCTCCTCCCAACAGGAGGTAGATTTGTTTTCCAGAAGGGCAGGCTGCAGTATTTGCATTGCTATCTAATCGCATGCTGGTTGTGGCTGAGTTTCAGGGGTTAGTGCTGGATCGCTATGGCAGGTTTGCGACACAGGTGCTGATGTGTGTTTTTTTTTTCTGGGGTTTTGTGTTTCACAGAGAGCCTGGTATCGGAGGTAGCTTGTGTTGAGAATTGTAATATTCTTTTTTTGCATGGTCGTCCTAATTCTGCTCTTAATTCTCCCCCTTCTGCAGACTTTGAATGTTATATTTGGGAGGAGGGGGCTTACATTGCATTCCCTACACCACCTTGGGCTGTTTTGTGCTCCATTTCTCACTGCCCTGCCCTTTTCAGTTCCCCTCCACTCCCCCGTCTGTTCCTCCTCGGGCAGCCGCTCTCCCCTGCAGCCTTGCTTCAGCCACCCCCCTTCCCGATTCCCCACTCCTCAGCAGCAGTTGGGCTTCCCTTCTTCGGCAGGACCAGCTCACCTTTCCATTTGTGATGGATCTCATTCCCTGCTCTGCATCCCCTTCTTGTCGGGAACTGCTCCTCCCTCCCCATCCCCCTGCAGCCCTTTCTCCAGGCCAGAGCCCGTCCCCGTCCCTGCAGAATCCACCTAAGCCCCTCCACCCCCTGCAGCCCAGCAGTCAGCATCTCCCCAGCACGCGGCGCTTCCCCAGAGATATGGGATGGAGTGGGGGGATATTTTTATATATTTCTGTGAACAGGAGGAGCAGTGTTCACCTAAATCCCCCCCTCAGTTCAAGCCCTGACCGCAGCCCCTCACAACACTGGAGCTGACTATTTTTAAGAGAGATTGTGAGCCTTCCAGTAAAAGACCTGATTTACCCTGGTGACTGCAGGGCTGGAAGAAAAGGGCAGATATCACCTGTTCCCCACCCTGCACAGAAATCTTTCTCAAACTCTGAATAAACAGTTTTCCAACCTTTGTGTTTGTGGTCTGAATCTCTCCTCAGTCTCTGCCTGCACCTGGCTTTCTTTCCTCTCTGCCGCCTCGTCCTTTTTTCTTTCCAAGCTTACTTTTTCTCCACGGGTATATCTTTCTCTCCACAGCTCATTATCTTCTCTCACCTCCTCCTATTCTCCCCCTCCTGCCACTTCCATGTCTCTCCTCACCTCTTCTTGGCACTTCCCTCCACTAGCTCTAAACTTCACCACCACAGGCTCCCCAAGTGCTACCCTAGAGTCCTTCGAGCCTACCACTCCGCTGGAGATAGAATCAACACTCAAGAAGCTGAAACCATCCAGCCACCCGTTGGACTACATCCCAACAAAACTTCTGTTCCTTATTCCAGGCACCATCTCCAGATCTTTGGCCGACATCATTAACTGCTCCCTCGCCCAAGAAATTTACCCGGATGACCTTAAAACAGCATCGATTAAACCTATCTTGAAGAAACCCAACCTAGACACTAATGAGCTCTCCAACTTCCGACCCATTTCCAACCTCCCGCTGCTAGCAAAACTCACAGAGAAGGTGGTGAACACACAACTTTCGGACTACCTGGAGGAACACAAAATTTTATACCCTTCTCAGTATGGCTTCCGCAAGTCTTCCAGCACCGAAACCCTCCTCATCTCACTAACAGACCACATCCTCTTGGGCCTAGACAAAGGGATTTCATTCCTGCTAGTTCTCTTAGACATCTCCGCGGCGTTTGATACCGTGAACCATAGCATCCTCCTCAATCGTCTCTCAGACATTGGTTTAGCTGGACACGCCCTCCAATGGTTCAGCTCTTTCCTCAAAAACAGAAGCTCCAAGATCAACATCAACAATAAAGAATCCCCTATCTTCAAGTCTACCCTAGGTGTTCCCCAAGGCTCCTCTCTATCACCCACTCTCTTTAATATCTACCTACTACCTCTCTGCCAGCTACTCACAAACCTCAACCTAACTCACTATTTATATGCTGACGACGTTCAGATCCTGATCCCTATAAAAGAATCTCTTCCAAAGACGCTCTCCTTCTGGGAAAACTGCCTCAAATCCATCAACCACCTACTCACCAGCCTGAACCTGGTCCTCAATGCAACCAAAACAGAAATTCTGCTCATCTCCCCAGACCATTCTACCAACCACGATCAGTCAACCTCCATTCTCCAGACCACTCAAGTTAGAGATTTAGGAGTCACCATTGACAACCATCTAAACCTAAAAAAATCAATCAACAAAATTACGAAAGATTGTTTCTTTAAGCTACAAGTTATGAAAAGACTCAAACCCCTCCTACACCTCCAGGATTTCAGAACAGTACTTCAGTCAACGATATTCTCCAAAACCGACTACTGCAACTCACTCCTTCTAGGACTCCCGATCTCGGCCATTAGACCACTACAGATGCTCCAGAACTCAGCAGCCAGGATATTAACCAACACTAACCGGAGAACTCACATCACCCCGATACTCAGAAACCTACACTGGTTACCTATTAAATACAGAATCATGCACAAAGCACTCACTATCATCCATAAATCCATACACAACCAACTCCCATTAGACCTTCAGTTACCACTCAAATTATACACTTCTGCAAGACCCATCAGATCGGCACTCAAAGGAACCCTTCAAGCTCCACCAACGAAATCCACTCGTCAAATCTCCACTAGAGAACGGGCACTTTCCACAGCTGGCCCCTCCATCTGGAACAACCTGCCGACTGATCTAAGAATAGAACCCTGCCTGATTACCTTCCGGAAAAAACTCAAGACTTGGCTGTTTGTCCAAGCCTTCCCTCAAGCATAACATCGCAACAGTGCTTTGATTTAGCTCAACGGACTAAATGAACAAATTCAGTAACTGCTAATTCTTCCATGTTCTTTCTCCAGTTTTTCTCTGTCCTTTACTTTCCTGGCTACTCTAGCCTCCAAGTTCATTCTCCCTGTTATATGTAACTGCGCTTCGGCCTTCCTGTTATACAGTTTTTTACTAATTTAACCCCTAAGTTTGATGTAAACCGGCCTGATATGACGCCTGTCATGAAGTTCGGTATAGAAAAAAAGTTAAATAAATAAATGATTACCTCTCTTCTCACAAATGTCTCTTGCTTTGCCTCCCCTATCAGCCCCCCTCTTCTCTGTCCACACAGCATCTTCACCGCTCCCTCCCTCTTAAGTTCCCTTTCAGCTAACCGCTCACCTTCTTAACACAGCCCATGTCCTCTCTCCCAGACTGTACTCCATTTCCCTTCTTCCAGCCCCCCTCTCTGGCCTCACAGCCTGTGTCTACTCCTCTCCTCCCACAGCTCCACACCCAGCCCTCTCTTCCCCTCACAATTCCTTGCCTCATCTGCTCCCAACCAGAATTCCTTCTTTCAGTTCCTCTCCCAGACTCTCATAAAGTTCTCTCACCCTCTTTACCCCCTCCGCTGCAGGTTGAGCCTTTGCACTCTGTGGGGGCGAGTAGGTCTTTGCTGTGGCAGTACATCATAGTGGGTCAGTACTGTGGAAACAAGGCTGGAGCAAGGCTGGAGACAGACACAGGCTGGAAGCTCGGACAGACTTGATACAGGAGTGCAGGCTGGGCTTGGCAAGGCTTGATACAGGTTGGATCAGACGCTGGAGCTGGACTCAGAACAAGAACTGAGGCTGAGTGAAAACAGAGACAAGGAAAGGTACTGAGCACGGACTGGGAGAGACACAGCTAGGCAGGGTATTAAACAGGGACTGGAACTTTATACAGACTGGGGTAAGACAAGGTACTGAAAGGAGGGGGAATGAATACTAGGAATAGGACTGGCCAGACCACACAGACAGGACAGACTAGGAAAGGACCAGCCCTGGACAAGGCAAGACAACACAGAACAGAGAAGAGAGAGAAGCCCGAAGGCAACAAGGTAGGAGGCCCGAAGGACCCTAGGTATAGAGAGAGGCTGGGATAAGCCACAAAGCAAAAGAGGAAAGAAGGGCCGGAGGCCACAAAGCATAAGTCAAGGAAATAGTGGGCAGGTCAGAGAGCCAAGCAAGTGACTCCATGAAGAGCTAAAGATGAATGAGCAAGGCTGGGTTATATAGGACTGGAGCTTGGGTGTGGTGCAAGCAGTGAGGAAGAGCTTGCCAAGGCTGTAGATGAAGCTCACTGAGGTCCCCTAGTGGAGAGGAGGCCTGCACCACAGGCTGAGTCAGAAAGCCAGTGAGGAGAGGAGCTCACGGGGAAGCCTCTGCTGGTGCGGTATAATTGCTGATTAATGCAGGGCACGGTGAGCCTGTGAAACAGGTGAAATCCTAACACTTGCCCTCTCCTGCAGCCCATTGGTTAGATATTTCACAGCCAGCCAATAGGCTGCAGGGGGAGATAGATGCAGTAGCAAGGAGACAGAAACACTTCCTTTTTGCCCTCCCAACAGCCCTGCAGCATGGGGTCAATATTGGGGATGCTGAAGCACCCAAAGAGTTGGTGCCAATGGTAGTGCTGGCAAGTGCAGGACCTGGGCTCAATTACTAGACAAAACCTCTGCTGGGGATGCCACAAAGGCAGTGCCTATGGCCCCTGGGGGATGGGATGCGTTCCAGTCATCCTACAGTAGTGACGCCCAGTGGCCAGACGTAGGGTCCACAAAGGCAGGCTTCAGGAAGGAGCCCTGGACTGTGCTATGAAACCCCCGCACCACAATGACTGAGCTAAATGATCTGGGATGGGGACAGGTATTTGCAAATAAAGGCTCATGTAGCAAGGACCTGCTCTCCAGGTGATGCATTGTCCTTTCGCACTGAGGATATCTCCCCAAGGCCTACTGCCCAGGAGGGAAGGGTTAGGTCGGCCGTCATAGTTGGTGATTCGATTATTAGGAATGTAGACAGCTGGGTGGCTGGTGGGCGTGAGGATCGCCTGGTAACTTGCCTGCCTGGTGCGAAGGTGGCGGACCTCACGTGTCACCTAGATAGGATTTTAGACAGTGCTGGGGAGGAGCCGGCTGTCGTGGTACACGTGGGCACCAACGACATAGGAAAATGTGGGAGGGAGGTTCTGGAAGCCAAATTTAGGCTCTTAGGTAGAAAGATTAGATCCAGAACCTCCAGGGTAGCATTCTCTGAAATGCTCCCTGTTCCACGTGCAGGTCACCAGAGGCAGAGTCTCAATGCGTGGATGAGACGATGGTGCAAGGAAGAGGGATTCAGTTTTGTTAGAAACTGGGGAACCTTTACATTTCTAATGGACAAAAATAATGTCTTTAAGCAATATTTTAGAAATAATCAAACTTTATTTTTTGGTCAAAAAATGCTCTGTTTCAAGATATAGTAAAACAGACTCAAATAAGAAGGAAAGCATTTCTTGATGTAAGAGGAGAAGTTTTGCAGAAAGGAGCTACTTTTAAATTGCAATTTCCTTGTAAATGCTGTTTAATGTATCAGGGACAGCGCTATGTATTTTTCGATCCTATACAACTGCGGGCTTTCATTGAATCACGCTCTGAGCCCATGTAATCCCGATGGAATGGAGGATAAAGGATTGTTGGGGGGATCAGATCAGGTCGCTATTTAATATTTGATTATATTTTCCTTGTTAATCGCTCTATTTAAGCTCTCCACTTATTTCTTCTATTTAACTACAATGCAAAAGGCTTGCAAATATATAGGTTTTTTCTTTTTTTTTTTATATTTCTATATATTGATAATGTATTGTAGTATATTTCATTAACAAGTGGATGCTTGTAAATTTATTAAATGCATAAATAAAAAAAAAAAAAAAGAAACTGGGGAACCTTTTGGGGAAGGGGGGAGTCTCTTCCGAAGGGATGGGCTCCACCTTAACCAGGGTGGAACCAGACTGCTGGCGCTAACCTTTAAAAAGGAGATAGAGCAGCTTTTAAACTAGAACAAGGGGGAAAGCCGACAGTCGCTCAGCAGCGCATGATTCAGAGAGAGGTATCTTCAAAGGATACTAATGATGCATTAGAATTAGGACATCCCAACAGTGAGGTTCCAATAATTAGAAAAGTAGTCCAAGTGCCTGTAACTAAAAACTCACCTGAGCTAAAAAATTCAAACTTATCCCTATCAATTAAAAAGCAGAATGAAAATACAAACAAAAAACAAACTTTGAAATGTTTGTATGCTAATGCCAGAAGTCTAAGAAGTAAGATGGGAGAATTACAATGTATAGCAGTGAATGATGACATAGACTTAATTGGCATCTCAGAGACATGGTGGAAGGAGGATAACCAATGGGACAGTGCTATACCGGGGTACAAATTATATCGCAATGACAGAGAGGAGCACTCGGGAGGAGGTGTGGCGCTTTATGTCCGGGATGGCATAGAGTCCAACAGGATAAACATCCTGCATGAGACTAAATACAAAATTGAATCTTTATGGGTAGAAATCCCTTGTGTGTCGGGGAAGACTATAGTGATAGGGGTATACTACCGTCCACCTGGTCAAGATGGTGAGACGGACAGTGAAATGCTAAGAGAAATTAGGGAAGCTAACCAAATTGGTAGTGCGGTAATAATGGGAAACTTCAATTACCCCAATATTGACTGGGTAAATGTATCATCGGGACACGCTACAGAGATAAAGTTCCTGGATGGAATAAATGATAGCTTTATGGAGCAATTGGTTCAGGAACCGACGAGAGAGGGAGCAATTTTAGATCTAATTCTCAGTGGCACACAGGATTTGGTGAGAGAGGTAACAGTGGTGATCCGCTTGGCAATAGTGATCATAATATGATCAAATTTGAATTAACGACTGGAAGGGGGACAGTAAGAAAATCCATGGCTCTCGTGCTAAACTTTCAAAAGGGAAGCTTTGATAAAATGAGAAAAATAGTTAGAAAAAACTGAAAGTAGCAGCTACAAAAGTAAAAAGTGTGTTAAAAAATACCATTCTAGGAGAACAGTCCAGATGTATTCCACACATTAAGAAAGGTGGAAAGAAGGCAAAACGATTACTGGCATGGTTAAAAGGGGAGGTGAAAGAAGCTATTTTAGCCAAAAGATCTTCATTCAAAAATTGGAAGAAGGATCCAACAGAGGAAAATAGGAAAATGCATAAACGTTGGTAAGTTAAATGTAAGACATTGATAAGACAGGCTAAGAGAGAATTTGAAAAGAAGTTGGCCATAGAGGCAAAAACTCACAGTAAAAACTTTTTAAAATATATCCGAAGCAGAAAGCCTGTGAGGGAGTCAGTTGGACCGTTAGATGATCGAGGGGTTAAAGGGGCACTTAGAGAAGATAAGGCCATTCCGTCTTGCCTGCTGCCTGCCCTGACCTCTGGCCTGTCTTTGGATCCTCCTGCCCGCTGCCGGCCTGGACCCCGGTACGTTTGACTCTGTCTTACCTCTTGGCTTCAGGCCTGCTCCTAAGTCCTGCCAGCCCCAGCACCCAAGGGCTCAACCTGCGGGGAACGAGGGCTGGTAAAGGTGAAGGTCCTGTTGGGTCTCCATGTCCAGCATCCGCCTCCCGACAGTGAGGGCCTGTGGGAAGCCCTCCTACAGGAAGCATTGACCTCGTCTCGGCCCAAGGGTCCACGGACTGCGCGGCAGCGCAACATTCCCCATGCATCAGAGCTCTATTGAAGATCTACATCCCGTCACATTGTCGGCGTTCTCAGAGTAAAAGTCTGTTTCACGTTTCCGCTGTTAGGCACTATCACCTATGGGAGGCACATGGCAAGCATTTGTAGTCACTGGGCCAGAAGTATGGAATCCTCTTCCTGATGACATTAAGTTTGCATAAAATCTTTTTGGAAGAAGGGCAAAGGGTTCCCGTTTCACTGGGCTTTTAATGGGGCTTACGGAAACAAAAGTTATTTTTATCCCAGTCTGGTTCATTTTTAGCAGTTTTCTAGCCCCCTAGCACAGCCAGGTTGGGTTTTAGATAACGGCCTGGTGAATTTTGTTTGTTATATTTGTTTTATTATTTGTTTTATGCTCGTCTTAGTGGCTTATTTAGAGTTTTATGTTTATGATATGCTGGAGAGGTAACGGAAGGCTCAGCTTTGCACCAGGAATTCTTTCCTAATCCCGCTAGCAGGGAACTTTGATTCTTACTGCCAAGGATGTTGGGGAAGGGAAGAACCAGGAGAACTGGGAAAATGCTCAAACCAGAGTCCCTCATTATCTCTGCAAAATCCCAAATGTTGGCAAATATTTTATTGTGTGTTCCTTTATACAATATTGTCAGTTGTTGTGCAGGCCTATCCAAAAAATAGACTGGGAGCAAAACCTGACTTTGAAAGATTGACCTTTGTTTATAAAATGAGGTCTAGTGTTCCAAACAATGAAAATGCGTTTAACTTTGCATACAGGGAAGCTAGAGAAATGTTTAACCAAACGTCTTCTTTCAAAACCCTTGCATAGCTGCTGTAAATATTTTCTGTGGATCTGGAGGCGAGCTGGAAGTCTGTACTGTCCTTGCTAATCGCACAACCTCACAAGGTCATTGTGCCCTTGCTACCAGTGGTCGCTATCTCTGCAGTTAGTGACTGGTGGCTCGCTAACAGCAGCAAAACTAGAAGTCGGGAAAATGTCAACACACGGAAAGTTGAGGAGCTGCAGGAAGGCTGACGCACACACAGAGAGAATTGTAATACTTCATTTCCAAAGTAATGTGGCAGTCATGCACCGTAGAAACAAGCCCCTTGAGTTGCCTCTGTGCTGCGACTTTGTGACTTCCAGTTCACATCTGCTCCATTTAGTAGTTAAAAAACTTCATTGACCACTCAGTTACCACAGCAAGAAAGTAGAAGGCACTGCTCAGAATGTGTTTTCTCTGTGACGGATGTCAACAATCTGCCATCTTTATGGATATGAACTGAATCACTCACCATTCCAAGCCTGAGCTCAAGTCCAGTAGGCTATGTCCTAGAGGTCTTACAATCTGAGTTTGTATCTGAAGCAATGGAGGGTGATGTGACTTGTCTATGAGTGGTGGATGCATGGAACATCCTCCTAGTGGAGGTGGTGCAGACAAGGACAATATCTGAATTCAGGAAAGCCTGGGACAAGCACAGGGGATCTCCGAGGGAGTGGTAGGGATTGGAGAGCTGAGCAGTTGGCATGGATGGGCAGACTAGATGGACCCTATGGTCTCTTTCTGCCACCACCTTTCTATGCTTCTACGTGACATGACGTATCGGGGGAGGGGAGGGGAGTTGGATTTGAACCCTGGTCTATCTGGTTTTCAGGCTGCAGTTTGAATCACTGCAGCCTGTTGTGACCCTGAGGTCATCATGGAAAGAACAGATAGCCTCAGCTACATAACCTTGTTTCTCTGGGCAGTAGCTTACGATGAAGAAACGGAACGAGTCTGATCTGGAAGTCACAGCACAACTGCATAGAGGCAACCCAAAGGTCTAATGTTTGCAGAGGGACCTGTCAGCAAGGGAAGGCTTTCAGAGAGAGATACACAACCCTGGTCCTCGAGGACTGCAAACAGATCTGATTTTCCAAGCAACTATACTAAGCAAAGTAAGATGGCTTCTCAGCCCAAATGCATGGAAAATATGCCTGCTGCATATTAATTGAGGATATCCTGTTTGTGGTGCTGGAGGACTAGGGCTGTACACCTCCATTTAACATTTCCTATAAGCACCTGCTGAAAGAGAGGTTTTAGGGTGCACAGCATAAAACACAATGTTGCCTCCAGTGATATTCTGATGTCGTGGACACATCTCCTAAAAGATGCAGAGCTCACAAAGTGGATGCTCCAAGGAACTAAGGCAGCTGTACACTAGATGCCTCCCTGCCCTGTAATTCCTCTTAAGTGTTCATGTACTGGGTGGCAGGGTCCTTTTTCAACTCCATTCAAACAAAATGTCCTGAAAGCTGCAAAAAGCACAGATGAGAAAAAGAAATGACCTTGGATATGTGTGGGAGTCACTATAAAAATAATATGGCTAATTGGTACAAGAAGACCTGTAAATGTTTTATGAGAGCTCCTGTCTTGAGCCCTGGCCGTGACAGGAGGCAGCTGGAAGTCTGGGAGCTGACATTTGCAGTACTTAAGGTGTACGTGTTATATACCGTCATTAAAAGGATTTCTGCCTTGCGTGGAGAGAAGGTGAGAGTGGCTGTGTTCAGAACGGGGTCCTGTTGGGCTGAATGAACTCTGTGAACGTGGCATATCATCCATTCTCCCTTCCTGTACAGCAGCTTGCTGGATAGTGTCCTGGCAAACTACCAGAGGCCCTAGCTCCTTCTCCAGCATGTGCACCAGAGAAAATGCTCAGCTGCTTAAAAGGAAATGTTCCCAAATCTTTCTTGATAGCTCTCCTTCCTTGGCAAACCCTCACAAGCAAGGAGGATTGTCTTACCTGTGGATCCAGAGATAACTGAAGAGGTTAAATTGCCAGACTGTTACAGAATGGGTACTTGTTTCCATATGGAATGAGTGGTCCTGGTTTCTTAATTCAGGCTGCTTCTGTCACTTCTACTTTTGTAGGATTTTAAAAAGGCTGAGATTCGTGTACCAGCCTCTTCCTCCATTGGATGCAGGCCTTCTAGGGTGGTCCTGATTTGCACTGTGTTCTGGTTTTCTCTATTAAACCAATGCTGCCCTACTGCTCCAGGGTTTAGTTTGCTAAAAGTACATGTGAGCCCATACCTGCATGGAGGATAACTTCCAAACAACTATATGCAGCAGAATATACGCGCATATGGCCATGCATAGTTTTAGCATAATACCCCCATCCAACATACGCGCATATGTAGGCTGACCATGTATTTCAATGTATTGAGTGCACATACTTTTCCTACCTGCGTGTGTATATTTTATGCATGAAAATAAAGTGGGACTTACTTGCATAAATCAGCATTTACACATGTAACTGTATATTTTAAAATATACCCGATTAAGTGAAATTACCAGTTTTACCAATTACTTCACCAGCTCACCCAGTTCTTCTCCAGGTTATCAAGACCCTTCTGGTTCTTCGGCTTGAACCTACATTTCATCCAGATCTCCCGTGCGGCCAATAGTACACAGTAAACACATTTAATATCACGCGAGATAATTAGCTGGTGTAAAACTATATAAACTGGCAAATCTACACGCATGAGTGTATTTTAAAATAGCAACTTATGTGTGTAAATTATGGTCCCAGCCTGAACACTCATTCATTGCCCCTTTTTTCTGCACGTATATGTGCATGGTGAAAGTAAAAATGCTTAAGCGTTTGATGTTTATACAATAACATATACATGCGTAGATGCTGCCTACACATATATCCTCATTTTTATGCACATAAGTCTTTGAAAATTCACCCCATAGGTACACTCACGTTTGTGGAAATTCAGTGTACACACACACAGTTTTCAAACACAACTCCCAAACATTCCCTTGCAAAACCTCGTCTTATGTTGTCAGAAGTACTTACATATCGTTGCGAGCGAGGACCCTTAGGCCGAGGGGAGTTAGTGCATCCTGCATGGCTCCCCCCTTGTAGAGGGGGTGATATTCAATTCTGTTTGAATAAGCGGGAACAATTTTGGATTTTTGACTTGGATTCGATCCAACCCCGTGGTTTAAATGAATTGATCAATTTGGTATTCATTGGGATGATTTGTTAATTAAGAACTCTTTGATCAGCTCATACGTCACTTCCCTGTAGTGTTTCAATACTTTCTCCCCCCGCCATGTTTGAAGAATTATGTAAATGGATTTGGTATGAGGCTCGACGAAGGCCAACAGGATAAAGAGAATGTATAGATGGAAATTTGGACGGCTCCCTTGAGGTTGGGTGATATGTGAGCGTGTGCAAGATACCCCTTGATGCAGACTGGCGTTCGAAACATGATTTCATGTCGGGGTTGGATCGTCATTTGTGTGGCAAGATACGTATCATCCGGTTTGGGTTTGCTCAATTTAAGACGAGATACAACAAACTGTGGGGCATCTACATTCTATGAGAGTTAAAAATACGTTTTTTAGTTTGTGGATATATTAATAAAATAAAGTGGACTTTAAACTAGTAGTGGCTTTGATACTTTGGAAAGCCTACTCAGTGTCGGTCCCACAAAAGCAAAAGAAAAATACAAAAAATATATAATTAGAAAAAAATGTTTTTTGAAATATATGACCAGCAGATGAAATTTAATGTGGATAAGTGCAAGGTGATGCATATAGGGAAAAATAACCCATGCTATAATTACACAATCGGGCCGATACAGTAAAAATTACAGGAGAGCGGGCACTCGCCCGCTCTCCCGACACACACACAGGCCACTCTCCTGTGCGCGCAATTCAGTAACTTAATTTATTCAAATTAGGGCCCACGGTAAAAAGAGACGCTAGGGACACTAGCGCATCCCTCGCGCCTCTTTTTGGACAGAAGCGGCAGCTGTCAGCGGGTTTGACAGCCGACGCTCAATTTTGCCGGCGTCGGTTCTCGAGCCTGCTGACAGCCATGGGTTTGGAAACCGGACGCTGGCAAAATTGAGCGTCTGGTTTTCAACCCGCGAGCCGCGGGCCCATTTAACTTTTTTTTTTTAAACTTTTTAAAACTTTTTTTACTGCTTTTCTGTGCACTTTCTCGGTGCCCAAATAAATTAGCGCCTACCTTTGGGTAGGCGCTAATTTCTTAAAGTAAAATGTGCGGCTTGGCTGCACATTTTACTTTCTGTATCGCGCGGGAATGACTAATAGGGCCATCAACATGCATCTGCATGTTGTGGGCGCTATTAGTCTCGGGGGGTTGGACGCGCGTTTTCAACGCGCTATTACCCCTTCCTGAATAAGGGGTAAAGCTAGCGCGTCAAAAACATGCGTCCAAATGCCGGTTAACAGTGCGCTCCACTGGAGCACACTGTACTGTATCGGCCTGAATGTTAGGTTCCATATTAGGAGCTACCACCCAGGAAAAAGATCTAGGCGTCATAGTGGATAATACTTTAAAATCGTCGGCTCAGTGTGCTGCGGCAGTCAAAAAAGCAAACAGAATATTAGGAATTATTAGGAAGGGAATGGGGAATAAAACGGAAAATGTCATAATGCCTCTGTATCGCTCCATGGTGAGACCACACCTTGAATACTGTGTACAATTCTGGTCGCCGCATCTCAAAAAAGATATAGTTTATTTTATTTTATTTAATTTATTTGTTAGCTTTTTTATACCGACATTCGTGGGTACATCATGCCGGTTTACAATATAACTGAAAAGGAGGAAAATACAAAAAACAGGGAGGAGGAGAGGGGAGCAGCAGAGAAGAGAGGAGAAATGAGCGGCAGAAGGAATGAAAGCCAGATGGAATGAGGTAAAAGGAATAGTACCTGGGAGAGGAGGTACAAGCGGGGATAACCATATTATATGCACAAAATAAACCTTACAGACTATACACTCTGAGGGGACTAAGACATCGCAGAGAAGTTATACATAAGCGTTATGAAACGACCTTGCAGGGGAGGGTACAGAGAAAGGATAACCATATTATAAGCAATAATCAAACATTACAAGGTATACACTCTGAGGAGACTAAACATGGCAGAGAAATTATACATTAAGCATTATATACAACCTTGCAGAAAAAGTACAATAGCTAGGGCACAAGCTAAGTTGGGTCCGAGTCTGGGTAAGCCAGTTTAAAGATCCATGTCTTAACCCTTTTGAATTTACGCAAACATGGTTCTAATCGGATTTCAACTGGCAAGGTATTCCAGAGGGAGGGGCCTGCAATGGAGAGGGCTCTTTCACTAGTGGAAGTGTGGTGTGCGATTTTAAGGGTAGGGGTGTTATAGTTGCGATGGAGAAGGTACAGAGAAGGGCAACCAAAATGATAAGGGGAATGGAACAGCTCCCCTATGAGGAGAGACTAAAGAGGTTAGGGCTGTTCATTTGGTGAAGAGACGGCTGAGGGGGGATATGATAGGTCTTTAAGATAATGAGAGATCTTGAACGAGTAGATGTGAATCGGTTATTTACACTTTCAAATAATATTAATATGAAACTATGTTACAGTATTTGATGGCACCTGTTTAGTTAATATAACTCAACACATTTAAGTTTGAAATTATGTGCCTTATTGTGAACCGTTGTGACGGCAACTAGCTTAACGACGGTATAGAAAAGATTTTAAATAAATAAAATAGAAGGACTAGGGGGCGTTCCATGAGAAAATTCTTTTTCACTCAACGCACAATAAAGCTCTGGAATTTGTTGCCAGAGGATGTGGTTAGTGCAGTTAGTGTAGCTGGGTTCAATAAAGGTTTGGATAATTTCTTGGAAGAGAAGTCCATTAATGGCTATTAATCAAGTTTACTTAGGGAATAGCCACTGCTATTAATTGCATCAGTAGCATGGGATCTTCTTAGTGTTTGAGTAATTGCCAGGTTCTTGTGGCCTGGTTTGGCCTCTGTTGGAAACAGGATGCTGGGCTTGATGGACCCTTGATCTGACCCAGCATGGCAATTTATTATGTTCTGATGTGATAAGTGATTAGTTGGGCCAATTCCGGAGTTGGGGGAAGTCCAGAAAGTGGAATGAAATGCGCCATCTTAGAGAAGCGGTCGTTAACTATCCAAATGACTGTGCAGCTGTTCGAGAGAGGGAGATCCATCATAAAGTCAGTGGACAAATGGGTCCGGGGTTCCCTGGGGGCTGGCAATGACAACAGCACTCAGGGTTGTCCCGCCAATCGTTTCTGCTGTGCGCAGGTGAAACAGGAGTCCATCTGGGCCCAGACATCTCTTTGCATCTGGGGCCACCAGTAGTGTTGCTGGACCATTGCAAGAGTTTGAGCCCGTCCAGGGTGGCCTGCGACATGGGATACATGGGACCATTTTAACACTTTTTCTCTGAGTTTGCATGGGACAACCATCTTCCCTGATGGGAAGCTTATGGTGGTAGCTAGAAGAATTGGAGCAGGATCAATAATGTGTCTGGGAGGCTCTGGTGTATCCTCTGTCAGGAGGGACCGGGATAGGGCATCAGATCGAATGTTCTTAGTGGCCAGTCGGTATCTTAGGTCGATGTTAAGACGTGCAAAAAAAAAAGAGACCAGCAGGACTGATGGGCATTCAACCATTGTGCATAGTGGAGATGCTCCAAGTTTTTGTGGTCGGTGTAAATAGTAATGCGATGTTGAGCTTCTTTGAGGCAGTGATGCCACTCCTTAAGTGCGAACTTATTGGCCAGAAATTCCCTGTTGCCGATCCCATAATTGTGCTCTGCTGCAGAGAGTTTCTGTGAAAAGAGAGCATGGACAGAGAAAATCCTTGTTTGAATGCTGACTCAAGACGGCTCCTACCCTCAGGATGGATGCGTCTACTTCAACAATAAAGGGTCGAGTAAGACCTGGATGGTGGAGGCAGGATTTTTGAAGAAAGGCATCTTTCAATTCTTGAAAGGCGGAGATGGCCTCAGATGGCCAGGTCTTGGTATTAGCCCTCTTACGAATGAGTGCTGTGAGGGGAGCTGCAATCTTAAAAAAAACCGGTATATAAAAACCTTAAATAAAAAAAAACCGGTATATAAAAACCTTAAATAAATAAATAAAATAAATAAAATCTTAGAATAGTTGGGAATGAAATGCCGGTAATAGTTGGTAAAGCCTAGGAATCTCTGCAGGGTGCATAAACCAGTCAGTTGCAGCCAATCTTGAATACTTTTGACTTTTGCTGGGTCCATGTGGAAGCCCTACTTGGACACAGTTTATCCTAGGAAGGGAAGTCTTTCCTTTTCAAAAAGGCATTTCTCTAACTTTGTGTACAATTTGTTGTCTCGCAGTCGCTGGAGCACTAGCCGTACATCCTGGCGATGAGAGTTGAGATTCTTAGAAAAGATGAGGATATCACTGAGGTATATGATGTCACAGATGTAGAGGTGGTCTCTGAAGAATTCATTCATCATTTTATGAAACCCTGCGAGTGCAATGCATAAACTGAATGGCATTACGAGGTGCTCATAGTGCCCATCTTGTGTATTGAATGCAGTCTTCCACTGTTTTCCAGATCTGCCTGCGCAGTATTTGAGCATAGGAGGAGGAGCAGCAGCTAAAGTGGCCTCCTCTGGTGCGGGACGCAGAGCAGCAGCAGCCCCGAGGCCTCAATAAAAAGGAAGAGTCCTGGCTGCTGAAGGAGGAGGCTGCTGCTGGGCTTCTGACGGGGAGGGGACAGGAAGTGAGTGAGAGCGTGTGCGCACACATGTATGTGTGTGTCTGAGAACATGCCTGTGTGTTTGTGTCTAGGTGTTGGATCATGTCTGTGAGAGCATGTTTGTGTGTCTCAATGTGAGAGAGAGCATGTGTGAGTGTGTCTCAATGTGAGAGACAGCATGTCTGTGTGTGTGTGTGTGTGTGTGTGTGTATGTGGTGCCGGCAGCGAGGAAGGAGAGAAGCCATAGGCCACAGGTGGCTGAAGAAGGCCACCAGCAGCAGAAGAAGGAGAGAGACTGCCGGCAGAGCTCAACCTGCTGGTGGCTGAAGAAGAGAGGCCGTTGCCGACTGAAGGAGAGGCCCGGGTTTTTGTGTGCCAGCACACAATTTCCACTCCCCCCCACAAGCAGGAAGGCCGTTGGGCCGTGGTGGAGTTCATCCCACCACGGCCCGATGACAATAGGAGGCCCTGTATGTATATGTGTGAGCTTGTATGTGTATGTGAGAGCCTGTGTGTGTCTGTGTGAGAGCCTATGTATTTGTCTGTGTGTGTCTGTGTGAACACGTTTGTGTGTGTGTGTGTGAGCCTGTTTGTGTGTCTGTGTGACAGACTATGTGTCTATGTGAGCACATATGTGTGTGTGAAAGCCTATGTGTGTATTTGTGTGTGTCTGTATGAGAGCCTATGTACCTGTGAATGTGTCTGTGAGAGCTTGTGTACTTGTGTGTGTGTTTGTGAATGTTTGTGTGCCCTTGAGAGCCTATGTGCTTCCTATAGGCTCTGACAGGCACACACACACACACACATATATATAATGTATCTGTGAGGGAGAAGGAGCCTGTGTATGTGAGAGAGAGAGTGTGTGAGAGAATGAATGTGTTACTGTGCGTGAGTGTGAGAGGGAAGATACAATTTGTACAGCCCTACCTCCCCCAATCCACGAATATCTCAGGGTGACTGGAAATCAGAAGATCCCAGGTATGGAGAGCAAGAGATTTCTAAATCCTTATTAGTTTTAATTATTGGATGTAATTCGATTCTGCTCTTTTGAAATATTTAATTTGGGGGGGGGGGGGGGGGGAAATAGAACATTTTTTAATTATTGGATGTTTTATTCATCAGATGTTTTGAAATATTTTATTGATGTTTGGGAAAGTTTGGATACTCTTATTCATTAATTGGTTTGAAATATTCTTTTTATGAAGGAGTGGAGGAGTAGCCTAGTGGTTAGAGCAGTGGGCTATAGACCAGGGTTCAAGTCCTGCTGTTGCTCCTTGTGACCCTGGGCAAGTCACTTTACCCTCCGCTGCCTCAGGTACAAACTTAGGCCTGTATTTTCTAATATCACACTGATTTGTGAATCCCACGGGGGTGGGGGGCGAAGCGGGGGGCGGGCCTGCGAAAGCTGGCAGCGATCGTACCACCGCGGTGGCGCTATTGGGCGCGCTACTGGTGGCGATGACAGGTCTTACCTTATCGCCGCCAGCGAAGTTACCGCCCCGACTCCTCCTCTTCCGGTCCCAACTCCGCCCCTATCTAGCTATCACATGCGAAAAGGGACTTTTCGCGTGTGATACGGATAGAAAATGACCCCCTTAGATTGTAAGCCCTCTGGGGATAGGGAAATACCTACAGTACCTAAATGTAAACCACTTTGAAGCGCTGAAAAAAAGTGAGAAAAGCAGAATATGAATCTAAATAAATAAAATATGGTTTTAATATTATGAATAATGTTTTATATTTCTTGATTTTATTATTTAATGTTTTATGAAGAATGGTACGGTCTCTGTTTTTCCATTGTTGCTCTGCTTGTTGTGGGTTCCAGTTCAGTTCTTCTCAGTATGTTTCTGTTTATACTTTCTGATTGTTATTGCTCTGCTCCGCCAGGAGGGCGGAGCTAGCAATCTGTCATGATCTGCTCCTCCAGAGGGGAGGAGTTAGCTATCTGTAGTGCTTACCCGCCAGGAGGGCAGAGTTAGTAATCTGTTAATGAACTGCTGTTGGATGCTCCTGTAAGGGAAGGAGGTAGCAATCTGATATAGTTCAACTCCCCAAGGAAAAGGAGTTGGCAATCTGTTCAATGATATTCCTCCGAGGAGAGGAGCTAGCAATAGATAAATTGTACTTCGCTACAGAGATAGCAATCTATCATGCCTCCACTACGGAGTAGCAATCTGTTATATATAGGGTGCTAACAAGTCCCATAGAAAGAGGAGTTAGCTCTATATATAATACTTCCGTAAGCGGTGTTAGTGGTCAGTAGTGGTTGGCTCCCACAGAGTGACAGTAGTGTAAGGAATGACCACTTGGAGGAAATGATGAATCCCTGGGCCGATGGCAGATGACAGCGCCCCCAGGAGGAGATCCTGAGAGGAACCACTGGCTAGGCTAGAATATGAAACAAACACAAATAGTTCTTTATTACGCTGGAAGCTGGACCACCAGTGGTGACAGTAGTGAGTTGAGGAGTCCAGCAGGGCTGAAGTCCTTCTGATACTGGAATATAATCTCTGGGTCGCTGAGCTGTAGAGAGAGACTAGAAGTAGTGAGTAGTCAGGGTATACTGGATACAAGATGGTACACTCACAAGAGTAGATGTCTGCAATGGTCTCTATTCCACAGAGAGTCTTCAGAATATTCAGGAACAGGAGCCGTAGGTGAGCACTGGTTCCTCTAAACAGTCTGTAATAAGAACTCACAATAGCTGTATATGAAATGGCTTCTAGAGTAGAAGAGAGTCTGTAAAGGATTCTAGGAACATGGGCCCTCGTGGAGCGAGTACCGGTTCCTATCTGTAATCTTGCCAATGTAACTCACGATCTCCGTACCTGCGATAACGTCTTGGACGGAAGGGAGTCTTCAGAGCAATAGGAATGTAGGCCCTCATGGAGTGAGTACAGATTCCTATGTAATAGAACTCACTGTGTTCACGTCTGCGATCGCTTCCAGGCAATGAGGAGTCTTCTGAGTGATCTGGCAATCTGAATTCAAGAAGAGAGAGCGGAGCCCCCGTGGAGCAGGTACTCCTGGTAAGTCTGAAAAGGCCGAGCAGTGGAGAAGGATTCCCCTGGCTGACTCGGATCGTTATTGCAAGTAGCGTGGACTGCCAAAGCAAGTCCCGTTGGAGTTCCTTGCTAACTCGTTAGAGGTTAGCAAACAAAGGGGGTCATTTTCTAAGCATTTTCCCCAAAGACACAGAATGGGAGAAAACCTTCAGTAAATGACCCCTAAAGACCTTTTAAAGTAGAAATGGATGACATCACTACGGGGGGGAGGCCCCGAGGTTCGCACCCTTGCTGGTAGAAAGTCTGGAGCGCGCGCGCCCTTAGATCATCAAGAATATGGCGGATCCGTAGTGTCAAGCCAGCCCGGGGACACCGGGACCAAGAGGCAGGGAGAAGCCGCGGCTGCATCTGTCCGTCAGAGCCGAAGGGAGTCGCTTCCAAGGTAGAGAGGGTGGAGCGAGGGGCGAGAAGAGGCACGAACGCAACACTGATCTCTTTATTCTGTATTTGGTCAGGGTCTCTTTGTGTTCTGCATATGTGAGAGAGGTGACGGGGTGGGGGCTTGTTAGTTTTAAAAATATAGATTGCAGGAGGGAGCTGGGCTGTATTTGATGGGCGGGGACAGAGACTGAATGAATGGGGGGGGGGCAGCTCTGGATGTCACTGTCTCCGTTTTGGCACGCTGATCCCTTCAAATTCTGTTTCTTGACTTACCTCTATAGGAGCTTCTGTGAAGTAGTGTGAAAGCATCTTTTTTGGTGTGGAGCTGGTTTTATTACTAATTTGTGCCTCCGTGTGCTCCCTCCTCCTTGTAATGTCCCCGTGATTTTGATTTTATTTTTATTTCTATTTGAAATAAACAGTTTGAGCTGTTTGCCTCCCTGTCCCTCCTGTTACAGCCTTCGGGCGAAACACAGGTCCGTGCTTACTCTGAAAACTTATTTTGAAGCTCTCAAATAAAAAATATATTCCCCATTGGAGTGGAGGAATATCCTAGTGGTTAGAGCAGCGGGCTACGACATGTGACCTTGGGCAAGTCACTTTAACCTCAGTTGCCTCAGGAACACGATTAGATTGCAAGCCCAGTGTGGATAGGGAAATGCCTGCAGTAGCAGAATGTAACCTGCTTTGATGCACACTGTGAAGTGCCAAAAAGCAGATTATAAAACATCTATATAAGTAAAAATGTAAATGTTCGTTTGTTCAAAATCTTAAATCTCCGAAAGTTCTTCACCGATTGCTTTTAAATTTTGACACATCATAGCATTCAATTTCGCGCGTGTTTCTATATCCCTATATTATATAGATGTCACACCTGTGACAGGTAAAAACATGCTTTTTTGGAAAAACAGCACCATCTGTTGGACGTAAAAGCAACACACGCTATCTACAATATAAATGGGCTCTGACCAACGGACCACAAATGTGCAGTACAGAGCAGCTCTACTATGCATGAGCGGACCATAGAGCTCTGCGCTATGTGCTGGGTGTCACAGAGGGGAGGAGGAAAGGGCAGACGAGTCACCGCTTCGAGAAACGGCTCAGCCCAATCCTCTGCCGCTGGGGAAGGGGGGAGGGAGTAGGGACTGCCGGACAGTTACACATAGGAGGAGGAAAAGGCAGAAGAGTCACCGAGCCAGTCCGTCCACTGCCGGGGAAGGGGGGAGGGAGTTGGGATGGCCAGAGCAGAGCAAATGCAGTAGAAAGCGGCTGTGAAGAGATCACAAGCAGCTGCAGCCCCCAGCAGCCAAAGCGCAAAGAGCTGAACAAAGAACAGCTCACCCTTCTCCCCCGCCCCCTGAGTCCCGCAGATAAGGAGAAGCCAAGTAAATATCCCGCAACTGTGGGGGGGGGGAGGGGTAAGGCAGTGCTGTCAAGCCACCCGTGGGTCTCAGCCACCATGGGAAGAGTTTACATGGGCATCGCTCCACCCCCACTCCCAGCAAACCACCATCACGAAAGTGAAAGCCAGAGCCCTCTCCTCCCTCTCAAGCCCCGATCGGATTTCTTAAAGGCACAGGTCTCCCAGAAAGAGTAAAGTAAGCTAGGCAACGTGTCCCAAATCTGTTGCAGTGCCTGCCACCTGCCCTTTGCGAGGGGACGGATGGACACGGAGTGTTTTCCTCACTCTCCCAGACACAACAGGCGTAGGAACTTTGCAAGCTCTTGCGAGTGCAGAGCAAAGACTTAGGTGGAGAGGGGACAAAAATATCGCCCATTTTAACTGTGTGAGAGAGAAGTGTGTTAATGTGCGCTGAAGGCGAGTGTGAGTGCCAGAGAGAGAGGGAGACTACGTAAGGGATTGTGTATGTGTGTGAGAGGGATTGGGCTGCATGTGTGAGGGACAGAGGGAGAGTGTATGTCCAAGAGAGAGAGAGAGAGAGAGGAAGTCTATGTAAGGGGCTGTATGAGAGAGAGATTCTCTACCCCCCCCCCCCCAGCTCTCCACTTATAGGTTAGATTGGAAGGGGTTCAGTGTAGAGGGAAATGGGAGAGCAAAGGAGTTGGGGCCTGTAAGGATAGAGTGAAAGGGGTCTGAGCCTGTCCCTCCGCCACCGGGGAAGGGGGGAGGGAGTTGGGATGGCAGGACCATTACGCCTCACGAGATCCCCCTCGGCCACTGCTGCAGCTCCTACCACTGCCGCCGCCTCTGGCCCTTCGTGGTGCTGGGGGGGGGGAGGAGTGGAGCAGAGCAAAGACATAGGAGGAGAGGGGACAAAAATCTCACCCGTTTTAACGGGCTTAATGGCTTGTACTAAATATTTTACGATTCCATTTCAATGTTTCCGATTGCATTGTTAAATTGAATTTTCATAGATTTCGATTTATTTTCATTTTGATTTAATTATTTCTTGTGACATTGCGTTGGAATTGAGCTGTGTCATTTACCATAACGTTCATTTACTGGGGCGGATTTTAAAACGAGCGCGAATAGCCTACTTTTGTTTGCGCTCCAGGCGCAAACAAAAGTACGCTGGATTTTAGTAGATACGCGCGGAGCCGCGTGTATCTGCTAAATCCTGGATCGGCGCGCGCAAGGCTATCGATTTCGTATAGCCGGCGCGCGCCGAGCCGCGCAGCCTACCCCCGTTCCCTCCAAGGCCGCTCCGAAATCGGAGCGGCCTCGGAGGGAACTTTCCTTTGCCCTCCCCTCACCTTCCCCTCCCTTCCCCTACCTAACCCACCCGCCCGGCCCTGTCTAAACCCCCCCTTACCTTTGTCGGGGGATTTACGCCTCCCAGAGGGAGGCGTAAATCCCCGCGCGTCAGCGGGCCTCCTGCGCGCCGGGACGCGACCTGGGGGCGGGTATGGAGGGCGCGGCCACGCCCCCGGGCCGTAGCCACGCCCCCGTACCCGCCCCCAAAACGCTGCCGACACGCCCCCGAAACGCCGCGACGACCGTGGCCCGCCCCCGACACGCCCCCCTCGGAGAACCCCGGACTTACGCGAGTCCCGGGGCTCTGCGCGCGCCGGGAGGCCTATGTAAAATAGGCTTCCCGGGGCTCTGCGCGCGCCGGGAGGCCTATGTAAAATAGGCTTCCCGGCGCGCAGGGCCCTGCTCGCGTAAATCCGCCCGGTTTTGGGCGGATTTACGCGAGCAGGGCTCTGAAAATCCGCCCCACTGAGTATAGTTTATGTTTTTTCATTCTTTTTCATTTCTAGAATTATGCGGTTTACATCTAGACACGGATTGCTTCTCACATGCACAATTATATGTTGCGTGTTCTAGAGTCGGCAAACCAGACAATCTGTATATCTGCACAGACAATGGAACAACAAAATATATTGTATACCCCCAAGCATTGTGAAATTAAAGATATTCGAAACGTGCGCTTTCTCTTTTCTTTCTTTTCCATTTAACCAGACTGAGCCACAGCAACGCGTGGCCGGGTACAGCTACTTCTGAATAAGAATTTAAAGACTTGCTTTCAATGCTTTTGGTGGACGTTCCAAATTGCTGGAGGCCTCTTCCCTGCCTTACCGACCTTTGGCTGCGTGCCACTCCCTGCTCTGGGCCTGACGTGGTATTCTGCCGCTCCTCATGACGGTGATGCGCTCACGATGCAAAAGGAGCAGAAAGGGAATGAAGAAGCCAAGAGAATCCCTGCTAACCGGAACGCGCAGGACGCTGCTACCTAAGCCCTGAGCGTAAACTGTTTTTAGTTTCATTGCATAGGTCCTGCTTCCTTTGTCTTCAGTAGCCCACGGTAATTACAGGATGGAGCTGGACACAATTCTCCTTTAGTATTCCTGCTGCTTTATTATCGCCCACGTCCAGAGCAAGGCATTCTGGGATTCGTATGGGGGGGCGGGGGGTGCCCGAAACACTGAGGGACTTTTCTCCAAAGGCCTAGAATTTAAGCGATTGCCCCACCGCCCTCCTGGCAGAAGAGTTTGCTCGCACTGATTTATTTATTTCCTTGAATCCTTCCAGAAGTTGCAGTTAATGTTTAATTTCATAGCTGAGCTAACAAACCAACTCTTCACACTTTTTACAAATCTAGATGTTCCCTTTGCTCTAAACATGCAGGGCCGTGCAGCAGTATCCGAAGATCCGGGCAGGTTACAATAATAAGCATTCATAAGATACTAGAAATGCAAATAAGACAGAAGCAAAACAAGACTAATAATACAATCCAGGCCATCTGAGCACCCTGCTATGCATCCACCATGCAGATGAAGACAGACGTAGGCCTCAGCCCTGCCGATCAACGACTGCTCAAATGAAGAAGATTTCAGTGCAACACAGCGCGTTCAGCCGAGCCAACGGGTCTAAGCGCGATTGGACCTGCGTTCTGGACGCGCTAGACTAGCAGCCGATGCAATAAGGAGATCAGCACATCCAAAACACGCACCCAAAACAAATGCGTAGCCGATAGCGCTCCTCACATGTAAATTCCATGCAGGTGAGGCTATTTGCTATTACCCCCGATGCAGGAAGTCGCAGGGCGCCCAATGCACACTTTTTAATGCGGCAAATTTGACTCCAGCCCCAGAGGTGGCGTTAAATCAATCCATTGGGGGTGCCCTATGCATTTCAGCATTATGGATGCAAAATGCTTCCCTGCCGCACCATTTTTTTGCGCAGCCCCTCATTTAAATCCTGCACCGGGCGCCCAGGGCATGTGGCTGCACCCGTTTTCAGCACAGGGCTTTTCGCATTGGCCCCCTAAATGCTTCCACACACAGAACTTCAGAGGAAAAGGCCAGCGACCGAGAAAAAGTTCACTTGTGGGTTTCAGCTAAATGCAGGAAGGTCTGAGATTTTTTACCCAAAGACTGCCATAGACAGGGAAGCCAGCAAACGTTCAGCAAGGGGCTGAAGCATTCAGGTGCTTTGGAACTCACGGCTTTGTGAATTAAAAATGGAAGCTTTAATTTTACACGCATGAGAACAGGCAGTCAATGAAGTGACGCTAAAATCGGAGGCAGACGGTCACTCAATTGTGAAGCAGCTAAGTCCCCAGAGGCTGCAAGCTGAATGGTTTGTAAAGCTCGTAGAGTTGTAAAAGGCAGGTCAAGGCAAATCAAGTTAGAATAATCTAACAGGGTAAGGATCCAAGCTTGTAATACAGAGAGAAAACTGCCAGCTGGTAAAACAGCCTTAATCAGAGCCTCTTATTACATTTTTTGACTCGGGGACATAACGAGAGGGCAGCGTGAGATATGAAGCCTACATTCTGTGCCTGCTGGAAAATGGGAGTTTGAAGACCATTAAAACAAAAGTTAGACAGGGCTCCAACAGAGGTAAATCTACTCAGGATCCTCAGTCTGGCCTTTAGCTCGTTCTCTGAACAGGACAAAGTAGAATAATGAATGCCAGAGTGCCTGACGCTGGGAGTTCCTGGGCTCCAGCCTGTGCACCTGCCTCCCTCAGGAGGATTCTCCCGTACACTGTGTTCAGACTGAAGCTGGGACTTCCTGGGCTCCAGCCTGTGCTCCTGCCTCCCTCAGGAGGATTCTCCCCTGCTCTGTGTTCAGACTGAAGCTGGGAGTTCCTGGGCTCCAGCCTGTGCTCCTGCCTCCCTCAGGAGGATTCTCCCGTGCACTGTGTTCAGACTGAAGCTGGGAGTTCCTGGGCTCCAGCCTGTGCTCCTGCCTCCCTCAGGAGGATTCTCCCGAGCATTGTGTTCAGACTGAAGCTGGGAGTTCCTGGGCTCCAGCCTGTGCTCCTGCCTCCCTCAGGAGGATTCTCCCGTGCACTGTGTTCAGACTGAAGCTGGGAGTTCCTGGGCTCCAGCCTGTGCTCCTGCCTCCCTCAGGAGGATTCTCCCGTGCACTGTGGTCAGACTGAACCTGGGACTTCCTGGGCTCCAGCCTGTGCTCCTGCCTCCCTCAGGAGGATTCTCCCGTGCACTGTGGTCAGACTGAACCTGGGACTTCCTGGGCTCCAGCCTGTGCTCCTGCCTCCTTCAGGAGGATTCTCCCGTGCATTGTGTTCAGACTGAACCTGGGACTTCCTGGGCTCCAGCCTGTGCTCCTGCCTCCCTCAGGAGGATTCTCCCGTGCATTGTGTTCAGACTGAACCTGGGACTTCCTGGGCTCCAGCCTGTGCTCCTGCCTCCCTCAGGAGGATTCTCCCGTGCATTGTGTTCAGACTGAACCTGGGACTTCCTGGGCTCCAGCCTGTGCTCCTGCCTCCCTCAGGAGGATTCTCCTGTGCACTGTGTTCAGACTGAACCTGGGACTTCCTGGGCTCCAGCCTGTGCTCCTGCCTCCCTCAGGAGGATTCTCCCGTGCATTGTGTTCAGACTGAAGCTGGGAGTTCCTGGGCTCCAGCCTGTGCTCCTGCCTCCCTCAGGAGGATTCTCCCCTGCTCTGTGTTCAGACTGAAGCCATGCTTCCAGCATGCGGCATGAGGATGAGGTTTGGACTAGTGAGGACATGCATCTTGCTGTGTGCCGTTGTGGTCTGCCTCTTTGGGAGGGACTGGCCATTGGCATGACTGTTACAGATCCTGACAAGGAAGAAAGAATGACCCTGGCATAAATCTCCCATCACTCACCGACCATACTCGGCTGGATTGCAAAAGTGAGCCAATTCAGAGAAGTTTTCTTTTGTTCTTTTCTGCTCTTTGATTTCCTCTTTCTGCGTTAAAATTTAGGACTTGTTGCAGAGCTGTGCTCAGCTGAAGAAAAGGTGAAAGCAGTCACCGGGCTGCCCTTGCACCAGTTGCTATGGCTCCGGTTCAGGCAGAATGCAGAGAACACCACACTCTGAGTGGCATAGGACAGCATGACAAAGCTGAAGCAAGGCTTGGACAGAACAGCGTGCAGGTAAGACTGGAACTGAGGCTTGGAGAGGAACAGTGTACAGGTAAGGATGGAGCTGAAGCTTGGATAGGAACAGCGTGCAGGTAAGGATGGAGCTGAGGCTTGGACAGGAACAGTGTGCAGGTAAGGATGGAGCTGAAGCTTGGATAGGAACAGCGTGCAGGTAAGGATGGAGCTGAGGCTTGGACAGGAACAGTGTGCAGGTAAGGATGGAGCTGAAGCTTGGATAGGAACAGCGTGCAGGTAAGGATGGAGCTGAGGCTTGGACAGGAACAGCGTGCAGGTAAGGATGGAGCTGAAGCTTGGATAGGAACAGCGTGCAGGTAAGGATGGAACCAAGGCTTGGACAGGAACAGCGTGCAGGTAAGGATGGAGCCGAGGTTTGGACAGGAACAGCGTGCAGGTAAGGATGGAGCTGAAGCTTGGATAGGAACAGCGTGCAGGTAAGGATGGAACCAAGGCTTGGACAGGAACAGCGTGCAGGTAAGGATGCAGCTGAGGCTTGGACAGGAACAGCGTGCAGGTAAGGATGGAGCTGAAGCTTGGACAGGAACAGCGTGCAGGTAAGGATGGAGCCGAGGTTTGGACAGGAACAGCGTGCAGGTAAGACTGGAACTGAGGCTTGGACAGGAACAGCGTGCAGGTAAGGCTGGAGCTGAAGCTTGGATAGGAACAGCGTGCAGGTAAGGATGGAGCCGAGGTTTGGACAGGAACAGCGTGCAGGTAAGGATGGAGCTGAAGCTTGGACAGGAACAGCGTGCAGGTAAGGATGGAGTTGAAGCTTGGATAGTAACAGTGTGCAGGTAAGGCTGGAACTGAGGCTTGGACAGGAACAGTGTTCAGGTAAGGCTGGAGCCGAGGCTTGGACAAGAACAGCGTGCAGGTAAGGATGGAGCTGAAGCCTGGATAGGAACAGCTTGGAGGTAAGGATGGAGCTGAAGCTTGTACAGGAACAGCGTGCAGGTAAGGATGGAGCTGAAGCTTGGATAGGAACAGCGTGCAGGTAAGGATGGAGCTGAAGCTTGTACAGGAACAGCGTGCAGGTAAGGATGGAGCTGAAGCTTGGATAGGAACAGCGTGCAGGTAAGGATGGAGCCGAGGTTTGGACAGGAACAGCGTGCAGGTAAGGATGGAGCTGAAGCTTGGATAGGAACAGGTAGTAGGTAAGGCTGGAACTGAGGCTTAGACAGGAACAGTGTTCAGGTAAGGCTGGAGCCGAGGCTTGGACAAGAACAGCGTCCAGGTAAGGATGGAGCTGAAGCTTGTACAGGAACAGCGTGCAGGTAAGGATGGAGCTGAAGCTTGTACAGGAACAGCGTGCAGGTAAGGATGGAGCTGAAGCTTGGATAGGAACAGCATGCAGGTAAGGATGGAGCTGAAGCTTGGATAGGAACAGCGTGCAGGTAAGGCTGGAGCCAAGGCTTGGACAAGAACAGCGTTCAGGTAAGGCTGGAACCGAGGCTTGGATAGGAACAGCGTGCAGGTAAGGCTGGAACCGAGGCTTGAATAGGAACAGCATGCAGGTAAGAATGGAGCCGAGGTTTGGACAGGAACAGCGTGCAGGTAAGGATGGAGCTGAAGCTTGTACAGGAACAGCGTGCAGGTAAGGATGGAGCTGAAGCTTGTACAGGAACAGCGTGAAGGTAAGGATGGAGCTGAAGCTTGTACAGGAACAGCGTGCAGGTAAGGATGGAGCTGAAGCTTGGATAGGAACAGCGTGCAGGTAAGGATGGAGCCGAGGTTTGGACAGGAACAGCGTGCAGGTAAGGATGGAGCTGAAGCTTGGATAGGAACAGCGTGCAGGTAAGGATGGAACCAAGGCTTGGACAGGAACAGCGTGCAGGTAAGGATGCAGCTGAGGCTTGGACAGGAACAGCGTGCAGGTAAGGATGGAGCTGAAGCTTGGACAGGAACAGCGTGCAGGTAAGGATGGAGCCGAGGTTTGGACAGGAACAGCGTGCAGGTAAGGATGGAGCTGAAGCTTGGACAGGAACAGCGTGCAGGTAAGGATGGAGCCGAGGTTTGGACAGGAACAGCGTGCAGGTAAGGATGGAGCCGAGGTTTGGACAGGAACAGCGTGCAGGTAAGACTGGAACTGAGGCTTGGACAGGAACAGCGTGCAGGTAAGGCTGGAGCTGAAGCTTGGATAGGAACAGCGTGCAGGTAAGGATGGAGCCGAGGTTTGGACAGGAACAGCGTGCAGGTAAGGATGGAGCTGAAGCTTGGACAGGAACAGCGTGCAGGTAAGGATGGAGTTGAAGCTTGGATAGTAACAGTGTGCAGGTAAGGCTGGAACTGAGGCTTGGACAGGAACAGTGTTCAGGTAAGGCTGGAGCCGAGGCTTGGACAAGAACAGCGTGCAGGTAAGGATGGAGCTGAAGCCTGGATAGGAACAGCTTGGAGGTAAGGATGGAGCTGAAGCTTGTACAGGAACAGCGTGCAGGTAAGGATGGAGCTGAAGCTTGGATAGGAACAGCGTGCAGGTAAGGATGGAGCTGAGGCTTGGACAGGAACAGCGTGCAGGTAAGGATGGAGCTGAAGCTTGTACAGGAACAGCGTGCAGGTAAGGATGGAGCTGAAGCTTGGATAGGAACAGCGTGCAGGTAAGGATGGAGCCGAGGTTTGGACAGGAACAGCGTGCAGGTAAGGATGGAGCTGAAGCTTGGATAGGAACAGGTAGTAGGTAAGGCTGGAACTGAGGCTTAGACAGGAACAGTGTTCAGGTAAGGCTGGAGCCGAGGCTTGGACAAGAACAGCGTCCAGGTAAGGATGGAGCTGAAGCTTGTACAGGAACAGCGTGCAGGTAAGGATGGAGCTGAAGCTTGTACAGGAACAGCGTGCAGGTAAGGATGGAGCTGAAGCTTGGATAGGAACAGCATGCAGGTAAGGATGGAGCTGAAGCTTGGATAGGAACAGCGTGCAGGTAAGGCTGGAGCCAAGGCTTGGACAAGAACAGCGTTCAGGTAAGGCTGGAACCGAGGCTTGGATAGGAACAGCGTGCAGGTAAGGCTGGAACCGAGGCTTGAATAGGAACAGCATGCAGGTAAGAATGGAGCCGAGGTTTGGACAGGAACAGCGTGCAGGTAAGGATGGAGCTGAAGCTTGTACAGGAACAGCGTGCAGGTAAGGATGGAGCTGAAGCTTGTACAGGAACAGCGTGAAGGTAAGGATGGAGCTGAAGCTTGTACAGGAACAGCATGCAGGTAAGGATGGAGCTGAAGCTTGGATAGGAACAGCGTGCAGGTAAGGATGGAGCTGAAGCTTGAACAGGAACAGCGTGCAGGTAAGGATGGAGCTGAAGCTTGGATAGGAACAACGTGCAGGAAAGGATGGAGCCGAGGTTTGGACAGGAACAGTGTGCAGGTAAGGATGGAGCTGAAGCTTGTACAGGAACAGCGTGCAGGTAAGGATGGAGCTGAAGCTTGGATAGGAACAGCGTGCAGGTAAGGGTGGAGCCGAGGTTTGGACAGGAACAGCGTGCAGATAAGGATGGAGCTGAGGCTTGTACAGGAACAGCGTGCAGGTAAGGATGGAACCGAGGTTTGGACAGGAACAGCGTGCAGGTAAGGATGGAGCCGAAGCTTGGATAGGAACAGCGTGCAGGTAAGGATGGAGCTGAAGCTTGGATAGGAACAGCGTGCAGGTAAGGATGGAGCTGAGGCTTGTACAGGAACAGTGTGCAGGTAAGGATGGAGCTGAGACTTGGACAGGAACAGCGTGCAGGTAAGGATGGAGCTGAGGCTTGGACAGGAACAGCGTGCAGGTAAGGATGGAGCTGAAGCTTGGATAGGAACAGCGTGCAGGTAAGGATGGAGCTGAAGCTTGGACAGGAACAGCGTGCAGGTAAGGCTGGAGCTGAGGCTTGTACAGGAACAGCGTGCAGGTAAGGATGGAGCTGAGGCTTGTACAGGAACAGTGTGCAGGTAAGGATGGAGCTGAGGCTTGTACAGGAACAGCTTGCAGGTAAGGCTGGAACCGAGGCTTGGATAGGAACAGCACGCAGGTAAGGATGGAGCTGAAGCTTGGATAGGAACAGCGTGCAGGTAAGGATGGAGCCGAGGTTTGGACAGGAACAGCATGCAGGTAAGGATGGAGCTGAGGCTTGTACAGGAACAGTGTGCAGGTAAGGATGGAGCTGAGACTTGGACAGGAACAGCGTGCAGGTAAGGATGGAGCTGAGGCTTGGACAGGAACAGCGTGCAGGTAAGGATGGAGCTGAAGCTTGGATAGGAACAGCGTGCAGGTAAGGATGGAGCTGAAGCTTGGATAGGAACAGCGTGCAGGTAAGGATGGAGCCGAGGTTTGGACAGGAACAGCGTGCAGGTAAGGATGGAGCTGAGGCTTGTACAGGAACAGTGTGCAGGTAAGGATGGAGCTGAGGCTTGGACAGGAACAGCGTGCAGGTAAGAATGGAGCTGAAGCTTGGATAGGAACAGCGTGCAGGTAAGGATGGAGCTGAAGCTTGGACAGGAACAGCGTGCAGGTAAGGATGGAGCTGAAGCTTGGATAGGAACAGCGTGCAGGTAAGGATGGAGCCGAGGTTTGGACAGGAACAGCGTGCAGGTAAGAATGGAGCTGAGGCTTGTACAGGAACAGCGTGCAGGTAAGGATGGATCCGAGGTATAGACAGGAACAGCGTGCAGGTAAGGATGGAGCTGAGGCTTGGACAGGAACAGCGTGCAGGTAGGATGGAGCTGAAGCTTGGATAGGAACAGCGTGCAGGTAAGGATGGAGCTGAAGCTTGTACAGGAACAGCGTGAAGGTAAGGATGGAGCTGAGGCTTGTACAGGAACAGCGTGCAGCTAAGGATGGAGCTGAGGCTTGGACAGGAACAGCGTGCAGGTAAGGATGGAGCTGAAGCTTGTACAGGAACAGCGTGCAGGTAAGGATGGAGCTGAGGCTTGGACAGGAACAGCGTGCAGGTAAGGATGGAGCTGAAGCTTGTACAGGAACAGCGTGCAGGTAAGGATGGAGCTGAAGCTTGTACAGGAACAGCGTGCAGGTAAGGATGGAGCTGAAGCTTGTACAGGAACAGCGTGCAGGTAAGGATGGAGCCGAGGTTTAGACAGGAACAGTGTGCAGGTAAGGATGGAGCTGAAGCTTGTACAGGAACAGCGTGCAGGTAAGGATGGAACCGAGGTTTGGACAGGAACAGCGTGCAGATCAGGATGGAGCTGAAGCTTGTACAGGAACAGCGTGCAGGTAAGGATGGAGCTGAAGCTTGGATAGGAACAGCGTGCAGGTAAGGATGGAACCGAGGCTTGGATAGGAACAGCGTGCAGGTAAGGATGGAGCTGAAGCTTGGATAGGAACAGCGTGCAGGTAAGGATGGAACCGAGGCTTGGATAGGAACAGCGTGCAGGTAAGGATGGAGCTGAAGCTTGGATAGGAACAGCATGCACGTAAGGATGGAGCTGAGGCTTGGATAGGAACAGCGTGCAGGTAAGGATGGAGCTGAAGCTTGTACAGGAACAGCGTGCAGGTAAGGATGGAGCTGAAGCTTGGATAGGAACAGCGTACAGGTAAGGATGGAGCTGAAGCTTGGATAGGAACAGCGTGCAGGTAAGGATGGAACCGAGGCTTGGATAGGAACAGCGTGCAGGTAAGGATGGAGCTGAAGCTTGGATAAGAACAGCGTGCAGGTAAGGATGGAACCGAGGCTTGGATAGGAACAGCGTGCAGGTAAGGATGGAACCGAGGCTTGGATAGGAACAGCGTGCAGGTAAGGATGGAGCTGAAGCTTGGATAGGAACAGCGTGCAGGTAAGGATGGAGCTGAGGCTTGGATAGGAACAGCGTGCAGGTAAGGATGGAGCTGAAGCTTGGATAGGAACAGCGTGCAGGAAAGGATGGAGCCGAGGTATAGACAGGAACAGCGTGCAGGTAAGGATGGAGCTGAGGCTTGGACAGGAACAGCGTGCAGGTAAGGATGGAGCTGAAGCTTGGATAGGAACAGCGTGCAGCTAAGGATGGAGCTGAGGCTTGGACAGGAACAGCGTGCAGGTAAGGATGGAGCTGAGGCTTGTACAGGAGCAGCGTGCAGGTAAGGATGGAGCTGAAGCTTGGATAGGAACAGCGTGCAGCTAAGGATGGAGCTGAAGCTTGTACAGGAACAGCGTGAAGGTAAGGATGGAGCTGAAGCTTGGATAGGAACAGCGTGCAGCTAAGGATGGAGCTGAGGCTTGGACAGGAACAGCATGCAGGTAAGGATGGAGCGGAGGTTTAGACAGGAACAGTGTGCAGGTAAGGATGGAGCTGAAGCTTGTACAGGAACAGCGTGCAGGTAAGGATGGAGCTGAAGCTTGTACAGGAACAGCGTGCAGCTAAGGATGGAGCTGAGGCTTGGACAGGAACAGCATGCAGGTAAGGATGGAGCGGAGGTTTAGACAGGAACAGTGTGCAGGTAAGGATGGAGCTGAAGCTTGTACAGGAACAGCGTGCAGGTAAGGATGGAGCTGAAGCTTGTACAGGAACAGCGTGCAGCTAAGGATGGAGCTGAGGCTTGGACAGGAACAGCGTGCAGGTAAGGATGGAGCCGAGGTTTAGACAGGAACAGTGTGCAGGTAAGGATGGAGCTGAAGCTTGTACAGGAACAGCGTGCAGGTAAGGATGGAGCTGAAGCTTGTACAGGAACAGCGTGCAGCTAAGGATGGAGCTGAGGCTTGGACAGGAACAGCGTGCAGGTAAGGATGGAGCTGAAGCTTGTACAGGAACAGCGTGCAGGTAAGGATGGAGCTGAAGCTTGTACAGGAACAGCGTGCAGGTAAGGATGGAACCGAGGTTTGGACAGGAACAGCGTGCAGGTAAGGATGGAGCTGAAGCTTGGATAGGAACAGCGTGCAGGTAAGGATGGAACCGAGGCTTGGATAGGAACAGCGTGCAGGTAAGGATGGAGCTGAAGCTTGGATAGGAACAGCGTGCAGGTAAGGATGGAACCGAGGCTTGGATAGGAACAGCGTGCAGGTAAGGATGGAGCTGAAGCTTGTACAGGAACAGCGTGCAGGTAAGGATGGAGCCGAGGTATAGACAGGAACAGCATGCAGGTAAGGATGGAGCTGAGGCTTGGACAGGAACAGCGTGCAGGTAGGATGGAGCTGAAGCTTGGATAGGAACAGCGTGCAGGTAAGGATGGAGCTGAAGCTTGTACAGGAACAGCGTGAAGGTAAGGATGGAGCTGAAGCTTGGATAGGAACAGCGTGCAGCTAAGGATGGAGCTGAGGCTTGGACAGGAACAGCGTGCAGGTAAGGATGGAGCTGAAGCTTGTACAGGAACAGCGTGCAGCTAAGGATGGAGCTGAGGCTTGGACAGGAACAGCGTGCAGGTAAGGATGGAGCCGAGGTTTAGACAGGAACAGTGTGCAGGTAAGGATGGAGCTGAAGCTTGTACAGGAACAGCGTGCAGGTAAGGATGGAACCGAGGTTTGGACAGGAACAGCGTGCAGGTAAGGATGGAGCTGAAGCTTGTACAGGAACAGCGTGCAGGTAAGGATGGAGCTGAAGCTTGGATAGGAACAGCGTGCAGGTAAGGATGGAGCTGAAGCTTGGATAGGAACAGCGTGCAGGTAAGGATGGAGCTGAAGCTTGGATAGGAACAGCGTGCAGGTAAGGATGGAGCCGAGGTTTGGACAGGAACAGCGTGCAGGTAAGGATGGAGCTGAAGCTTGTACAGGAACAGCGTGCAGGTAAGGATGGAGCTGAAGCTTGGATAGGAAACAGCGTGCAGGTAAGGATGGAACCGAGGCTTGGATAGGAACAGCGTGCAGGTAAGGATGGAGCTGAAGCTTGGATAGGAACAGCGTGCAGGTAAGGATGGAACCGAGGCTTGGATAGGAACAGCGTGCAAGTAAGGATGGAGCTGAAGCTTGGATAGGAACAGTGTGCAGGTAAGGATGGAGCTGAAGCTTGTACAGGAACAGCGTGCAGGTAAGGATGGAGCTGAAGCTTGGATAGGAACAGCGTGCAGGTAAGGATGGAGCTGAAGCTTGTACAGGAACAGCGTGCAGGTAAGGATGGAGCTGAAGCTTGGATAGGAACAGCGTGCAGGTAAGGATGGAGCTGAAGCTTGGATAGGAACAGCGTGCAGGTAAGGATGGAGCCGAGGTTTGGACAGGAACAGCGTGCAGGTAAGGATGGAGCTGACGCTTGGACAGGAACAGCGTGCAGGTAAGGATGGAACCGAGGCTTGGACAGGAACAGACTAAGACAGGACAGGATGAGACAGGGACAACACGGAACACAGAACATAAAGGCTCGAAGGCATCGATACTGGAAGGCCCCAAGGGGCAAGACAAAAGACAAGGCAAGGCCTAGTTAGGCCACAAAGTAAGGCAAAGAATAAGAAGGCCCTTAGGCCATAAGGCAAGGCTAGGAGCAGGAAGGCCGGTTGGCCATAAGGCAAGACAAGGATAGGCCTGGGGAGGCCACATGGGAAGGGTGGCTAGGGCAAGGAGCCAAGGGTGACTTGATCCGGAAGCATCTTGGGTTTGATAATTTATTTATTTATATTATTTTGTATACCGATATTCTGTACTCATTCATACCGGTTCACAAATATAAAAAATAATTACAATATAAAAATTCATATTAAAACTCATGTGCAATATATATAAAAAATCTAAAATTAGGATAAAACATACCATAAAAATTGATAGTTAAACTGAAAATATGAAAACAGATAACAGTAAGAATAGAAATAATAAATGTAAAATAAAATAACTGATAAAACATAATGAAAATAAAATAAAAGCAGTAGTAGTCTCTCCATATGTTCATAACACAGCCTTAGATAAAAGTCAGGTATTAAGATCTTTTTTAAAAGTTTGATAATTAGGTTGAAATCTCAATTCACTAGGAGAAGAGTTCCATAAGCCTGGGCCCACTATAGACACTGCTCACTCTCTAACTTTAGTCAAATGGGCGGATTTTACCGATGGAATTAACAAACCCTTATTCGCTATCGTAAATTTCTCTGAGGTGTGTGAATTCGTATGGATGCATTCAACCATTCAGTATTGGCGTTATTGATGGATTTATGTATAAGGCAAAGCACTTATACATAAATCCATTTTATGGGTATCCATTGTAATTCTTTTAGCGTAGGAATAATATGACCAAATTTCTTTACGCCAGTTAAAACTCTGGCGGCAGCATTTTGTAATAATTGCAGCGGTCTCAGTGTAGCATCAAGGGAGACCTAAAAGCAAGGCATTACAATAATCCAATTTAGAAAAAAGTAGTGCCTGTAAAACTGTTCTAAAATCGTTAAAATGCAGAAGTAGTCTCAGTTTTTAAAAAATGTGTAGCTTAAAACACAGATCTTTGATAAGGCAGAATTATGTAAGGCTGGAATGTAGGTGTGGAGCAGGTAGGAAGGAGGAGCTTGGCCAGTCTGGAGAGTATGCTCACTGAGGTCCCCTGGTGGAGGGGAGGCTGCAAGACAGCCAGAGAGGAGAAAGTGAGAACAGAGAGACCAGAGAGGAGACAGTGAGAACAGTTCTGAGTGGGACTCACTGGAGGCCTCTGCTGGTAGGGAGGTGTCATAGTCAGGGAACGGTGAGGCTGTATAGCAGCTCAAATAGTAACACCAATATTTGGTCTCTACTCACCGATAAACCCATCCTCTGCTTACAGTTCCTCTGCTCATCACAGTCCATTTGTAAAGAGGAGATGTTCAGAGTACCTGTGTGTTGCTGTGCTGTGCTTCTCAGACAGGCAAATGTGACCACTTGCCCAGTCTCACATGCACAAAACAGATTCAGCAGCCCTGCTGTCACTCAAGTGTGCACTGTTTATTAAAATTTCTGAATCGTTTTGTGCAAAGCGTTAAGCGATTTACAAAATAACATACATAATGATTTAAATTATAAATAACATAAAATCAGTCAACAATCAAAATTACAAGAATGCAATAAAGACAACATACATCAAAATAACTGCTTGCTAAATCAGGAAAGCCTGTGGAGCTGTTACTAGATTGAAACACTTCACAAGACTTCATAAGCAGGAATAGGCCCTAGAAGCAGAGCACCTCAGATGTTCTGCTGGACCAGAGAGACACTCAGGGTCTGTCCAGCACTGAGCTGAGAAACAAAAGCAAGGAATTGGAGCAGGGGTAGCCTAGGGGTAAAAACAGTGGGCTGTGAACCAGGGAAGCTGCCTCTCCCACGGATGCTTTTAGTGACCTTAGGCAAGTTGATTCACCCTTCACTGCCTCAGGTACAATGGGCTGTAAGCTCTCTGGGGCAGGCAAATACCTGCCAAAATCATGTCAGGCAACTTAGTAAGTTATCTATGTTAAACATATCCTACAGCACTTTAACCTGTAAGCAGTGACTGTCAATACAACCAGGAACAGTCAGAACACAACCGCTATAGGTAGCCTCCCCACACACTCACTCACACAGCCCGAGATAACCTAAGATCCAACACTAGAGGGAGCAACATTCTGGTTACATTTGGTTCGAGTCCCAATGCTTATCTTATGGCAAAATTGGCAAATCTGTCCCCTTCCCATGTCCCCTAAAAGCACTCCCCAAGTCTGAAAACTGAAATGGGGTAATGTCCACTCAAGGGCCTAGCTCCACACCAAGTTTGATTCAGTTAGGTCCAGCTGTTCAAACGTTATAAGGGACACACGCAGACAGACAGAAACCACAGCACACACAGACATCGGAACGATCTGAAAAGCCCCTCGTAGGGAACCGAGGTTAATAAAAATGAACAGGAAAGTACTTCTGGGGTACCTTCTCTGGGTCCTAATACTCACCCCACAGCACCAGTACTCCTGGGGTACCTTCTCTGGGCCCTAATACTCACTCCACAGCACCAGTACTTCTGGGGTACCTTCTCTGGGTCCTAATACTCACTCCACAGCACCAGTACTCCTGGGGTACCTTATCTGGGTCCTAATACTCACCCTACAGCACCAGTACTTCTGGGGTACCTTCTCTGGGTCCTAATACTCACTCCACAGCACCAGTACTTCTGGGGTACCTTCTCTGAGTCCTAATTCTCACCCCACAGCACCAGTACTCCTGGGGTACCTTCTCTGGGTCCTAATACTCACCCCACAGCACCAGTGCTCCTGGGGTACCTTCTCTGGGTCCTAACACTCACCCTACAGCACCAGTACTTCTGAGGTACCGTCTCTGGGTCCTAACACTCACCCTACAGCACAAGTTGAAAAAGCTAAACAACTCGTCTCCCTGGACCGATCCTTCACATTCAGGTGGGCAGTGAAGAAAATAAGGTGCCGGGTGTGGTGGCATTAATGCCCCGTACGATGCCACAAGAACAGCACAACAGAGGAATTTAATAGGAGCCTGCATTCATTTTCAAATGAAATGAAAAAAAAAGCGATAAAACACTCAATTTCATTTTGTTTCTTTTACATGCAAAACAGAGAAAACCTCCTGCAATTCGCTTTCTGCTGACTTTCGTTTGAGGAAGTCAATGAGAAAACCCAGTGAAGCGGTGGAAGGCAGTCCCTGTCCCTCTGCATGGGACGGGGCCTGGTGCCAGGGTGTCGTACAGCCCAGAGCCCCTTCCCTCACCAGGGACCCCCATCCAAGGGGCACGCGGAGTCCAGCGGTGGGGAAACCGCTGGACTCCGCTGGACAGCCCTTCTTCTCGGTTTTCTCTAATGTAACGTTTTGTTTCCTTCCATTCAGCAGGAATTGCAAGGAGGGTTTATTCTGTGTTCAAAAACTAGGAAGGGACGGGAGAGCCCAGAATATCATTATTTTTATTCACCAAAGTCATCAAATAACTTTTTTCCCCCCGGAGATGTTTCCGTGTCCAAAATTTGGGCAGAACAAATCCGTACTGCAGGAGTAGCCCGTGGTCAGAGCCGCCAGCAGAGAACAAGTAAAGCGCAAGGTTCAAATCCCGCTCCTTGTAACCTTGGCAAGGTCCCTTTTCCCTTCATTGCCTGAAGCAGGGGGGAAGCTGGACGAGTTCAGCTTTGCAAAGGGAAGTCATTACATCGACATTTTCTTTTCAAATCCTGATTTGTCTGGTACTCCAGGATTTTAATAATTTTAATTTCTATTTTTAACAGCTAAATACTTTATGAATGTGCTTTTAAAATGTTTTAGCTGTTATCTTTTATTGGCTGTATTTATTGTATTTTCATTACTGTTTTAACTGTAAACCGCTGTGAAGGCTAACGCCAATAGGGCGGTGTAGAAAAGTCAATAAACCATTAGCTGTACCTATGTTCATGAACGTAAAAGTAAAGCAGATGTGCCCGACTGTGATGGTGAATTATTCCAGGAGAATATTCTTAAGGCTGCATGTTAATGAGCCTGGATAACCCTGGCTCCACCTGCCATTTAAGATAATATGAGCAGCAGACATCATGTGCGTGCCCTTTTCTACCGCTCTTCAGGCTGCTTCCCAGCCATGCACAAAGTGTCAGGTTATTCCGCATTTCTCGCAGACAAAATAAATACCCAAGGTATAAGGCTGCAGGTCTGATTCTTTTTTTTTTCTGTACATAATTGACAGTTAAAAATCCAAGCAATGCATGAAGACAGCTATTTCCTGATCTGGATTATATGTGATTTACTTATTGGAATATTCTGAGAAGCCCCCGCCATTCCCCTGTTATAAAGACGAGACTGCCTGCCCCTCTAGCACAGGCACTGATACCGCATGGGCAGCGGAAGAGTTAACTCAGGCAAGAGAGGCTTAAAAGGGGTGCGCGCTACCCAAGCTTAAGAAAGAACATTTACAAGGAGAGAAGACAGGAAAAGCGGCGTTTCCTGCTGGATTCCTGCTCTTTTACGGGCCGCATGGCCGGGCCGTAGGTGAAGGGTGCGAATGCATCTTTGATACATAGAAAGGCTACAGGATCCGGGGCTAATCTGCTCTCAGTCTGCCTCGCTGGGTTGTGTCACCCAATATCATGTGGATCATTATATTATATATGTGTCACCCAATATCATGTGGATCATTATATTATATATGTGTCACCCAATATAATGTTTCACTCTCCAATCCCAGCCAAGTCCTTCTTCCCCCGAATTACAAATATCTGAATGGTTTCCGTGATTTCTTCTTACTCCTCCCTGGGGTGAAGCAAACTTTCCCTCCCTCCCAACTCTTTTCCTCTTAGCCCGGTGGCTCGTGCAGAAGGCCCCTGCTTTCACCCACTTGCCCGTTCTCCCCCCTTCCCGGGGTTGCCTGGGGCTGGGGCGTGAGTCGCCCTCACCTCTTAGCCAGGGGCCAGTGGAGGTCACTCTTAGGGAGAGCGGAATATGAAATGGAGGGGAAATCCCTGGATCCCAGCCCTGGTTCAGACTGACCTGGAGCCCACAGGAGCAGAAAGAAACTGCTGGGATATATTAAAAAAAACCCAACAACAACAAACCCAAAAACCCAACCACTCAGACGAATAAAACACTAATCCCCCCCCCCCCCCCCCCCCCGAAAAAAAAAGATAAACCCCCCAGAAGAAGTCTCTACAGTCCATCTTCGGATGAACATTTCTAGCCTACTTGTGTTGCTAATCCCAGTTTTCTCAACGTAAAAGCAGAGCTCAGTTTCGAGAAGGCTTCGTGATGGTTATTAAATGCCTCCGGGGCCATTTGTAACCCTGCCACAGAGGGCAGAAGCCTTGGCATCTGATTTTGGAAAGGGATGCAAGTGCCAGGGCTCTGTGTCACTGAGAGCCACTTAATCCTCCTCTTAATGTCCTCACGACATTTTGCCTTCGTTTCATTGCACCGCGGTGTAGCAATGTCCGTCCACGATTTATCATGCACTACTCAAAAAGGTCATTTCCGTGTCTTTTGTGTTTTAATTCTTTAGAATAATTGAACTGACTGATATATATTTCTGCATTTAGATTGAAAGCTTTTACAGGCAGGGACTTCTCGTACCTGAATACTTTACTCCAAGTATTATTATATATTTGGTGTACATGTTTTCTCTATTTCACTCCTTCCATCATTTTCCGCTCTGTGACCACCTTAACTGGTCCACAGTGACATCCTTTGGTGATACTGGGGTATGACTGCAGACTGAGCTTTTTATCACAGTGTGCAAAGGTAGAGCAGAGGGACAAGCTTGGGGTCCGAACACAGTTGTACATGTAATTGTGCACACATTTTTTTGTGTGCAAACTTTTCTCCCAGTTCAGCAATGTGCATGTAAGATGTGAATATTGGCTAGTGCCATCACATGTAAATCTAATGCTAATGAAGTCCTCAGCTATTAACCCTCACTGCAGAGAGTTGTTCAGGCTTCATCCATGTCTTCTTTAAGCTCAAAATTTAACTCCTGCTCAGAGGTGGGGTAAAGTTCCCCGGGGTCACTTAGTCCTTGGAGCTGAAACATGGTGTAGAGGGGGGTCATGTATTTGGGATTTATGTGTAGAATACATGGTTTATGTACAAATTGTGTTTTCTACATATAAAATATGATTTGTGTGCATACAAAATATTTTCTGCATGTAATACAATTTTTGTATGCACAAATATTTTATATGCAGAAAACACGATTTTTGCACACAAGCCTCAATTACTGCATGAATCATGTTTTTACGCATACTTTGTGTGCACATTTTCAGGTTAGCAAGCAGTTTTTTCAACTCACAATGCATTAACATACCTTTAGCATGCTGCATCAGGAGTTAAATCTATTTCTAGTGCGTGAGTAAAGTTCAACACCCATTTTTTTACTCACCTTTTATTATATTGGACCCTCTGTAATGTATTTATGGCACATCACATGCAACATTGCAAGTCATGGAAAATTTTGAAAAGAAAAGCAAACCACTGAATAGATCTTAGCTCAAATATATAGACTTGTAATGAACGTTTTCTCTCTCTCTCTCTCTCTTTTTTTTTTTTTTTTTTCACCTGGCCTCCTACTGCTTCAGACTTTCATCTCAGTCAGAATCAAGGCTGGGATTGGGCTCCAGGAGCCTTCATTTCAGCTACCTGTGGATTTTTTTTTCCTATTTTTTATTCCCTCCTAACTCACTTTAGTCCAGTTATGGCAGGCACAGTCCTCAGCCGGGGGCCATGCACCAGAGCCACTGCCAGATCCAGACAATAACTGCCTCCTCAGTGTCCCCAAACCCAGCTGACCTAGGGAGCAGAAGACCTGGGCTGGAATCAAAGCAGCCGCCTCTTCATGGCAGGGTGCAGCACGGCCACAGAGCTGGCCAGCTTTAGTTTGCTTTTATTTTTGTCACCTATTCTTTCACTATTAGAATATTAGTATCAGAGTTTAGCAAAACTTCAAACTTTGATCAAGAAGCAATGGAAACTACAGATTAGAACTGTGTTGGTGACAAAATATTCTGCTGCAGCCAGTCGGGCTCACTCAAATCTGCCATCACTGCTTCAGGTGTAAATGGAGGAAACCAGCCATGTGACACTAAAATAAAATGTACCGGACAGACATGCAACAGCACTGGTGTCCCTGCTGAGAGAGAGAAAGCTCCCCTAATAGAAATTCAGACTTGGAGATAGTGAGAGATGAGAGCAAACAGGATGTAGATGACAGGAAGAAAAAGTAACATGTTAAAGAAAATATAACTACAATGCTGCTGAATCTAGCTGAAGGATCCTCAATAAAGGTATTTAAACATGAATTAGACATTCTTAGCTACTAATAATATCAATAGGTGCAGGAATTTATAAAAACCATAGTCATTAACAATGGGCATTTAGAACAATCAGAAGAAGGCTCTATGGGATAGGTAAACAACTTTATCCAGTCTAAAAAGATTGTGTAGCTACTGAAAGGAGTCAAAATGATGCCTTCCTCACCCAACATGTTGCACTGAGTAACATAAAATATATACAATAGGAAAGGATGACAGAGCACTACAAGCTGCATTAAAGAAACCTTGAATATGGCAGTAGTGAGCACATCTGTGCCTAAGAAACACAAGTGCTGGACCCATTGGTACACTTAATAGATTTCACTGCATGTGAAGTACCAGATGAAAATAGCATGAGATGCTTTAAAATTATGATACAGAAACCTTCTGTTTCTGATGTTCACTTTTTCATGGCATGAGAGAAATCAGCACCTCAAAATGATGCTCGTTCTGTCGTCTTTACAGTTCTACCAGTCTGGCTTTGGGAAGTGTAATATGTACTCCTAATGCTATATATCAATACTATACTTTGCTGTAGACTTCAGAATGCCTATCAGTGCACGCAGCACTGTACATCACATAACTCCCCCTGTCCCCACCCTAACCCTGACCCTGGCAATACACAACGTGAGGAAGCATTAAGGGCAAGAAAGAGAGAAAAGCTGGGTAAACACTTTCTGAACCTGTTAATCTTTCCAGCCCTTAAATTTCCCTTAAAGGAAACCTGAAAATCTACCCAAGGTCACAGTGAAAGCAGGGGACATAAGTCTAAAGAGGAGTGGCCTAATGGTTAGAACAATAATGTAAAGATAAGGGGCACCAGGATTCCACTGACATATGTGACCTTGGGCAATTCAATATATCTCCCTTTATTTAATATATAATATTCTTAATAATGACTCCTCTACATGGCTGAGTACTTCCCTCCACCTATACAAGCCTGCTTAGGCACTTATTAGAAGTTCCAACTTCAAAATTGGCCAGATTGGGCATTACCAGAGATAGAGGGATCTATCCCCGTTGCTGGCCCTGATTTAAGGAACTCTATCCCAGAGCAACTGTGCAATGCCCCCAGTTTGAAGTCCTTTCAAAAGGCATTAAAAACTTACCTTTTTGTGTTAGCCTTTAGTTCTAACCCTGGGATCTCAGTATAATGAACATGGACTATTTCAAAGCAAATGTGAAGGGCTCCCTGTTTACAGTCCTTAAATGGTATTGGGTCTTTCTTGCCCATTGTTGTTGTTTTTTTAAATACACATTATCTTTGTCCTCTTCATGTTTTTAAATTATATATGTTATACTATGTAAGCTGTCTTGAACTACAATATAAAGTGTGGGTTATATTTTTTTAAATAAATAAATAGCCTCAGGTACCCAGCAAGACTGTAAACTCTGTAGAGGAGGGGCTGATCACACCTGAATACTTATCACCATTGTAATGTAGTGCATGAAATTTAACGTTGACAAGTGCAAAGTGATGCACTTAGGAAAGATTAACCCAAATTATAGCCTCATAATGTAAGGTTCCACGTTAGGAGTCATCACTCAGGAAATGGATCTAGGCGTCATCATTGAAAATAAGTTGAAATCTTCTGCTCAGTGTGCAGCAGCAGCCAAGAAAGCATATAGAGTGCTAGGGATTATTAAGAAAGGAATGGAGAATAAAACAGAGAATATCCTAATGCCTCTGTATCGCTCCATGGTGCGACCTCATCTTGAGTATTGTGTGCAGTTCTGGTCACCACATCTCAAGAAAGATACAGCAGAATCAGAAAAGATACAGAGAAGGGTGACAAAGATGATAAAGGAATGGAACAATTCCCCTTTAAAGAAAGGCTAAAGAGATTAGGACGCTTCAGCTTGGAGAAGAGGCAGCTGAGGGGAGATAGGATAGAGGTCTATAAAATGAGGAGGGGATACACAATGAAGTTACTAGGTAATATTTTTAAACTAATAAGAGAAAATATTTTTTTACTCAATGCATAATTAAGCTCTGGAATTCATTACCAGAAGATGTGGTGAAAGCTGTTAGTATAGCTGCATTTAAAAAGGGTTGGACAAATTCCTGGAGGAAAAGTCCATTAACAATTATTAAGGTAGAGTTGTAGAAATCCTCTGCTTATTCTTAGGATTAGTAGCTTTGAATCTCTCTAACCCTTGGGATCCTGCCAGGTACTTGTGACTTGGATTGGCCACTGTTGGAAACAGGATATTGGGCTTGATGGACCCCTGGTCTGACCCAGTATAGCATGCCTTGTGTTCTTATACACCCAGTAGTAAACATTATTACTACAAACCCTTTAAATAATCTGTAATTTAAATCTCAGAAATTGGATGGCTAGAAGGGAGCTTGTTTTCTTTGGATAGCGTCCTAGACTAAAACTTCTTAAGGTTATTTTTGCCAGCAAACACAAGAGAAAAGTGGCATTTCCTGATAGTCAATTATCTTTTAATTACTCGGAAACAGTTTAGATTGGGTTTTTTTTTATAACCCAGAGTTTCTATTTTGATGTGTTATACTTGGCCATAAAATGTTGATCCTTACACTCAATTAGATAGACTGGGATTCTTTTTTCCCCCCTCAATATAATTTATCAAAAGATTCATTACCCCCAAAATATGTGTGGGTGATAAAATATTATTCTCCCTTTATCTGCAAAGTTTTCTGAGACACGTGGGACTGATGGTCGGCGGATTAAGAGGGGGGTGGGGATCGTCTTTGGAATATAAATGCAAGTCCCTCCCCGAGGGCTTCAGGTCACATGAGCCGCTGAAAGGCAAGAGAACGGAGACCCGATCCCCCCTTTCGGCTGGGCGACGATCCGAGCCGGCCTTCGGATATAATTTTTTTTTTTCTCTTTTTCTCTTTGCGCTATTCCCCCCTGCGGTTTCTGCGCGAGAGATATCGCCCGCTGAGAAAGTTAAGCGGCGGGCGGCGCTGATGGCAGCTCCGTGGTGCTGAAATGGACAGCTCCCGGCAGGACGGGCTGCTCGGCGCCTTCCCCGCCGCCCGGACCATCGCTCTGGCCGTCCTCATGGCCCTGCTGATCGCGGGCACGGTGACGGGAAACGCGCTGGTCATGCTGGCGTTCGTCGTGGACTCCAACCTCAGAACCCAGCACAACTACTTCCTTCTCAATCTGGCCGTCACAGACTTCCTCGTAGGTAAAGTGCAGCACCGGGCTTTCCGTGTTTAGCGGTTAATTGAGAAATGCTGTTGCTTTCCATGTCAGTAAAAAAAACCCTATTACTGTGGAACCGCTGCATTATTTGCCCGCCGTTCATAGCCAGTCTGCTTTTATATCGTAGCAATACAAAAAAACAAAAAACAAACAACAACAACCCCCCCACACACTCACTCACTCACATCTTCAGGCACATGCAGATTTATGTGATAGTAATAGGTTTTGCCGCTGATTGAAAAGGATGTACAGTACATCTCTTCTCAAAAAATGTCCTTTGTTCTGCCAACAATTTACTGAACTACACTACTGAAAGCCAGCTCCGGTACTCATAAGTACCTGGATAATTAAGACTAAAGCCCGTCTGAATGTGATGTTGCTTTCCTGTTGCAGGTGCCTTTTGCATTCCCCTCTATGTGCCCTATGTACTGACCGGAAGATGGATATTTGGGAGAAGTCTTTGCAAGCTCTGGCTCGTTGTTGACTATCTGCTCTGCACCTGCTCCGTATTTAATATCGTGCTTATCAGCTATGACAGGTTTCTCTCGGTGACGAGAGCGGTGAGTACTGACATTTTCAATAAGACAAAAAGAAAGACAGACCTTCAGCTTCGTCCTCTGTCATCCTAATCTCAGCCCTTTGACGGGTTGGCAAGCGTTAGGCTGGAACTGGTAGGTAATGACTGCAATTTTGCACCTTTAGTGGAATGCATGAGTCTAACGTATCCTTCCAACATTATTCTTAGCAAGACCGCAGAATTATCAGTGGGACAGGTCAGTGATGTGCCTAGGATCTTTGTCATACAATTTACCTGGCCAGCACTGTCATTCCTTGTGTCAAAGCAGTAAAAAAAAAATCGGAGTTCAGAAGCTTTTACACTTATCCCTTATGAAGGCAGGAATCTCAGAGGAAGGTTGATTCCTGGGTTCTTGCTGGATCTTAGCCCCAATTTATTGAGGATAACATATATAATATATTTTTTTCCCCTGGTTATTCTTGTCTCCGTCCTCCTTTGCAGGGGACACATCCCTGCTGTGCACAGACAGGCGGCGGTAATTTATGTAAATGTGTGGCAGGGGGAGAAATCTTTAGCACTGGAGGTGGAAACGCATTTGGCACGGGACTTACTCTTCTCCTGTGCATCGGCTCCATTCTATCCCATCCATCTTCGTACTCCTAACACCTCTCCTACTGCTTAGGTACTGGGAATAGCCGGCACCTGATTTATACATTAACTGCGAGCAGCCATTCATAAATCAAACCATTAGTTAACTGGCATTTCGAGGAGGACCTGTTTGCATTTTTCTACATCAGTCTAGTAAATCATTTCCTACACATCATTTCCCATCAAAATTGCAGACAGGTCCTGGGGGAGAGCATCATGTAGTGAAGGAGGAGCAGTTCTCCCAGCAGCAATGCCTATCAAATGGAGTAAGCCCAGCCTTTTATTTGCCCTCTGGAGGTATCCAGGGCAATGGATTGCGCCTCGGTGGTGGGACTGGGGAGCGTAGTTAGTGTTGCCTGTAAACCGCATGTCCTCCTTTTGTTGGCAGGTGTCCTACCGAGCCCAGCAGGGTAACAGCCGCCGCGCAGCACTGAAGATGCTGCTGGTCTGGCTCTTGGCCTTTCTGCTTTACGGACCTGCCATCATCAGCTGGGAGTACCTGGCCGGGGGCAGCGTCATTCCCGAAGGAGAGTGTTTCGTGGAATTTTACTACAACTGGTACTTCCTCATCACCGCCTCCACCCTGGAGTTCTTCAGCCCCTTCGTCAGCGTGGCCTTCTTCAACCTGAGCATATATCTGAACATTCAGAAACGGGCCAGAACCCGGCTGGACCTGGCCCAGGAAGCTCGGAGCACCTCCTTCACCGAGGACCCGAAGGCCAGCCCCGAGTCCAAGCACAGTTCTGTGAAATGCCAAGCTGAGCAGAACCTGTCGAGGGAAGCCCTGGACCTTCATCAGTACCAGGCAGCCCACACGGAGGTAACTGGGAATGGGGGGGTGAAAAGGACTTCTCTGACCTCCTTGGGGGGCACCTCTGCTCCCTGGAGGGGGAGATCGAGGTCCCTCCGAAGGAGCCACAGGAATTCGGCTTCCAGCACTTCCTTGGAGAAACGCATGAGGATGGTCTCCCAGGGCATCGCCCAGCGGTTCCGCCTGTCCAGGGACAAGAAAGTGGCCAAGTCCCTGGCGGTCATCGTTTGCATTTTCGGACTCTGCTGGGCGCCCTACACGCTGCTCATGATTATCAGGGCGGCCTGCCGTGGCCGCTGTGTGCCGGACTACTGGTACGAGGCCTCCTTCTGGCTGCTCTGGGTGAATTCTGCGGTCAACCCCATCCTCTATCCACTCTGTCACTACAGCTTCAAGAGAGCTTTCAGGAGACTGCTGTGTCCACAGAGAGTCAAGCTGCAAGCCCGCAGCTCGCTCAGCCGCTGCTGGAAATGAGCTCGCCCGCTGGCCCCTCCTGCTGCTGGTCACTTCTGCCTGCTGCTGCTGCTGTTTGCAAAGCTCAGATACGGATGGAAGTCCGGCACCCCTGCTCTCATTACACGCCTCAAAAGAATGACCTCCCTCTCCTTCAACGAAATGGAACGACGGTACCAGGTCTTGTTCGGAAGAGTTTCGTGTCAGTTGTCCCTTTCTTCCTAGGAGGACTGTCTGTAGGGACGGGCAGATGTAGCCTCCAGCTGCTACAGGTTGCCAAAATGAGTGAGGTTTGGATGCTGCTTGAGCAGTTACTGTAACCATTTTTGGGCAAGTTGGAAGAGCGGCTAAATAAATTCTAACTTATACTTAACATTCTCTGAAAAGAAAAAATATTGTAATTTTTTTTTTTTTTACCCATTAAAATAAGCATAACTATCCTACTGGGTTCGGAGAATGGTCATAAACACAAGATGTGATTTTCCTAGTCCAAGCCCCAAATGCTTAAACTCTGGCAGCTGAGCTACTGCATCTTCGAAGCTCTGCAACTGATGAAGCAAACGCCTGTCCTAAGCCCCATAACAACCGTTAGTGTAAAAGACAGCACCTGCCTTTCTAGCGTTTTTTGTATTAGAGACTAACATCGCCGCCCCTCTGGGAAGAAAGCCTGAGAATACCGTAAGGGTTACAAACAATGGTGATCTGTAGGAAACACAATTTACCAACCTATCTCCACACTCCCCTTAAAACAGGAACGCTGGCTTCATATACTTTCTTTTGCTTTATGTTGTAATAGGACACTTTACTTTATTCAATCCTGGTTTTATAGTCCAAAGGATACCTACAATAATGCAAAACCTGGCCAATACATATCACCCCCCCCCCCATTAATAAGCATTCTTATTTAAAAAAAAGATGCTTATTCTTAAGTAAACACCTGAAACTGTCTTGATACAAAGTTGTGTGTTGCAGCTTAAGAACATAAGAACATAAGAAAATGCCATACTGGGTCAGACCAAGGGTCCATCAAGCCCAGCATCCTGTTTCCAACAGTGGCCAATCCAGGCCACAAGAACCTGGCAAGTACTCAAACACTAAGTCCATTCCATGTAACCATTGCTAATGGCAGTGGCTATTCTCTAAGAGAATAGCCACTGCTTGGAACTTTTGACTCAACGGTCTCTATTCAGAAGCATTTAGCAGGTTAATTCAGAAGTTATCTGGCTTTATGAAGATTTGAGTACTTATCTGGCTAAATTCTAGCCTGCTCATAAGTTAGCGGGCAAGAATTTTGCTGGCCAAAGGCCTAGATTCATAGTAGAATGATGAGCCACGCGAAAAAAAAAGGGGTGAGGGGGCGAAATTGTGCAGCCGGCCGCATCACAGTGGTGCGTTTTCAGGCCACACAGTTTCGCACGCATAGCTCCACGGGAAAAGGTGTAGTTATTTTCCGTGGTGCTGCGGACAATAATGTAGAAAACATTATCGCCCGCAGCGCTGCCGGGACATAACTCTGCCCAAACCTCGCCCTCACTCCTCCCCTTCCCCTGAGCTGCATTGTACTGCCGCAGTATCAGCACATCACTGTTTGCTGAATGACTGGGAATTCTGGGGGCAAAACTGGGAGGAGTTAAGTGAGCCAGCTAAGTTTACTGGCTAAGTCCAATATGCACAGGTAGCCAGATAACTTAGCCTAAGTCCATAGACCTGCCCTAAAGTTAGCTGGTTAAGGTTACTTGTCTAACTTTAAGATAACCGGTTATAATCAATAGTGTGGCTGCACTATTGAGCCTCTAAAGTTAGCCGGATAAATGTATCCTGCTAACTTTGCTATCCAGACTGTGTCTGAATACGGACCTCAGAGCTGCTCTGAGCTTTTGTTCCAAGGACTTCGGGGACTCTCTGTCTGTTTACTCTGTATTGACCTAAGTCAAGCTTGCAAAACTTTGCTTGCATAAATAAACTGTTAAAAATGACAAAATAATAGACACAACATTGTTGGATTTTCACCTGCCAGCATCAACCTCAATGTGGACAATAGCATTTCACTAAACTTAATGTTCAATAGGGATGTGAATCGTTTTTTGACGATTTAAAATATCGTCCGATATATTTTAAATCGTCAAAAATCATTAGGGCCACGATACAATACCAATTCCCCTGATTTATCGTCAAAAAAATCGTAAATCGGGGGAAGGGGGAGGGCAGGAAAACCGGCACACTAAAACACCCTAAAACCCACCCCCGACCCTTTAAATTAAATCCCCCACCCTCCCGAACCCCCCCCCCAAATGCCTTAAATTACCTGGGGGTCCAGCGGCACACTAAAACACGGCACACTAAAACCCCCTAAAACCCCCCCCGACCCTTTAAATTAAATCCCCCACCCTCCCGAACCCCCCCCCCCCAATGCCTTAAATTACCTGGGGGTCCGTAGCCTTAAATTACCTCCGTAGCGGCGGTCCGTAGCTAAATCGGGGGAAGGGGGAGAGCAGGAAAAGCGGCACACTAAATCGTGTAGTCTTCAGCCAGCGCCATTTTGCAAAATGGCCGCCGCAAAATGGCGGCGGCCATAGACCAAAACGATTCGACGCAGGAGGTCGTTCCGGACCCCCGCTGGACTTTTGGCAAGTCTTGTGGGGGTCAGGAGGCCCCCCCAAGCTGGCCAAAGGTTCCTGGGGGTCCAGCGGGGGTCCGGGAGCGATTTCCTGCCGCGAATCGTTTTCCATACGGAAAATGGCGCCGGCAGGAGATCGACTGCAGGAGGTCATTCAGCGAGGGTTCCGGACCCCCGCTGAACGACCTCCTGCAGTCGATCTCCTGCCGGCGCCATTTTCCGTACGGAAAACGATTCGCGGCAGGAAATCGCTCCCGGACCCTCGCTGGACCCCCAGGAACCTTTGGCCAGCTTGGGGGGGCCTCCTGACCCCCACAAGACTTGCCAAAAGTCCAGCGGGGGTCCGGAACGACCTCCTGCGTCGAATCGGAAAATGGCGCCGGCAGGAGATCGACTGCAGGAGGTCATTCAGCGAGGGTTCCGGACCCCCGCTGAACGACCTCCTGCAGTCGATCTCCTGCCGGCGCCATTTTCCGTACGGAAAACGATTCGCGGCAGGAAATCGCTCCCGGACCCTCGCTGGACCCCCAGGAACCTTTGGCCAGCTTGGGGGGGGCCTCCTGACCCCCACAAGACTTGCCAAAAGTCCAGCGGGGGTCCGGAACGACCTCCTGCGTCGAATCGTTTTGGTCTATGGCCGCCGCCATTTTGCGGCGGCCATTTTGCAAAATGGCGCTGGCTGAAGACTACACGATTTAGTGTGCCGCTTTTCCTGCTCTCCCCCTTCCCCCGATTTAGCTACGGACCGCCGCTACGGAGGTAATTTAAGGCTACGGACCCCCAGGTAATTTAAGGCATTTGGGGGGGGGGGGTTCGGGAGGGTGGGGGATTTAATTTAAAGGGTCGGGGTGGGTTTTAGGGGGTTTTAGTGTGCCGTGTTTTAGTGTGCCGCTGGACCCCCAGGTAATTTAAGGCATTTGGGGGGGGGGTTCGGGAGGGTGGGGGATTTAATTTAAAGGGTCGGGGGTGGGTTTTAGGGGGTTTTAGTGTGCCGGCTCACGATTTTAACGATTTTCACGATACTTTACACACCCAAACGGCAACAATACGATTCCCTCCCCCTCTCAGCCGAAATCGATCATTAAGACGATAGAGGACACGATTCACATCTCTAATGTTCAAAAGTGTCAAGCGTTCTCAAGTAAGATTTATTTATTTATTTATTTATTTATTTATTTAACAGTTTTTTATACCGACCTTCATAGTAAATAACCATATCGGATCGGTTTACAGTTTAACAAAGGGAAAACTAGAGTAATAATTCAAGTAAACGAAAGATAACAATAGGTAGGAATAAGTCAAAGTTACAATCAACAGGGGGAGAGAACTTGGAAGCTTACAACAAGCTGGAAAGAAGAAAGGCCGGTAAAGTGTTGTTACCATAGAATGAACAAATTAAAAAAAAAACTTAAACAGTGCTATAACCTGAACGTCTCAGAGTCCATTTTTATACGAGAAGACAGAGTGCCAGACCGGGTAGGAATGAATGCCAACTAGTAATTGACTGGTGGTTCAGGGAAGGCTTGGTGAAAGAGCCAGGTTTTAAGTCTTTTTCTAAAAGTTAAAAGGCAAGGCTCCAGTCTGAGATTTGATGGGATGCTGTTCCAGATAGATGGGCCAGCTATCGAAAAGGCTCTGTCTTTGGTCGTAGCGAGGCGTGTGGCTTTAGTGGGGGGGACATTGAGAGTGCCTTTGTAAATATCTCTAGTTGGTCTGTTAGAGGAGTGGAGTTTGAATGGTATTTCCAGGTCAAGTTGAAGTTGAAGTTATTCTTGAGTCAATAAGTCAATCACTGAGTTACTGAGTCATCATTGGAAGATGCTTTACATTTTCCATTGCAGAGGAACTAAAAACATTTCCAGATCTAGTCACATGGCTGCCCCTCCCCCATCCATGTACATACGTAACTTTAAGGAAACATCTCCTGTGAGTGTGCTACAATTTTATTTTCTTCAGTTCTGGTAGACCAGTCCATACAAGCAGGATTTGTCCCCCACTACCAGTAGATGGAGACAGAGTGCAAGATTCTCTCTCTGACAACCCTCCCTATATAGGCTAGCAGAGTAGGCAAGGAGGCAGTAGTGTCTTGCCCGTGCTGGCCTATCCTTTCATCCTGGTTCACTCAATTTCCTGTTCTTCTTTTCTCATCCTCTTTTTTTTTTTTTTTTTGTAAATCCAAAACAAAAAATAAACAATTTAGAATCATAGTAGTAACAACCAAGGGACTCCTCAGAGTTGAGCATACACTCTGATCTTCCTTCCCCAGGCTGCATTTCTCTCCTGGTACATATGCATTCTCTTCTATTTAATGGTTGCACCTTCTTTTATTTCTTTACACTTTTTTTTTAATTCAAACAAAATCAACCCCTAAAATAACTCCAGGTACCCATCAGGATGAGCAGCACCTCTGCTCTCCCTTCTTCAGCTTACGTTTCTTATCTGGTACATCCAGGCTGTACTTCTGCTATGCCTGTCAGCCCCCTTTTTTCTTTTTTTCATAGGGGGTGGGTACTAGAGGGGGCTGACAGGACTCAAGGAAAGACAATTAGCAGGTAAGAACCTAATAGTACCTTTCTCTTCATCTGGCACACTCCAGACAAATGGGATATAGCTGAGCTGGTCTTACCCTGGGCAGGAGCTACCCAGAATTGCTTTCAGGATTCCTGTGGCAAATTTGTTTTCCTTTCTTTCTTGGAGATTCAGCCTATAATATTTCATGAATGTATGCACTGAGGCCCATGTGGCTGTTTTGCAGAGGTCAAGTGATATTATTGTTCTATATTCTGCCCAAGTTGATGCCTGTGCTCCTAAACCCTCTGGAACAGGGCTGCCTTCTATCAGGTAGGCTGCTGTTATTGCCTTCTTAATCCATCTTGCGATAGATGCTTTGGAAGCTGCCTCTCCTTTTCATCTTCCTGCTAATAAAATAAATAGTCTGACTTTCAAAACTTATTGGTGACATTCAAGTATCTCAGGAGCACGCTCCGAACATCACAAGAACATAAGGCTTGCCATATTGGGCCAGACCAAGGGTCCATCAAGCCCAGGATCCTGTTTCCAACAGTGGCCAAGCCAGGTCACAAGTACCTGGCAGGATTCCCAAGGGTAGAGAGATTTCCAAGAATAAGCAGTGGATTTCTGCAACTCTACCTTAATAATTGTTAATGGATTTTCCCTCCAGGCACTTGTCCAAACCTTTTTTAAATGCAACTATACAAATAGATTTCACTACATCCTCAGCAATGAATTTCAGAACTTAATTATACGTTGAGTAAAAAATATTTTCTCTTATTAGTTTTAAATGTATCATCTAGTACAGGGGTTCTCAACCTTTTTTCTGTCAGGACAGACCTGACAGATGGTTCTCACATGCGTGACGCGCTGAACACATGGCCATCATGGAGCTAAATGTAAAAGTACAGTTTGCATCCACAGGAACGCCCTGACCCACAATTATGGATGTAAAGCAGAATTATGACATTCCCCATACAAATCGCCTTACAAAAAATATATTCTGGTTCTAGTGTCATCTCAGTAACAGCAACACAAACTCCAACTACCAGGCTCAATAGTCCTACTTGTGAAAAGACAGCAGTTTACCACCAATGCATGTCCTCTTGAGAAAATACAACAAATAAAACTAATACAGTAAAATACCTCTCCTCGGTCACATATACAGAACTGACCTAACATACTCCCAGGATCTGCAGTTATGCACATAAACTAATCCGCACACAGTTACACCTATATTTTGGAATGCACTCAAACAGTAACAACCCTACCTATGAAATGGCAACACTACAAATATTAAATCAGGCCCTAAACACCAATACATCTCCTATTAGGAAAACAGAACTAGCCAAGCAGCTATAGATCCCAACACAGAAATTATTGTATAACTATACTAATAAGCAGAATAAATAAGAACTTAAGAACATGTCATACTGGGTCAGACCAAGGGTCCATCAAGCCCAGCATCCTATTTCCAACAGTGGCCAATCCAGGCCATAAGAACCTGTCAAGTACCCAAAAACTAAGTCTATTCCATGTTACCATTGCTAATGGCAGTGGCTATTCTCTAAGTGAACTTAATAGCAGGTAATGGACTTCTCCTCCAAGAACTTATCCAATCCTTTTTTAAACACTGCTATACTAACTGCACTAACTACATCCTCTGGCAACAAATTCCAGAGTTTAATTGTGCGTTGAGTAAAAAAGAACTTTCTCCAATTAGTTTTAAATGTGCCACATGCTAACTTCATGGAGTACCCCCTAGTCTTTCTATTATCCGAAAGAGTAAATAACCGATTCACATCTACCCGTTCTAGACCTCTCATGATTTTAAACATCTCTATCATATCCCCCTCAGCCGTCTCTTCTCCAAGCTGAAAAATCCTAACCTCTTTAGTCTTTCCTCATAGGGGAGCTGTTCCATTCCCCTTATCATTTTGGTAGCCCTTCTCTGTACCTTCTCCATCGCAATTATATCTTTTTTGAGATGCGGCCACCAGAATTGTGTACACAGTATTCAAGGTGCGGTCTCACCATGGAGCGATACAGAGGGATTATATTTTCCGTTTTATTCACCATTCCCTTTCTAATAATTCCCAACATTGTTTGCTTTTTTGACTGCTGCAGCACACTGAACCGACGATTTCAATGTGTTATCCACTATGACACCTAGATCTCTTTCTTGGGTTGTAACACCTAATATGGAACCCAACATCGTGTAATTATAGCATGGGTTATTTTTCCCTATATGCATCAACTTACACTTATCCACATTAAATTTCATCTGCCATTTGGATGCCCAATTTTCCAGTCTCACAAGGTCTTCCTGCAATTTATCACAATCTGCTTGTGATTTAACTACTCTGAACAATTTTGTGTCATCTGCAAATTTGATTATCTCACTCGTCGTATTTCTTTCCAGATCATTTATAAATATATTGAACAGTAAGGGTCCCAATACAGATCCCTGAGGCACTCCACTGCCCACTCCCTTGCACTGAGAAAATTGTCCATTTAATCCTACTCTCTGTTTCCTGTCTTTTAGCCAGTTTGCAATCCACGAAAGGACATCACCACCTATTCCATGACTTTTTACTTTTCCTAGAAGCCTCTCATGAGGAACTTTGTCAAATGCCTTCTGAAAATCCAAGTATACTACATCTACCGGTTCACCTTTATCCACATGTTTATTAACGCCTTCAAAAAAGTGAAGCAGATTTGTGAGGCAAGACTTGCCTTGGGTAAAGCCATGTTGACTTTGTTCCATTAAACCATGTATTTCTATATGTTCTGTGATTTTTATGTTTAGAACACTTTCCACTATTTTTCCTGGCACTGAAGTTAGGCTAACCGGTCTGTGGTTTTCCAGATCGCCCCTGGAGCCCTTTTTAAATATTGGGGTTACATTTGCTATCTTCCAGTCTTCAGGTACAATGGATGATTTTAATGATAGGTTACAAATATTTACTAATAGGTCTGAAATTTCATTTTTTAGTTCCTTCAGAACTCTAGGGTGTATACCATCCGGTCCAGGTGATTTACTACAACTATGAACAGAATAATATCCAACAATTAAAAACTCATAAAAATTGTTTAAAATTCTCCAGACACCAATAAAATATTTCAAACCAGCAGACACATCACATAATATTCAGTAATTAAAATGTCAGTCAATCAAGAAAAATAAACTTTAAAAGCCACCTTTACTAACCCCCTCCAGCAGCTCTCCTACTCCCCTTCCATGCAGGCCAGTAGCACACACCAGAAGCAGTAGTGGCTGAAGCTCTGTACTCATGGTCCTCTTCCTTAGGGCTCATGACCAGTCTCTCATACACACACATACCAGTTACAACCCCATGACCAGTTTCTGTCTTTCACACACCAATCATCTCCCGACCAGTCTTTCTCTTACATACACACCAGTCACCTTCCTGATCAGTCTCTCTCTCTCATGCATACACACACACACAGGCTTCCCACTTCCATGTTCTATCTTACATATACAAGCTTCTCGCTCCCATGCTGTGTCTCACACACACCCAGGTTTCTCAATCCTATGCTAGCTCTCCCCACATGCACAGGCTTCTCATTCCCATAATCACTTTCTCTCTCTCACACACACATACCAGTCACACTCGCATACCAGTTTCTGTCTCACACACCAATCATCTACTGACCAGTCTTTCTCTTACACACACACACACACCAGTCACCTTCCCAAACAGTTTCTTCCCGGACAGTCACCTTCCGGAACAGTTTCTCTCTCTCATGCACACACACTCCAGTCATCTCCTGGACCAGTCACTTCCATTGTCTCTTTTATATATACATCACCTCTCTGACCATTTTCTCTCAATCACACACATGCTCGCTCTCTCACACACTTTACATAGATGATCTCAATCAAATGCTCTCACTTACACACTGGTTCTCAGTCACAGTTACACATGCACACTCTCAATCACACATACATTCTCTCACTTACACACAGGCTCTCAGTCACAGTTACACATGCACACTCTGAGACGGACAGTGAAATGCTAAGAGAAATTAGGGAAGCTAACCAAATTGGTAGTGCGGTAATAATGGGAGGCTTCAATTACCAATTCACCAAAAATGTGGAACCCAAAATGTAATACTTCAATTAGTGGCCTATGAAGGTGTCAGCAAGCCTTGACGTTATATGTCACTCTCAGGTAGACACTAACCGGTCTTATCTATCATTCACCTTCATCATTATTTTAATGCAACAAAATATTTTTTATTTTTTATTTTTTCAAATTAAAACAGTCCTCCATTCATATGAGCAAATGACTCTTTCATATACAGTTGGTAGGAAAGCCCTACACTGGCCGGTGTTTCGCTGAGTTAGCTTCCTCAGGGGTGTATAGAAACACTTTAAATCAGAGCCACATATCTAAAATAAAAATAAATGAAAAAGAGGTTGCACATTCATAAAGAAAAGGTTGAACCAATACTTATCTCCTTGACACCATGGCTACCTTTTTAGACGGGACCAGACGTCTCAACCATCTTGAAAAATGAACAAATGGAGGAACCCGAACCGAGGCTGGCGTCCCTTTAAATACTTAATTTATAACAATGGCTCACTTCCTCAAATTCTTAATAAACTAAGGAATTGTTTGATATCTTTGAGGATATTTGCTAAAAAGCAATGAATTGAACTTTATTTTTTATCAAACAAACTCTCAAGGGGTGGTATCAGAAAAAGTACTCACAGTCTCACAGGCTCTTGCCCTATACAGGGCTACAACCCTTCTCATGTATCGGCACTACTAAATCACGTCATCTACCATTTCCCCTGAGAGCGTTCCATTTTTTTGTTTTTACTTTTATCCCTTAATTATAGAATATAACACCCAATAAAATTTATTCTTAAAACTAACACCCGTCCGTTAAGTGAATTTATGTGATGAAATTACTTATCTCTTTGTTTGTGTTCTCATTATTTGTTATACCAGTATTTATATTGCGCTTGCTGTCAGCTGTCTGCTGTCCTCCCGCTTGCCCGACATTGACAATGTTTCGGCGCAACAAATGCGCCTGCTTCAGGGGCTTACTGCTCAATACCTAAAAAGACAAGTTTATGTTCAATATACTAAAGTTCTTAAATTTATTTCACTTTTAAATGATAATGCTAACAATGGTACTCACTCTTCAGCTTAGCGCTATCTCACCTGATCCTTCACAGCATTCAAATATGGCACTTAGACGCTTTCTCTATCTCCTTACCGGAAGTTTGTGTTTATATCCTGTTGTTAATTAAAGCACCTATGAAATGGATTTTACAAATATACCGACCAATCTACTTCCTTATTGAGACCTGCTGGCGCTACCGTATTCAACTTAAAAATCCACTTTTGCTCGCGCTGTAATAAGCGCAGGTTTAAATCCCCTCCTCTTTCATCTACCACCCCTTGAGAGTTTGTTTGATAAAAAATAAAAGTTCAATTCATTGCTTTTTAGCAAATATCCTCAAAGATATCAAACAATTCCTTAGTCCCTTTAAATACGCCATTTTGTAATGACGTCTGCCATCATTGATAAATTGGTACAGAAATCAAAAAATAATCTGTAAATAATTCTAAACAGTCCAAAATTTAGCCCAAAAAAAGGTGTAAGTCCAGCTCACTATTCAATCCTAATGGATGAACAGTTTTAAGACGATAAATCCAGCGTTGTTCGGATTGTAGCAGAATGCGTTCTCGATTGCCCCCGCGCCAATGTGCAGGGACATGATCGATAGCACAAAAAAATAAATCCTCGAAATGGTGTCCCATCTCTGTGTAATGGGAAACTAAAGGTTCCTTGACTCTGGCATTTTTAATATTAGAGTGATGTTCGATCATTCTCGTCTTTAAAGGACGTTTTGTTTTCCCAATGTAGATTAAAAAGCAGGGGCACTGGATTAAATATACGACCATAGTAGAATCACACGTCGTATTGTACCGCAAAAATATTTTATAGCCAGAAGACACAGTGAGTTGATCTGTAATCATCATAGAAGATGGACACACAGAACAGGTGTTGCAGGGCTTATGTGAACCAGATGACATATGCGAAGTATATGACGTCAAAGAGCTATTACTGATGCAATTAATAGCAGTGGCTATTCCCTAAGTAAACTTGATTAATAGCAGTTGATGGACTTCTCCTCCAAGAACTTATCCAAACCTTTTTTGAACCCAGCCAGACTAACTGCACTAACCACATCCTCTGGCAACAAATTCCAGAGCATAATTGTGCGTTGAGTGAAAAAGAATTTTCTCCAATTAGTCTTAAATGTGCTACTGGCTAACTTCATGGAATGCACCCTAGTCCTTCTATTATCCAAAAGTGTAAATAACCGATTCACATCTACTCGTTCAAGACTTCTCATGATCTTAAAGACCTCTATGATGTCCCCCTTCAGCCATCTCGTCTCCAAGCTGAAGAGCCCTAACCTCTTCAGTCTTTCCTCATAGGGGAGCTGTTCCATCCCCTTTATCATTTTGGTTGCCCTTCTCTGTACCTTCTCCATCGCAACTATATCTTTTTTGAGATTGGCAACCAGAACTGTACACAGCATTCAAGGTGCGATCTCACCATGAAGCGATATAGAGGCATTATGACATTTTCTGTTTTATTAATCATTCCCTTCCTAATAATTCCTAACATTCTGTTTGCTTTTTTGACTGCCGCAGCACACTGAGCTGACGATTTCAAACTATTATCCACTATGATGCCTAGATCTTTTTCCTGGGTAGTAGCTCCTAATATGGAACCTAACATCATGTAACTACAGCAAGGGTTATTTTTCCCTATATGCAACACCTTGCACACACCTGTCCACATTAAATTTCATCTGTCATTTGGATGCCCAATCGTCCAGTCTTGCAAGGTCCTCCTGTAATGTATCACAATCGGCTTGTGATTTAACTACTCTGAATAATTTTGTATTATCCACACATTTGATAACCTCACTTGTCGTATTCCTTTCCAGATCATTTATAATATATTGAAAAGCACCGGTCCAAGTACAGCTCCCTGAGGCACTCCACTGTTTACCCTTTTCCATTGAGAAAATTTACCATTTAATCCTACTGATTCCTGTCTTTTAATCAGTTTGTAATCCACGAAAGGACATCGCATCCTATCCCATGATTTTTTAGTTTTCTTAGAAGCCTCTCATGAGGGACTTTGTCAAACACCTTCTGAAAATACAGATACACTACATCTATCGGATCATCTTTATCCACATGTTTATTAACCCCTTCAAAAAAATGAAGCAGATTTGTTAGGCAAGACTTCCCTTGAGAAAATCCATGTTGACGGTGTTCCATTAAACCATGTCTTTCTATATGCTCTACGATTTTGATCTTCAGAATAGTTTCCACTATTTTTCCTGGCACTGAGGTCAGGCTCACTGGTTTATAGTTTCCTGGATTGCCCCTGGAGCCCTTTTTAAATATTGGGGTTACATTGGCCACCCTCAACTCTTCAGGTACAATGGATGATTTTAATGATAGGTTACAAATTTTAACTAATAGATCAGAAATTTCATTTTTTAGTTCCTTCAGTACCCTAGGATGCATACCATCCGGTCCAAGTGATTTGCTACTCTTTAGTCTGTCAATCTGGCCTACTACATCTTCCAGGTTCACAGTGATTTGGTTCAGTTCGTCTGACTCATCACCCTTGAAAACCATCTCTGGAACTGGTATCTCCCCAACCTCCTCATTAGTAAACACAGAAGCAAAGAATTAATTTAGTCTTTATTTATTTATTTATTTAGGGTTTTTATATACCGACATTCTCGATATACATATCAAATCAAGTCGGTTTCCATATAACAAAACTGTCACCGGTAAGGCGTTACATTAAACAGTTTAGTCTTTCTGCAATGGCCTTATCTTCTCTAAGAGCCCCTTTAACCCCTTGGTCATCTAAAAGTCCAAGAGACTCCCTCACAGGTTTCTTGCTTCTGATATATTTTAAAAAGTTTTTATTATGAGTTTTTGTCTCTACGGCCAACTTCATTTCAAATTCTCTCTTCGCCTGTCTTATCAGTGTTTTACACTTAGCTTGACAATGCTTATGTTTATCCTATTTTCTTCAGATAGATCCAATTTTTGAAGGATTTTTTTTGGCTAAAATAGCCTCTTTCACCTCACCTTTTAACCATGCCAGTAATCGTTTTGCCTTCCTTCCACCTTTCTTAATGCGTGGTATACATCTGGACTGCACTTCTAGGATTGTATTTTTAAACAATGTCCATGCCTGTTGAACACTATCACTGTCCATGGAGGGAAATGTACAACAGCATGTCTGTTGGACATCTTTGAGATAGTGCATATATCTCTTTGGTCCCCCACTTTCTTTTGGTGTTCTTTCATGTCGCCATCAGATCCAACTGGGGCTGCCCCATGTGTGAACTTTTTAGTTAAAGGCCTCTTCCGCTAACTTCCATTCCCCTAGGTCTAATTTTTGACGGCTAAGGAAGTCTGCCTATGTATTGTTTGCCCCTTGCTATATGGGTAGCTGAGATCTCCTGGAGATGTTTCTCTGTCCAATTCACTAATATGGCTGCTTCTTCTGCCACTTTTGAGCTTCTCATCCCACCTTGACTGTACACATACGCAACTGCTGTGGCATTGTCTTAAAATGCTTTGACTGTTTTTCTTTCTTTCTTCGCTTGGATGCTTATTAGGGCTAGACTGATTGCTATGGGTTCCAGTCTGTTCATTATGATTCTTCTAGCTTCCACCAGGGCCTTTGCACCCGCTGCCCCTCGCAGTGTGCTGCCTCACCCCCTATCCAGATTTGCTCACAATTATGGTTAATATGATCCATTGTGGGAGCTCCAGACTGGATCCCTTGGTCAAACTGGGCTTTGTTAACCACCATTCCAGGCTCTTCCTTGTTTGCATGCTTATCAAGGAGTTTTTTTCTCACAATCCTGGTTTTGTGAGAACCCTCTATAATGGCCTCTTATGGGCTCTTGCTCAGGGCACTGTCTCAATTGCTTCTGCCATTGACCCTGGTACCTGTAGAGGGGGATGCACAGTGCTCAGTAATGCTTTTATTTGCTGTTTTAGTTTGTCAATCCTTTCTTCTGTCAAAAACAGCTTTCCCTTCCTTGTATCAAATTGTGCTCCCAGGTAAACCAGTGTCTGGGGTGGGTACAATCCCACTTTCTCCAAGACCTGGATTACCTTCTCCGTTGCTTGGCATCCTTCCTGGAGGGAGTTAGGTTCTCATCAGCCAGTCATCCAGGTACGAATGTACCTTGATCCCTTCTTTGCGCAGGAAGGCTGCCACAACCACAATCACTTTTGTAAAGGCCCTCAATGCTGTTGCCAGTCTGAAAGGCAGTGCCTTGAATTGGTAATGTTTTTCTAGCATTGTAAAGTATTAAAAAAAAAAAAAAAAATCCACTGAAATTCCTTCCTGATTGGAATATGGAGGTCCGATTCTGGCAGATCCAGGGAAGATAGAAACTCTCCTTTTACAGTCCCTACAATCTCCATACAAAAGTGTGGTTTCTTCACAGCCTTGTTTATTCTCTTCAAATCTAATACCAGTCAAACTGCTCCTTCCTTCTCTGGAACTAGAAAATAGATTAAGTAGGTTCCTTTTCCTCTTTCTTCCAATGGGACCAGTACTGTCACTTACAACTGGACTTTCTTGGACTGCATTCCTTTTGTTTGCTTTGCATTACAATGACAAAAGGCCTCTTTTACTGGGAATTTCAGCTCTGGTGCATACCCCCTGAACATCTTGACCCCTCTCTCTAGCAAAGGCTCCCCAATGATGGTGTGCAGGCCCACTCTGTGCTCCCACCATCATGTCAAGCACCCACTGATCTCCTGTAACGCTGGCCCACTCCTCATAAAAAACCTTTGTAGCCTCCCTGCTACTGGCAGGAGTGCAGAGTGGACCTACACACCGTCATTGGGGAGCCTTTGCTACAGAGTGGGGACCTGCTGCTACCCACTCTTGAGATGCACCTAGCCCCCCAAAAGAGCTGGACCCATCCTAAAGGTCTGACTCCTGGTCAGTTTGTTTTGCCTAAGAGCCTTTCAGTCATGGTCCCGATGATCCTACCCAGGTGGATCTTTTGGCTCTGTCCTTTGTGGCTTAGATTCCCCCAGATCCTTCCCCATTATCTCTAAATCCTTGCCCAATAGTAATCTTCCTATAAAGGGAACCTTACCTAATCTGGCCTTGGAGGCTGAGTCTGCTGTCCAGTTCCTCTATGCTAGCAGATATCTGGCCATAACCTCTGTGACTGTCTGCTTAGCAGATATGATTTACTAAACGAATCGTGTATGTGACTATGTGCGCAGCCTCTGCACTGCTCGCGTGGGATCCTTCTCCATCAGCTCCTTTTGCTACATACCCCCAGCAGATCACTGCTTTTAATGCCAGGCTAGGCATCTCGAAGGCCCTCTTCCTGTTTTGAGGGTCCTTCATAGCTTTCCCAGTCATCTACCCTTCTACTGGAATAGTGGCCTTTCTTCCTACTGCAGATACTGCAGCATCTATTTTGGGCAAGCATAGTAATCTGTCTCCTTCTGATTGCTCCACCAAATACAGCTTCTCCAACCTCTGCGTCTTAGTCTTGATTCTGGAATCTCCCATTCTGCTCCAATCGTATCTTGTATGGCTGAAAGGATCTAGCTGGCTTCTTAATTCCTATAAGGATTGGATCTCTTTTCGGTCTTGTCGCCTTTGGCTTGTCCTCTGATAGTCTTAGGACCTGAGCTCCTCTAGCCTGAACAGTTTGACCGCTGAGTCTTCTGGGTAGGCCCTGGGGTCCTTCCTCCTCTTCTTCATGGGATTGCCCCAGAGAAAACTCTCCTTCATCCTTTGAATATATTCTATCCTTTTCCACCAAAGTGTCTTCTGTATCTGCCAATACCTTGTACTTCTTTCCTGCAGGGTCTCCTTCCCTGGGGGGGATCCTGTTGGTGCTTCCTTCCTGTGACAGCCTGCACTTTATGTGGCAATAAGCTTTATACACGATTAAGACAAATTCAGTTGAGAAATCCTGGCCCCTTCCTCCGGGGATCTTGCATGCTGGAGCCCTCTCCGCGTCTTAGCCCCTTTCTCTGACACTGAGGATGAGTGCCTGAGGCATCTCTCTGCCACGGTTCCCTGCGCCAATATTACAGGAAACGCTGCTGGTGGTCCAACACACTGCTCTGAGGGGCTCGCTCTGCCTCCGCCCTCCATCATGGCTCCCCCTTTGGCGCCATCATAATTCTTACAAAAGGAGCCCATGACGCTTGGAATGTGACAGGCTCCAGACTTTAAACATTTACTCCCCTTCTCCATACCTTCAATTCCGAGGTGCTCAGGGGGTGATATGGGTCAGGTGTGTGGTGAGGGTCACTCACGTTTGATGGCTGTGGCCCCACCATTCTGTTGCCTTTTTTTTTTTAATTTTTTTTCATGTAGTGGGAAGGCAGGCCGTCCAAATCTGATTACCCTGGGGAAGGAAGATCAGCCTATGAGGACTGTCCTCCTGAGGAGGATCTCCTTGCTCAGGCCTGGCTATCCCTGAGGAAATTGACCTTAAGGAAGGCGATTGCCCTAGACTTTTTTACTTCCATTTCCTTCCTCCTGGACCAGCTGACTCCTACCATTTGCTAGAAGCAGAGAACTATTGAAGCCCTCCCTGCTGTACCAGCCTATATAGGGGGGCATCAGAGAATCTTGCACGCTGCAACTATCTGCTGGTAGGGGGGACAAAACCCACTTGTCTGGACTGGTTTGGCAGGATGAAGAGGAAGGTATTAAATTCAAGCTATTGTAAATAGTTATTTGATAGGCAGCAGAAATAGGGGAAAGGGGGGAGAGTACCCCACAAGGGTAGGTTGATAATTTGGGCAAAATATTTAGTAGTCATTGCTAATTGGAGGCTTATAAATAGCTATTGAGCAAAAGTTCACATTAAGGGCTTGATTTACTAAACATTTTTTCCTTCCTATAGATAAAGAATGAGAGAAAAGCTTCAGTTATCAAGTCCCAGCTTTCTCTGTAACTTTTCAAGCACTACTGATTCTTTTTACTAACTCACTGCTTGAGCAGAGACTATTGTGGTCATGAAATGCAGGGATTTTCTAATTTTTACTTATATATGTATCTCTCTTCATATATCTCTCTATCACTATCTATATAAATAAAGGATTGTGTCAGTCAGCCGGTCACCCTGTTATGTCTGTCTGTGGCCACAGGTGGAAGATGGAACAGTGGAAGATGCACTATGAAGGGCTTGTAAGGATGTGTGTGTGTCTCTCTCTCACACACACGGGCAGACAAGCTTCCCAAAACACACACCAGCAGAGGCACAGGCCCCCACCCTCACAGGTTGTTACTGACCAGACATCACCAGGAATGCCAGGCACTTTTTGACTTTTTGTTAGTATATACAAAAACACACACACATATATATACACACACACACACAGATATATATATATATATATATATATCTGTGTGTGTGTATGAACATAAGAACATGCCATACTGGGTCACACCAAGGGTCCATCAAGCCCAGCCTCCTGTTTCCAACAGTGGCCAATCCAGGCTACAAGTACCCAAACACTAAGTATATCCCATGCTACTAATGCCAGTAATAGCAGTGGCTTTCTCTAAGACAACTTGATTAATAGCAGATAATGGACTTCTCCTCCAAGAACTTATCTAAACCTTTTTTAAACCCAGCTTGGTTTTGACTGTAAATATTACCACCCTTAACATAAGGCTTGGGCATATCCTGCATGGAGCGGCAGTTACTACCTTAACTGCCGCTTGCTGGACAGACTGGATGGGCCGTTTGGTCCTTTTCCGTCATTACTATGTTACTATGTATTTTTTAGCCAGGTAGACTTGGGAAAGCCAGCGCTCAGCTCTGGGAGTGAGATACAAGAAACAGATCAAGTACTGGGGGGATCTGACGGGTACTTGAGACCTGGACTGGCAACTGTCAGAGCCAGGATGCTGGGCTCAATGGACCCTGGTCTGAGCCAGCAGGGCACGTCTTATGTTCTTATTTTTCTGTTTCTTGTCTTATCTTTCTTCACCCTTCCATTTCACCTTCCTCTGTCATTTTGTTTCTCTCTTGCATCAGAAATGAAATTGTGCAGACAAGATAGAATCTAGTTGCAGATAAAGACCATGAGGCCTATCATTTTGTTTTCACTTATTTAAAGTGTCTTTCTTTGGGTTCTCGTTTTCTTTCCTCACTGTTTTTGCAGACTGTACATGATCCTCTGGCTCTCACCACCTCACCCTCTACCCTATTTCCCCCTTCTCTCACCACCTCATGGAGAAACTTAACACTGTAGGATTATTTCCAAACATTTCATCCACGGAGAATACTTACTTATCCTACTTGCCCTGAAGTTGTAGACGGATTCAGTGTTCTTGAAATGCATCCACTGTATTAATGTTGATGTAAACTCCAAATGATTTTAACCAAACAAAAAAGCCGAATAGTGTTTGTTCGTGCCTTTGGTCACCTTTTTTCTTTTAAAGTTGTATAAATATGGACTTTAATTTGCAATCTATAGAAACATTATTTAAAAAATAATAGTGTTTATGGCCAGTGGCATTTTATGCACTTGGATGAAGAGCTGAAATGTTTGTAAACCTTCCTACTTTGGAAGTCAATTGGTGCTGTCAGCTTTATGGGCCTCTTGGGTCAGGGATGTTGGTTTTATAGTTCTTAAGTAAATACCATAGCAGTAGATGCCCTGTAAATTATAGGAATGTACTGAGCCTAAACCTTCCACATTTACAGGTAGCAATTAAAACCACTTGGGTGCTAATGTAAAGAAACACCATGTTCTCAGCCTGGGCCAAGAATAAATGAGCTGGTCATTGTTCCTCAAGTGAGTTTTACTGATCAGTTAAATTGTCGCCTGAAATGTCTTTTTAAATACTGTGGTGCCTGTAAGTGCTGCCCTGGGATCAGGGCGGTACCTGTTGCATGTGAAGTTCATTCATTAAAAATGTTTGCAGTCGTGATTTCCCATGAAACTATGATTTTTTGGTGCAATTTTTGCACTGGAGCAAAACTTTGCTGAACAATACCCAGAGTGTGTGGCAACAGCCTGTTGCTTTGTAGGCATCACCCGTATATCCTTGCAGTGCTGTTGGTTGGTGCTAACCTGTGAGAAACTCTAGAAGACACAAAAAGATCTTCTTTTAAGGATCTGGAAAAAAGCAAGTCACCAGCCGAAAGAAACTAGGGGCATTAGTTAGTAATTCATAACTAAGGATCTGATTTATCCAAGCATTTTCCCCTCGAGCCTGTGATAAGAAGCTACACTAGATTTTAAGTTTTACAGTACTGAGCAGTGAGCACCATTTCAAATCTCAGGTGCTCTGCTCTCTTCTTTCTTTAATGAATGAAGTAAAGTAACATTAGGGGCTGATTTATTAAGCTTTTCTCCTGTTGATACAGAATGAGAGAAGTCTTAGTGAATCCGGCGCAAATAATTGATGGCCTCTTTCTACTGCTCTAAGAGGCTGGTGCAATAAAGTGCACCCAGCCTAGCACACAAGTTAACGAGTGGTTGCACGGATCCGTAACCCCTGACACAATAAGGAGATCAGTGCCTCGAACGCGTGCATACAACCAAAGGTGTAGCTACTGCTCATCACACGTAAATGCCAAGTAGATGAGACTATTAGATATTACCCCGTGATGCAAAAAGAAATTGCTGTGTGCTCAAGGCGTGCTTTTTAACCCATCCCATTTTACGTCTGCCCCAGAGCAGGTATAACGTCTTGCCATGCATCAAGGGGGTCTACTTAGAAACAAAATATATTGCTTTTCCATGGTCCCTCCTACCTAGAATTGTTGTGGTACAAGTAGGAGAAAGCAGCATCCTGAAAAAAACAGAAAGGCTTGAGGGAAAAAAAACAATTCTGGGTGCACAATACACACTCCAGGCCGTGTACATTGTGCTGGTAAATTTGCTGCTGCGGAATAAAATGGGCCGATTGTAAATTGCGTGTCTGTTTTGGTAACCCGCACACAGCCGCGGCTCCTGAGCGCCCGATGCCAAGGACGTGCTAGGGTACGTATTGCCTTGGGCACCCAGGAGAGATGGATGTGCGTGCATTAAGAAACGGGCGCCCAGTTCGGACACACGTTTTTTTTTACATGCACTTTATTGCATCGGCCTTTAAGAGGGATTTTTTTGCTGCAGAATTCCAGTTAAAGACTGACCACGATTACGGTAATACAAATCTGCTTTCAGTCTACAAACGAGATTGGGCTCCTTTGCATGCAAGTGTTTTAGTAAAGAACTGAAAATGCAACTGCTGCTGAGACTTTGAAGAGAGTAGGGAACAGGGGTGGCCAACTCTACTCCCCGAGAGCCACAAACAGTCCAGGTTTTCAGGATATCCACAATGAATATGCATGAGATAGATTTGCATGCATAGCCTCCATGGTATGTAAATCTATCTCATGCATAGTGATTGTAAATGCCCTGAAAATCTGGCCTGTTTGTGGCTCTCGTAGACTGGAGTTGGCCACCCCTGGAGTAGGGGTTTATTTCTCAGCTACCTGGTTAATGACCCATTGAGCTTCAGCTTCTGGCTCTCACCTGCTTCCTGGCAGGAGCAGTGGGTCTGGGGTCAGAAGCTACTATCACACACTTACAGCTCCAGACAAGGGGGCAGGAAGTAGCTCTGAGCCATGCCAGGTGAGAGCCACAACGCTCTTGGCCACAGACAGATGGATTTGTCTAAAAATGGAGTTGGCAGTTTTCTGACCTGAACCTATTCTTGACTTAGTCTCACACCAGGAAGCCATGGGCCAGTGAGCCGGCTATGAATTTATAAATGTTATGGGAGAGGGGTAATCAATAACAGGAGAGATGGCTAAATGGAATGAGAGAAGGGGAAGACTCACTACGATTATATGAGTTAGCTTTAATTAATGTATTTAAAAGGTTTATACACCAGGAACTACATCAAAGTGTTCTAAGTAGTGCACAGCTTTACAGAAAAACATCAATTAAAACTCCTCATGTATTAAAACAGTGGTACTAAAACATGTTGAAATAATCAATTCAAGTATCTACAGCACAACAATCAACAATTCTCAAATTCTTCTGTAAACAAGGAAGCTTTCAACTGCTTATGAAACACCTTTACATCATGAATTAATCTTAAATACTACGGAATGGCATTGCAAGGTTGTGGTCCAAAATACAAAAAAGCCCGGTTTCATGTCGCTTCTAAATGATAGTTGCTCACGCCCGGCGTTGTTGATAAATCTGCTTTTGATGGTAAGGGCCAGGTAGGAACCTATTTCTGCATGAAGGATGGATAAATAAGATGAGCTCATTTCAACGCTTTACAAACTAACAAGAGAACTGTTTGAGGAGGGCAGCAGCATGGTAATACACACGTGCGGCGGTATTCTGTAACAAATGAGTGGACTTTATAGCACATTTTGGTAATCCGACTAGCAGGGCATTGCAATAATCTACTGTGGTTAATAGAAAGGACTGAACAAGATTTCTAAAGTCGGCTACTTCTAGAATAAAACTCAAACGTCTCAGCGTACCTAATTTGTAGAAAACAGATCTTAAAACTTTCTTTATATGGTCAATACATGTCAGAGAGGAATGCATGACAAAACCTAGATTCCAAATATGTTTTTAAAAAGGAATGAAACTCATTAAATATTACTAGTTTTTGGGGGTTTTTTTTTAAATTTAAAAGCAGCTGGTTAATATTCAACCAAGAATAGATATTAGTGGTGCACTAGCAGATGGGAAGATGCAGTGAGCATTTGCACAAAGCATTGGACAAAAGCTGAACCTGAGGGCTCTGATTAACCTGGGTGACTATGGAGAAGGGGGACACACTCTGAGAGCCCCTGGTAAAAGGGACTAAACGCAGGCAGCAGGGCAGGTACGGAGGCTCCTTTCTCATTAAGATAAAAGGTTTATACAACAGCGTCTAAAGCCCCCTTCTGGGATTTGCAGGCCATACTGCCAGCCAAGGAATAAAAGAGAAATAATGCAGTCAGGAAAAGAGGGCAGATTGTGCATGCAGATTAACGTCTGCCTGGAACAGGGGAACATTGCCCCAGGAGAAATCAGATGAAGATGGTGATCCAGGAGGGACGGAGAAGGAATCCAAGGAGGCAGAGCCATTATCAGAGCGGACTATTAGTGCTCCATTGTCACGCGCTGCCCTATAAGCCTTGTGAAGGATCAAATTATCATCACTACAATGCTCAAATTCGCCCACGTATCGTATTAGAAGAGATTAAACATGCCAGGTTTGCTCCCATGTGGAAACAAGAGCTGGATTTCACTTGTTTTAAGAGCTCTTCTCGTCTCAAAGCCCATTACAGAGACCTGGAGCTGGCACGCCAGGCCGGGCTGAGGTCCTTAGCTGCAGGACAATTCAGGACGCCAGGGCACCAAGTCCCGGGAAAGCTGCAGTTCTGTCCATTGGATGGAGTTGGAAACTCTTCGCTGTGGTGCTGAAGGACTTGGGTTTCCCAGAACCATGGGCTGATCTGTCTAAGCTCTGGCCCAGTTTCCAAATTCTGCATCTTGCTCCCTTGTACGATTGGATGCCTCTACTCAGCCGCGGGCGAGTCGCACTCTTGCAGGGAAAGCACCACCACTGTGATGCTGCTAGTGCTGGGTGTTGACAACAACGGCATCTCCTCAGTGTTTTGGGTTAACTGGGTACGCAAACGTCCAAGACAAACTGCTATAAAATATCTTTAAGAAATGTTTACAAATGGTCTCTTTGGCACAGCATACAAAGACTCCAAAAGAACATAAGAAAATGCCATACTGGGTCAGACCAAGGGTCCATCAAGCCCAGCATCCTGCTTCCAACAGTGGCCAATCCAGGCCATAAGAACCTGGCAAGTACCCAAAAACTAAGTCTATTCCATGTAACCATTGCTAATGGCAGTGGCTATTCTCTAAGTGAACTTAATAGCAGGTAATGGACTTCTCCATCTCCAGCAGAACCGCATGGTGAAAAGGAAGCCAGACTCTTGCTGTTCCATTGCAGTTCTTTCAATAGAAAGCTTTGACCAGGAGGGAGAGGCTGGAACAGCTTGGCTCAAATAAATGACCAGTCTTAGGGGACGAACAATCTTCTGCAGCGCTGTACTCAGGGCAGCCTCTGCAGGAGGACGCTGAAGGCTGGGCAGTCTGGACGGATTTATTTGCACTGCAGGAAGAATAAGTTAGCAAATCGATGGGCATCTCCTCTGTGGCTGTGACCTAGTTATGAACAGGCGGCTTCAGGGGGTGGATAGGGCTGAGCTTTATTAAGTCTCCTCTGGTGAAGATGCCCCAGCAGCGAGATGATTTGTTACAAGCAGATAAATAACACAAGGGGCTCCCAGCTGAAGAGGCCTCCAAGGTGATTATGGTGTAGAAAGGTTTAGCGACAGACCTGAGGGGAGATATTAACTCGAGCAGCCGCGACCATGTGGCCGCCCCGACTGCGCTCACCTCCCCACCCCAAACCACACAATTAAAACATAAGCATTAGGTGGGTGAAAAGGCCGCAGCTTTATTGAACAGCAGAGGTAAACTTTCAACACCTGTACCCCAGCCGACCCACAAAAAGCCAACCGGTAGCAGTGAACCAAACAAGGCAGCAATCTATCAGGGCCTTCAGGAGTATGGGGCCCCCATACTCCTGAAGTGTAACAACGCCTCGTCATTAGCCGTAAGGCGCCAGCCTGGCGCTGTCCTTACCGTGATGCACTCCTATCCCACGTCTGACATCCCCAAACAGGCTCAGGCACCCGCCCCCCCAAGCTGCGACAATATAGCCCATACATAGATATATCTATTTGTTTGCTAACTGCATAACATTTGCTGCTCTCTGCGCTACATGGGGCGGATTTTAAAAGGGTTACGCGCATAACCCTTTTAAACCCCCTCCTGTGCGCGCTGAGCCTATTTTGCATAGGCCCGGTGACACGCGCAAGCCCCGGGACGCGCGTATGTCCTGGGGTGGGACCGAGGCCTCTGGCACTGCGGCTGTGCCGGGGGATCGCGTGCCGGCACTCGGCTGGCGCGCGCAAGCTACGCCTGCCTTAAATAAAAAAAAAAATAAATGTGGGGGGGGGCGGAAGGAAAGTTCCCTCTGCGGCCACTCTGAATTTCGGAGCGGCCTCAGAGGGAACGGGGAAAGCCATTGGGGCTCCCCTAGGACTCGGCGCACAAGTGTGCACCCCCTTGTGCATGCCAACCCTGGATTTTATAAAATCGGGCGTAGATTTGTGCGTGCACAAATCTACGCCTGCGCGTGGATTCGAAAATCTGGCCCTATGCATGTAACAAGAAAAGTTTCACATATACTATATATACTATATATACACACACACACACACACACACACACACACACACACACACACACACACATACATATCTTTGATATGCCATTTTCTCATTCTCCCCTGTTTCACCACCCTAGTTTTACGTAATTTCATTTCTTTTGTTAACTATGTTCGATGTAAACTGGCACGATGTTCCCACGAATGTCGGTAGATAAAAGCCTTAATTAAATAAATAACATATCATTGATGACTAGCTGCCATTCTAAACTATCTAACTGGAGATAACAAACAGCCCTGTAATGCCCCACAAAACCAACTGAGATGCCATCCAGATCTCAAGAAATGCCTGCCATGGTGGGCATGCACTAGCTCAAATTGAAAAAGGGCGACCGGTCCTTAGCACAGTCCTTAAATATGGTGCACTGACATCATAACAGCATGCCGACGGCTAGTCCTCCCCCCCGCGCAATGCTATCTGGGTAACACGGCCGAGTGGAGGCAGGCAGTCAGGCACCACATCGACATCACTCCTCCAGGAGTTCCGGGCCACGTGGCGCCCAGTTACTGGTGGGCTCCAGAAAAGCTCAAGCCCACCCGTGTCAGAGATATAAACTTATGAGTCAACTAAATTCAGGACTTTTAACATTTGCAGCCAGAAGACAGTCAAACATGCCCCCTGCTCCGACTCGTGTCACACATTATCAGAGCATGAATCTCATTTTTCCTTTCTAGATAGGCAGTTGTTCTTCTGATGTCACCAACATCTGGACTTGCAAAGGAAGCTCATTGAGTATTCTGGATTTGTAAGATGGCGTGGTGTTAGGGAGCAGTACGTGAAATGCGTTGGTTGTATGCTAGTGTTATGAGCAGACAGTGAGGATAAGTCTTACTTGCTAATGTGGCTAAGCAGTATGCCAATACTATATGTACTTTTTCATATTCCAATGGCAAAATAAAAAAACTATACGGGTACCATAAATACCAGTAAAATTATTAAAGGATGGTTATCTTACATTAAAAAAAACTACAAAATGTATTCTTTATACAAACACCATTTTAAGTCACCAAAATAAATACTCCTCCAGAACTGATATCAGTGATGCATGTGTAATAATCCATGTCTACAGCTTCTGCACTTTTGGACAGATCCCCTTGATGAAGGTCCTATGAAGGGTACAGCCTGCTGTTAAATATTAATAGAACGTTTCTCATCTACAGACCAAAGGAATTCTGATTAAAGAATGGTGACTGATAGTTGGGCGTTTTAAGTTTAGTTTTAATGAAATGTGTTTGAAGCCCTTCGAATTCCTATATATTTGCTATCCTGATAAAATTCTCTTTTTGTCCGACTTTGAGAGAGAGTCCGCATGTGCAGCGTTTTTGTAGTTGTTTGAAGTCTTTCTACTTGCAACATATTCGCTAACAGGTAATGTATTTCTCTTGCAGTTTTGTGTTTTAATTTTGGCTTGCTAAGCATTATTTATGCAATAGTTAAATTTACATTTAGGGACATATTTTAAAACTTATGCGCATCATGTGACCCGCCGCAGCTGCTGGTTATGAAGACCGACGCCGGTAAACTTGGCCTCGGTTTTCATAACCTGCCTGTCTGCCAGTAATAAAAATGGCTGCCGAGGTTATCTGAGACGCACATTTATCTTTTTGCATTCGGAGTGAATGACTAATAGGCTCATTCACATGAATTTGCATATGATGAGCACTCTCTCATTCACTCTGTGTCGGACGTGCGTTAAATAGGCACTAATCCCCCCTATTAAATTAGGGGATGGATTGGCGCCTATTTATCCCACGGACTGCGGATTATACAGTACGCTCAGCTCGGCTGCAGATTATACAGTGCACTCGGCTCGGCTGAGCGCACTGTATTGCATCGGTCCCTCTGTTTCCTGTTTTTTAACCAGTTTGTAATCCACGAAAGGACATCACCTCCTATCCCATGACTTTTTAGTTTTCGTAGAAGCCTCTCATGAGGGACTTTGTCAAACTCTTTCTGAAAATCCAAATACACTACATCTACCGGTTCACCTTTATCCATGTTTATTAACCATCAAAAAACTGTACATATGCGAGGCAAGACTTCCCTTGGGTAAATCTATGCTGGGTGTGTCCCATTAAATCATGTTTATGGTTATCGGGTAGTGGTTTTCTCATTTATACGTGTTTATTTTTCACTTTTGAGGATTAGATTGTGTGCAATGAATTAATTAATTTCAGGTATTGCTATGTTCAGTTTATTATTACAAATTTTGTATAGGATTGATTTTTTTTCCCCAACTTTAATTTGGTCAATTAAATTGATATTTTTTTTTATAAAAATAATTGTGAAATTTTTTTGGTTTTAAATCATGTTTACCATTCCCTTTTAAATGTGCCCTTTTTTGAAATAGTTCTTTTCTTTTTTTTTGGAATCAGCCACCAAGCAGGGGAAACACCTCCCTGATACCTTAGCACAAGCTGGCACCCACCAGAGGAATTTTATCGTCCCTGGGCTGGTATAGACGGGGGGGAGAGTGACCGGCCCACCAGTAAATACTCCCCCCAGCTCACCGGGTAGGAACACAATCTCCAGGTAAAAAAGCATTAGGGCACTGCCCTGCCTTGCCTGCCCTTCAGGACGCTTGCCTTTCCTGACAGTATTTATTATTAGTTATAGAGATATACTTTTTTTTTTTTTTTTTTAAATCAAGATTGATCTAGCCAAAGGTCTAAGGGATATCTCAGATGCCAAACCTTTCTCAATGTACAGGATTATCACGGAATTTGACAAGGAACAGGACCGCAGGTTATGCTTTCCTTCATCTGCTAGAGTCAGAGAAATCTTGGAGGATCGCAGGTGGCACACCGGTATATCTAGGGGGTGCCTTTCAGCTTTTCTCTGACTCCATCTGCTGGAAGGGAGGCATAACCCAGCAGTCTGGACTGATCCTGGTACGTACAGGGAAACAGTAATATTGATATGCACGGTACAGGATCAGCTTTAGGGATAACCGTGTCCTGCGTGAGTGCCAGAAGTGGCACCTTCCACCCCACCAAACAGGAACAGCACTTCACATTAGTGAGAAGTAAAATTAGATAGTAAAGCTCCATGGAAACCATGTTAAGCAAAGTGGCCCAGTAGGCTGCCATCCCTCGTGCTGATGAACAAGTCTTTCAAATACCCTCTAAAATCGGAAGTGTTTGGGGGAAGGGACTTATTGTACCACAACTGTAAGGGAAAAATATCTTGCAAGAAACCTTCACTGTTATTGGAAAGGCAAACTAAAAATCTCAAAATTAAAGTTAAATAAGGTAAAAATAAAAGATAAAAGTTGTTTCACGCACAGGTGGGCCCGCCTGGTCCTGCTCTTCCAATCTGGATCGAGAGATGAAAGGCTTTCCCTAGGTCAGGTTTGTGCTTCTGTTACTTTCTCACCCTTTCTGGGGCCAATGCAATAAGGGGGCGCTAAACCTATCGCAGCTTTTTACTCACATCTTAGCATGGGTTTTTCAGCACTAATGTAGTTTTGGTATGTAAAAATAAATTTAGGCCACCCCCCCCCCCAAAAAAAATAAAAAAAAAAACCACGCACTAAAAAACCCTTGGCAGGCTTAGTGCATGGTGCATGCAAACTGCATGGTAATATCCTAATTAGCTATTACCCTGCAATGCAAGAGATTGCCTTGCGTGTCTCTTAGTACAGCTAGAAATTGACCGAAGCTCCCTCCGCACCCACACGCAGCCCAGGTCAAACTCGGAGGTCTTCTACCTGAAATGCTGCATTCTCAGGTCCATGACTTAAAACAGCACTTGCCAGATCCTAAATCCTCCCTCCAGCAGGACTGTTCCCAACTGGTCCTTTTCACTGACACTTGTCAGTGAATGCACCAATTGGCAGTAAGTGAAAGAGTGAATAAATTAATATTAAAGTGCCCAGCAACTAGCTGCGCAGACTACATGGACAACCTTTTTTTTTTTTTTTTATCTGCAGCAATTTATTATACTACTATGAAAGATAAAACAATTTGTGAGTGGTCTTGTGTGTTAAGAGGGTGTGTTTATTGTAGATAGCTTACTTACCTTTCCTTAAGCCTAAAAAAGTTTTCAGACTGCTCCCAAAATGCTCAGCAACACTTGCGCCTAGAATAGCAGCACATACGGTACATTTGAGAGATCTGGGAGGCAAGCAAAAGTCACTTATGCAGATGGGAGAAAGCAAAATTGCTTACCTTGTAATAGGTGTTATCCCAGGACAGCAGGATGTAGTCCTCACATATGGGTGACATCATCAGATGGAGCCCTGGTACGGAAAACTTCTGTCAAAGTTTCTATAAACTTTTGGCTGGCACTGTGGGCCTACTGAGCATGCCCAGCATGCCATGATATTCTCAGCCACAGGGGTCTCCCTTCAGTCTTGTTTGTAGCATTTGCGTAAGCCAAAAAAAATAAAATAATAATAAAACGTATCGGACCCAACTCCGGGGGGTGGTGGGTGGGTTCTGTGAGGACTACATCCTGCTGTCCAGGGATAACACCCATTACAAGGTAAGCAATATTGCTTTATCCCAGGACAAGCAGGATGATAGTCCTCACATATGGGTGATTAGCAAGCTACAGGCCGAGTCACTTTTATATTCTACCAACAGCATACAACTGGTGCAAGAAGCACAACAACAGGTGTACTGCTGGAAAAAATGAGGCAGCCTGAAATCACAGCAGGATGGATGTAGAAGGAGTTGGGATTAAACTGGAAACAAGTTCTTTTAAGACAGATTGTCCAAAGGTTGAATCTTGTCGTCCTTCTTTGTCCAAACAATAATGAGCTGCAAAGGTGTGAAGGGAATTCCATGTTGCAGCTTTACATATGTCTAGGATGGGCACTGAACGATAGTGTGCTACTGATGTGGACATAGCCCTTACTGAATGCGCTTTTACTCGCCCCTGGAGAGGAAGGTTTGCTTTTTCATAACAGAATTTAATACAGTCTGCTAGCCAGTTGGAGAGAGTCTGTCTTTCTACCGCAACTCCTGGTTTATTTTTATCGAAAGAAACAAAGAGTTGGGTGGATTTCCTATGGACCGTCGTGCAGTTCAGGTAAAAGGCTAGTGCACGTTTGCAGTCCAAGGTGTGTAAGCCTCTCTCTCCCTGGTGAGAGTGAGATCTTGGAAAGAAAGTAGGCAAGACTGTTGACTGATTGATGGGAAAATCCGTTACTAATTTTGGTAGGAATTTTGGGTGAGTGCGAAGGACTACTCTGTCATGCAGGAACCCCGTCTTTCCACAGCGGGTCCTCCGCAATGGAATGCTCTCCCTCCAGATCCCCGGCAAGAAAGATGCACTACAACCTTCAAAAAAAAAAGACTCAAAACCTGGCTTTTCGGTCAAGCCTTTCCTTAACTCACTAATGACCCACCCCTCATCATAGGCTTGTCAACATCCAGACCAGCTCTCAGCTCTCAGTTGTCATCTCATTATCCATTTCCATTCATAGCATTGTAAACAAGGCAAACTTCTATCATTAATTTTTCTTTATTGAATTCTGATCCTATTTCTCTTAGTTTATTGTATTTTAATTCTTTTAATTCTATTACTGCCTCACTTGGGATAATGTTCTCCACCCCAGACATTTTTTGGTGTTCAATAATAGTTTCGTCGCTCTCCAGAAGAGCTCAGTATTTATTTGTACCCTTTTGTCTCCCAGTTACATTTATCCCTGTTCTATGTAATGCATTCGTCTATGCTTGTTTCGTTTCACTGTAAACCGATCTGATATGTTCTTTTGCACATGAATGTCGGTATAAAAAAGTTCTAAATAAATAGTACAGGGTGAGTATGTGATGAGAGCTTGCAACTCACTGACCCTCCTAGCTGATGTAATGGCTACCAAGAAAATTACTTTCAATGTAAGAAATTTTTTATCACAGGAATGTAGAGGCTCAAACGGAGACCGCATGAGTCTCGTCAGTACTATAGTTAGGTCCCAGTCAATGACCAGTGGTCGAATGGGAGGCTTAAGGTGAAGTACACCTCTCATAAACCTACTTAGTAGGGGTTGCGCTGTTATTGGCGCCTCCCCTATTCCCTTGTGGTATGCCGCTATGGCACTTAGGTGTACCCTTACAGAGGATGTCTGGAGACCAGAATCTGAAAGGTGGCATAGGTAATCTGGAAAAGAAGGAGTGGGGCAAGAGAAAAGATCAAAACCTTTTTGTGTGCACCACTTAGTAAATCTAGTCCCCTTAAAGTGGTAAGATTTACATGTGGAAGGCTTTCGTGAAGCTACGAGAACTTTAGAGACTTGTGTTGAAAGATTAAATGGTTGCAGAATTTCAACATCCAAGTTGTCAGGGCAAGAGTTGTCAGGTTGGGATGATGCAACTTGCCCTGATTCTGAGTGATGAGAGTGGGCTCTGTGCCCAGGCGGATTGGTTCTCTGGTTGAGAAGTTGAGGAGTATGGGAAACCATACTTGTCGAGGCCAGTACGGGGCTATGAGGATCATTGTTCCTCTGTCCTGTTGTAGCTTCACGAGAGTTTTGGCTATGAAGAATGGGAAGCATACTGGTGTCGGCCAGGACGTGGGTCTGAGGAACAGTAAACCCCGTCCCGGTTCAGCAGTAGATGAGTGCTGGCTATGAAAGGCAGCGGAAGAGACACATTTAAGAGGCCCTTGATGGAAGAAAGGCATCTATTGGAACGCATTAGACACGTGTAGGGAGTAGAATCTGTGTACTGTATGATTCGATTCGGACGCAGAGGGCAAGATGGTTGATCTCAGCGCTAGACGATTTCTCTCGCTACACATGTAGTCCGAGACCATTCGAGAAGATGGACACCTATATGGAGAAGGTCTGCTAGTGCGTTTAGTAATGTCTTAGATAATTGGCCAGAGGATGCATTGAGTGAGCAAGGGCCAAGGGTAGAGCTGTGCAGCTTCCTTGCCGAGCAGCTAATCCTATGCTGTCTGTCTGTATGCACAAAATTTGTTGCAGATGCAGTATTGGAAGGCATAAGGGTATAACTCATAGCTACAAGACCCAGGAAGTTCATATGAAACTGTGCCTGGAGTGGAATAGACACATATTGGGTTGAGAAGTTTTTAGGTCAAACTTACAACCCTGAGTAGGATCAGACTAGGTTTTGGTTCTAGATCTGCAATATGGATGAGGGACAAAAGCGGTTGAACAGCTTAGACCCACTGATAATGGAATTTCACTGAATCTAACCCATAGCAGTTTTGGATCTATGAGGAAAAATGCATAGTAGAAAAACCCTATGGCCCAAAAATGAAGAACAGAGGGGCTGAGGTTATGGAAAAAAGCGCTCAGGGACACGTAAGAATTTATTAGAATGACTGCGCGTATGCTGGACAGGAAGGTCATTATGACTGTGGTGTCCAGAAGTGTCGTATAAGGGATTTATGGCAGTGACAGTAATCCCAGTTAGTAAATGTATAGTGAGTCATGAAGAAGTGAGAGCTCCTTGCGTGGAGTGGCTGTGGTTATGCAGCTGTCTATGCAAGGAAAAACGTGAAGATTAGAGGTAAGGTACTTACTGTGATATGGAAGCATGGTAACAAGAGATACCATTTTACCTGTGCCTTCTGAAGAAAGTTGGTATTTCTGAGGTCCAGGATGGGCGGAGTGTAACTACTTTCTGTTGAAAGAAAGAATAGTGTAATTAAAACTCCCCAACCCCCCCCCCCCCTCCTTCCCAACTCTGCGCTTTGTAGCGTCTGGGGAAGTGTACCGGAAACCTTGGTACAAGGTGGGGTGGCTGCTCTGATATCCGGCCAGCTGGAAGACCAGGAGGTGTCCAACTGGAGGGGCTGATGTAATCTGGATATCACATAACCTCCCACGGGAGCGGTAAAGTCTTACCGGTATTTCTGTGTACTGTACAAGGATACATCGAGACCTGTCATTAGGCTTCGAGGTGGACTTGTATTTGAGGCAATATTTGCTGTATCTCATATTTAGCAGATCAGCGAATGCACCTGGAGCTTTGGTTCTGAAGCAGGAACCAGAAGCCTGAGCATTAATTAGTACAGAGCCTCACTGCTGAAAAAGGGAGGAAGCCCTGATACAATCCCAAAGAAATGATAAGAGAGGTTCTCCTGGTATTGTGGCTGACATAGCGATGTGTGACACTAATACGGTCCTTGGACGGTACATGACCTAGAACTTTTCGAACCATGTGGCTCGAATTAGTGAACACATCTCAATGGGAATGCTGCAGAAGCGGGTACTTACCATCCGACGTGGATCGCCGAAGGACGAGCAGATGAAGATTGCTGGCTCCGTGGATTTCTGGAGTAGCCTGTGGACGTAAACGTCCGTCTCAACTCTGATACCTGGTATGGTGGCGCAGGTATAGAGGAGACAGGCTGGGCGTGGGTGGCGCTTACAGCGTAATTAGCGGAGGGCCACAATCCCGCATCGATGATGATGGGGCACGCCTGGGAACAGAGGAGCCGATGAACAAACTCGTGATCCCGATCCTCGTCGCAGCGGCTCGATGTGTTGTGACGCCAGTGCAGAATCCTTCTGACCTCAATCCAGTGTTTCTGGAGCAGCAAGGACTGACAAAACTGTGCGGAACAGTGCCGATGGCAGTGATGATGTTGCTCGGCAAGAAGGATAGCACTGATGTGCTGGATGGCGTCGGTGGTGGACTGTCATCATGTCGGTGACGATGCATGCCATGGTGCTTGGCCCGGTCTTTCCCCAGTGCCCAGATGGAAGCCCTTGCTGTCTTGGATGGCGACTGATGACGGACTGTCAGCATGCCTGCTGTGCTCCTGGTACTATGTAATGTCATAGGCTAATATGGGGCTTTAATAAGAACCCAAAACATGGAGCACTGTGTTCAGGCGAGGGCATTACGTGGCAGTGCTATGTCGGTACTGACGGTGTCGATGGCGGCCTCAAGGATATCGACAAAAATGTATATGAAAAAACATCGATGACTCGGCCAGAGCAATGATGACAGTGATGGAGCACTGATAGCATCGGCTTAGGTATCTATGGGAATGATGTGGTATCGAATAGTCGAAAAAACATCATTGGTATTGAAAAATGATGCCGGCATCGACGGATTCGATGACCGCATTGATAGGAATGTCGAAGACACCGATGGAACCGACGCGGGCATCAATGTATGAAGGTGGGCGGCGACATCGATGGCATGGCCACGGGCATGGACGGTATGGACCATGGATGTTGACGGTATCAATTGGATTGACTCTGGCAGCAATGGTATGCATGGCATCCGTGCCACGGACGGTATGGACCATGGATGTTGACGGTATCAATTGGATTGACTCTGGCAGCAATGGTATGCATGGCATCCGTGCCACGGACATGGGCATCAATGGCACCGACATGGGCACAGAGGGAATCGATGTTGGCATGGACCCCATCGATGGAATTGACTGACATCGATGGAATCCACTTTGGCACTGACTTCATCCATGGAATCGGCATGAGCATTGATGTCCATCGATGAAAAACATAGAAACATAGAAATGACGGCAGAAGAAGACCAAATGGCCCATCCAGTCTGCCCAGCAAGCTTCACACATTTTTTCTCTCATACTTATCTGTTTCTCTTAGCTCTTGGTTCTATTTCCCTTCCACCCCCACCTTTAATGTAGAGAGCAATGATGGAGCTGCATCCAAGTGAAATAACTAGCTTGATTAGTTAGGGGTAGTAGCCGCCGCAATAAGCAAGCTACACCCATGCTTATTTGTTTTACCCAGACTATGTTATACAGACCTTATCGGTTGTTTTTCTTCTCCCCTGCCAATAAGCAAGCTTCTCCCCTGCCAATAAGCAAGCTACACCCATTCTTATTTGTTTTACCCAGACTATTTATTTTATTTAACACTTTTCTATACCGACCTTCATGGTAGGGACCATATAGGGTCGGTTTACATCAAAAAGGGGGAACTGTAACGAAACCGTAGGTAACAGGAAGAACAAAGTTACATTCAACAAGGGAGGTAAAACTTGGAAGCAAAGACTGCTGGAAAGAAAAGATTTAGGAACGAAGTGCTTAGGATAATAATAACAGCTGTTTTAAGAGTCAGGGTAGGCTCTTATATCGAGCTTGGGGATAGTAAGGGGATCCATTGTTCATGATGGCTATGTTACACAGCCCTTATTGGTTTTTCTTCTCCCCTGCCGTTGAAGCAGGGAGCTATGCTGGATATGCGTGAAGTATCAGTCTTTCTTCTCCCCTGCCGTTGAAGCAGAGAACTATGCTGTATATGCATTGAAAGTGAAGTATCAGGCTTATTTGATTTGGGGTAGTAACCGCCGTAACAAGCCAGCTACTCCCCTCTTTGTGAGTGTGAATCCTTTTTTCCACATTTCCTCTTGCTGTTGAAGCTTAGAGCGATGTTGGAGTCACAGTAACATGTATATGTTTATTTAATAAGGGTATTGTCTCCAGGCAGTAGCCATCATTCTGGCGAGTCACCCACTCTTCATTGGCGGCCTCTTGACTTTATGGATCCACAGTGTTTATCCCACGCCCCTTTGAAGTCCTTCACAGTTCTGGTCTTCACCACATCCTCCGGAAGGGCATTCCAGGCATCCACCACCCTCTCCGTAAAGAAATATTTCCTGACATTGGTTCTGAATCTTCCTCCCTGGAGCTTCAAATCGTGACCCCTGGTTCTGCTGATTTTTTTCCTACGGAAAAGGTTTGTCGTTGTCTTTGGATCATTAACACCTTTCAAGTATCTGAAAGTCTGTATCATATCACCTCTGCTCCTCCTTTCCTCCAGGGTGTACATATTTAGATTCTTCAATCTCTCCTCGTACGTCATCCGATGAAGATCCTCCACCTTCCTGGTCGCCCTTCTCTGTACCGCCTCCATCTTGTCTTTGTCTTTTTGAAGATACGGTCTCCAGAACTGAACACAGTACTTCAGGTGAGGCCTCACCAAGGACCTGTACAAGGGAATAATCACTTCCCTTTTCTTACTCGATATTCCTCTCTCTATGCAGCCCAGCATTCTTCTGGCTTTAGCTATTGCCTTGTCACATTTTTTCGCCGACTTCAGATCATTAGACACTATCACCCCAAGGTCCCTCTCCTGATGGCATGGACCCTGGCATGGATGCCCATCGATGGAAAGGACTTGAAAATCGATGGAAATGTCCTGGGCACCAATGGCATCTATAAAATAAAGGATGGCATCGATGAAATGACCCTTGCATCGATGGAAGTACCCTGGGCACTGCCCCGAGTATGGATGGCAGCGACGAGACAAGGGTGTGCGTCAATGGCATCCATCTGGGCAGTGATGGCACCGATGGAACCCAAGAAAAAAATCAGTGCCATGGATAAAAAACATGGACAGCACTGATAAAAACTATGGCAGGAGGATGGCATCAAGGTACTGCGGGGGGAGGGGGTACCGATGGTAGCGATGGGGCATAGATTGCGTGAGGGTACCGAGGAAAATCAGACCTGAATCTACAGGGGCCCTGGCGGCAACGGAAACCATGGAAGTCCCTGTCCCACAATAGCTAATAACCAAGCAGAGTGTCACAGAGGGACACTCACAGGCTATGTGTAGCTAACTGAAAAAAATAGGGAGAGGGAAGGCCGCAGTTGGTTGGCAGCCAGAAAGGTGATAGGAACAGACCAAAAAAAAAGGGCATAGTACTCAAACGTTGAATAAACGCACGCAGAGGGAGACCCGTGCAGGGAAAAGTGTTTTTGAAGTAAAGTTTAAATCTTTCCGTGAGGAAAAAATGTTAAGATTTCTCACAGAGCTCCTAACCGCTGTGCTTACTGGCAGAGCAGAAAAAAGAAGACTGAAGGGAGACCCCTGTGGCTGAGAATATCATGGCATGCTGGGCATGCTCAGTAGGCTCAGTGTGCCAGCCAAAAGTTTATAGAAACTTTTGACAGAAGTTTTCCGTACCAGGGCTCCATCTGATGATGTCACCCATATGTGAGGACTATCATCCTGCTTGTCCTGGGATAATCAATATTTGTATCTGCGCCTGTGCCTGGAGCCGAGGCCAGTTATGGGGAGTCTGTGGGAGCTCTTCCTGTAGCTTTGTGGCAAAAACCTGAGCAGTGCCCATCATTACCCCTGACTATAACTTGTAAAGGATGGACAGAGAAGTCATAAAAAGGGGGTGGAGTAGCTCTTTATGTCAAGAATAGCCAAGCAACTGAAATGCAAGGGACATGGGGTAGGGAAAAAGCATTATGGGCTGTCAAAAAATAAAAATAAAAGAAGATGGTGCTTCCGTTTACACTGGTGGTGTGGTCTACAGGCCTCCAATTCAAAGACAAGAACTGGATAGAGATCTGATTGAAGACATACAAAAGATGGGAAAGAAAGGAGAAGAGTTGCTTGATGGAAATTTTAACCTGCCGGCTGTGGATTGGAGTATCCCTACTGCAGAATATGCAAGTAGTAGAGAGATAGTGGATGCCCTGCAAGGGACTCTGCTCAAACAAATGGTAATGGAACCCATGAGGGAGTGCACGATACTCAACCTAGTGCTCACAAAAGGAGATATGGTCTCTAATGTGCAGGTAGGGGCTTACCTGAGCACCAGTGATCAGCAGATGGTATGGTTTGATATTGCAGAGCAAGCCAAACACAAACCCCTCACACACACAAATGCTGTCCTCAGACAGAATAAGTCACACAAACAAGGATCAGCCAAAACAAAAATAGTAAAGGCGAAAAGGGGATGTCAGAGAATGTAATTCAAATGGGGTGTGAGCAAGCCGAGCGAATGGGCAAGCCCTCCTTAAAAACAGGAGGTTACCCGGACCTCAAAGAGCTGTATAAGTCAACACTACATAGTAAAAAAAAAATTATTTATTTATTTTATTGTAACTGCATTGACTCTCTTCACTTGTTCAAGGTTCAAAGTTATCACTCCCCCTGTTATTTTGTAAACCAGCATGATGTGATTGTATCATGAATGCCGGTATAGAAAAAGTCTAAATAAAATAAAATAAAAAATAAAAGAAAGTGTGATTGTTGAAACTATTTAAGCACTGTTTTCTACTGCAAATAAAAGATGCCTATAGGCAAAGCTCAGAGAAATCAATGTGACATAACAGAAACAAAACCCAGACATCAGCTGGTTTTTTGGATCTCCTGAATCAAGTGGACTTATCTTAAACAAGTCTTCTCCAAAAGTCACTCCAACTGGATCAAACGATCTCCAACAGGAGTGCGCTCCATACCGGTGTATTATGAGGCACTCTGTCATTCTCTCTCCGTCAGGTATACTTCATTATATTATTCCTAACATTTAATTTAAAAAGCTATTTTTCTCCATAGCTGTTGGCTCTATGCACTTCTTGGACCACATCACCTGGAGGAAGAATTAGAAGGCTAGGAGAAAAAGGGGGAGGTGAAACAACACTGGGCCAAATTAGAAAGAGCTATTACAAAGGCAACAAATCTATATATGTTAGAAAGTTACACCAAAGTAAGAGCATAAAAGAAGCCAATCTGGTTCTCAGGAGTATCCCTACATAACCCTGACCAGTTCTCCAAGTTGGGGCCCATTTACCATCACTCTTTAGATAATCCTTTGTTCTGTTAAAATCTTGCTGTTCAGGGCAATCTTTATATCTTAGGCTGTGTTTACAGATGCCCCTCTAATCGCCATTCTAGCCTGAGGTTCTGACCGTTGCCTTCTGCTCTTGTGACCCTATAATTAGGCATCTGTGATCAGGGAAATCTTTAAGAGGATTCACTAGGGTGCAACACATAATATCTTTGCTTGTTCTCATATATTGGTAGGACAAAGAGCAATTTGCACAGTAGAATCAAAGAACACAAGTTTCTCTTAAAAGAGAAGATGCATAATAGTGTGCTGGTGCCCCAAAGCTGGACATCAGAAAGATTTGGGTTTTTGGTTTGTTTGTTTTTTTAAATAAGCAACTTAAGTTTTAACTTAATGCACATGGGGAGATACTGATAGAAGGTTGACATTGTTGTGATGGTTGGGGTGTTAGCAAAAAATGTGGAAAATCCTCTGCCATTTGCAAAGAAAGGCTTATGATGCCACACAACCCTAGTAGAGTCTGGTTCTGTCTGAGCTGGCAGTCCAAAGGTGCAGCAGGAAACCAGGCCAAAAAAATCAAAATACATAAAATCAGGTGAATTCTGAATAGATTCATTGAGTACAATGGCATTGTATGAATTACAGTGAGCCTTCATAAGACTGTCGCATTCTCTTCTAAGTGTACTCACACACACATAAACAGCCAGTACAGTGATAAATGTGGCAGACTGTGAGCTGCCTGGAATACAGTTTTATATAATGAGATGTGAATGCTCTGGTATTTAAACTTCTCTTTTTTTTTTGCAGGTTTTTAAATAATTTAATTAACATATGTTTGACTATCTACCCAAAGTGGATGTTTCTCAACTGAGCAGACTGGATGATCTAATTTGGTTTTTATCTGCCATCATTTACTAAGTCCCATTATATGTAAACTGTTGCAAATCTGTAGTTGATTTTTTTTTAACATAAGAACATAAGACAATGCCATACTGGGTCAGACTAAGGGTCCATCAAGCCCAGAATCCTGCTTCCAACAGTGGCCAATCCAGGTCACAAGAACCTGGCAAGTACCCAAAAACTAAGTCTATTCCATGTTACCATTGCTAATGGCAGTTGCTATTCTCTAAGTGAACTTAATAGCAGGTAATGGACTTCTCCTCCAAGAACTTATCCAATCCTTTTTTTAAACACAGCTATACTAACTGCACTAACCACATCCTCTGGCAACAAATTCCAGAGTTTAATTGTGCGTTGGGTAAAAAAGAACTTTCTCCAATTAGTTTTAAATGTGCCCCATGCTAACTTCATGGAGTGCCCCCTAGTCTTTCTACTATCCGAAAGAGTAAATAACCGAGTCACATCTACCCGTTCTAGACCTCTCATGATTTTAAACACCTCTATGTATGTACGACAGATTGTTGGAGTACAAATCTCACAAGCCTTCTCCGATCCACCAGACAATCACTAATGGCCTTCCACTTTCACCCGACCTTTAGACACTTATCTCCATGAACTATGGACTCTGGCTCCTCCAGGTTAAAGCACCTTCAAGCTTTAACCCGTTCTCACTATCGTATTCATTTATTATTACTTACCTTCATCTTCCTTCCAGCTTATTATAAGCTTCCAAGTTCTCGATTCTAGTTGATTGTAACTTTGACTTATTCATATCTATTGTTATCTATTGTTTTACCTGAATTGTTTCCTTCAGTTATACCCCCTGTTAAATGTAAACTGATCCAATATGGTTATTTACTATGAAGGTCGGTATAAAAAACTGTTAAATAAATAAATAAATATAGGCGAGACCTAAATTCCATGGTCACTTTACTTAAGATTTTTTGGAGTTGTAGCCACTCAAAAGGTTGGTGCCTTAGACGTAGCTCCACCACAGGGTGTGACTCTTGCTTACTGGATCAAGCTAACAATCCAAACACGCTGTAATCCCTGAATTCAGAGCCATTAGGTACTTGCGGGATATCTCCGAGAAGTTGAAGAGGTAGTTCCCAGTCCTTCACCCTGCACACAAGAATATTAAGTGCCCTCAAGCCCAGAGTCACTCTGAAAGCCAGGGCAAGTGCCTGCAGAAAAGCAAGCTGTCATTTCTCAACTCCTCCAAATCCCCTGGTAATATCCATCTTCTTCTGCGGTCTCCAACCCAAGGCAAGCTTCCTTCTCCCTCCCTTCACTCGTGCCAGTGACGGCTGGGCCACCCAGGACTTCATCACAGCTTGCGGCGAGGCACAGAGACGCAGTAAGGGTTGGAAAGAAAGCTTCAGCTCCAGCAAACATCCTTTATAATTAGCCAGGCCGACAGAAAAGGGATATGCTTTTATATTAAGAAGTAACAGTTCTATTCTACTCTCTTTTAATGTTTAGGATAAATTCATATTTAGTTTCTCAGCAAAGAATAATGAGAAGAGGAAATTAGATTCCTTGCTTAATGAAAGGATGGCCGAGCTGCCCTGAACTGAAAAGGAGGCAACTGTGCCAGTGCGCTTAAAATGCCCTTTCATAATCGAGGTCACTGTGTTTATTTCCACTGTGACTGCAGCTATAGTGTCCCTATCTCTGGATACAGAAAGTACGCCTGCAGCCTCTGTCAACAGAATAAGAAAAGTGCTGGCTGTCAGGCAAGTCACTTTCTGACGTTAGATTTCCTGTCTTCTTGACTTGACGCTTCGTGGAATCCTCGAGTTGGGATGACCGCAGGGTGAGCGGAAGCACTAAATGAACTAGGTGATCGCCTAGAAAGCCATGGTTTGGGGACGGTGACAGGACCGGCATTGCAGTGCATAAAGTGGTCCCCGCCAAACAGAGGAGGCCAGGTGCCAGCAGGGCTGGTACAAAGGTAGCCGGTGCCTTAGCAAACCTTCTGCTGCTCCTTCCTCTCAACATACACACACACACAATTATCTTTGGAAAATCTGACACCGGCCGTGAATTCTTATGTATTACTGTAACTTAATTTCCTGCCTCTCTGGGCTTGCTCGAGACAGGTTTCAGGAGCATTCAACAAAATGCTGGGGGGAGAACCAAAGACAATAAAACAATTCACAGCACAGAATATTTATAAAACATTCAGAGACAAATGATTCCGACTACACTTTCACAACATATGCACCGGAAGGACTGCACGTTCAAGTTTAGAATTGTACTTTCCTTGCTTCCAGTTTAGTGCAATGTTTTAGTGCAATTCTGAGATCTACACATTAGGTGGCCAGCCCAAGTCTTTCTTGCACCAGTGAGGAACGAACGTATGTTTTAATTAACTTTAGCTTGGAAAAGCTTCGCTCACCCCTGGCCACAGAAAGAGGGATGGTGAAAAGGATGCAGAGGGTAGGAAACGAGTTTGTGACACTGTCCGCTTCTGTTTGCATACAAAGGTCGGTGCATTGTGTGGCGAGGAACACGTTCAAGCTCATCTTGCGATTCACTGCACAGATGTGAAGCATTAATAGCTTTGGAGTCCCTGGGTTGCTCCAGTTTCAGGAAACATTCCACAATTTCATTTGCAGTCTGCCAACCGTGAAAATCATAGAGGAAACCAAGCACAGCACTAACAATGCATCTGTGTGAATCTTTCTTCAACTGATTGCTGCAAAATAAAAGTCCACTTTGAATTTTTCCCCAGCATTCCTCATTGCCTCACTCTCGCTTTCATATGTGAACTGCTTCCTTGTTCATCCCTAGAGACCCCAGATCTGGTATCACCAGCTCCTAAACCAAGTTCACGTGTATCTACCAGTGTTTTCACAAACCCTTCGTCACTCCTGCCGTCTACAAGAAACTTATTGCCTTCTTTCAGTTGCTTAATGGCATCGTGTAGCTCAAATTCCTTTCACCTGAAGCTGTTTACCAGTCATAGTAAAGGGAGGATAATCAAGCTACACAGCAGGAGAAGCTACAAACTTGAAACCAGAAATACCTTTTGCAAGAGCTTGCGCATCTGCTCCGGAGGTAATGCCAGATGATCGTCAGGATACTGCAGGGTTGGTTCTTCCATTAGGCAATCACCTAGGATGCCAACATTTTTGGAGCTGGCAAAAACCTCCAGGTGCTGCCTAGCCACTTTTAAGGCACAGAACCCACTAGAGAAAGGAATGGATGCTGGGTAAATACAGGGGGTAGAGACAGAAGGGGAAGCTAAATGGGTGAGGGAGTTGTGGAGAGAGGGTGCTGGGCAGGTGAGGGTGGCATCAAGAGAGGATTCTGGGCAGGTAGGGGGTGAAGAATGATTCGAACAGCAACCAAGGGCCCCGACTTTTACTGTCTGGGGAAACAAATAAACATGGGGTAACTGTCTGCATACAGCGGTTACTACCCTTAACCAATAAGCCAGATACTTTGATGCAACTCCAACATTGCTCTCTGCTTCAATCGCAAGAGGTAACAGGGAATTGGATTCAAGCACCAACCAACAAGGGCCCCGTTTTATGGTCTGGAAAACTGATAAGCATGGGGGTAACCTACAGGCCACAGCAGATGCTACCTAAGCTTGCTGGGCAGACTGGATGGACTGTTTGGTCCTTTTTTTGCTGTCATTTCTATGAAAAAAGGGGACATAGATATTGGGATGATGCTGGTGTAACTGGGCAAGGAGGAAGAGGCGACAGAGGAGGATGTTGGGAGGGAGAAAAAGATGTTTGACAGGGAGACAGAAAATCGATGCTGGGCACCATGCTGAGGAGACAGAGAGAGGGGGATGCTGCACCAGGACAGCCACCAGTGGGTAGGGGTGTGTGTGTGTGGGGGGGGGGGTGTTGAAGATTTGCTTAGGGCACCTAATACTCTTGCACAGGCCGTGCTTAATGAGAACTCTGGTGTTCATGTTCCATGTCCATTTTCTAAAAATGGAGCAAGAGAAACTATCTTCATGTCTCATTTCTATCTATCTAGCAGCCTCCCACCCTACTCACTTGCTGGTGCAAGACAGACTGCAGCAGTGAGATGAGGAGAGGCCGATCCAATGCTGGGTTTACCCCTTCCTACTGTATGCGTGCACCTGAAGTTCTGAATCATATCTCCATGCAGGCACTGGGGGAAACGCTCAGACTGTTTCACTCTCCGATCCAGTGCTGGGTTTACCCCTTCCTACTGTATGCGTGCACCTGAAGTTCTGAATCATATCTCCATGCAGGCACCGGGGGAAACGCTCAGACTGCTTCACTCTCTCCCTTCGGACTTGGCGGAGTCCAGGCACGGAAGGAACAGGTGCCATCCTGTTGAATTTTTAGGAGGAAGGTGTAGGCTGCTGCACTAAGATGCTCAGAGTGTGAGGCTCGTAAACAGAAGGGTAGGCAGCTGGCCTTTCCTCTGAAACCAAGATGACGTAGGAGGCTTTGTGTTTTGGCAGAGACGCACACAAGGTGCTCCTCCGTTATTGGCAGAAGAGGCAATGTGGATTTTTTTCCATTGAGTTTTGGATATCTCCATGTTTTCTGAGGATATGGATATCCCCATGTTTTCAGAGGACTGGACCATCGCCGTACCTGTGCTGCTGGAGGCATGAAGGTATGGCCTGATGACAAGAGGCTAGGATTTCAGCCAGACTAAGGGGCTTGGTAGCCTGTAACGGTGCTGCTGTTTTGTTCCACTAGCAAGTTGTATACTGTAAGAAAAATCCAAGCACAAACTGTTCTTGTCCCCATACAAATAAAATGCAAAACTAAATGTGCTACGGGATGTGTGAAAATCAGCAAAAACAAACATTAAGACATTAACCTGAAGCCAGAGCTCCTCCCCAATTACTCTTTATCAGCACCAAAATCTGTCCCTTCCTTTCTGAACACCCTAGCCAAGCCCTTCTCCCCTCTCCTTACCCCCTGCAATCTGCTCCTTCCAGGCCTCCCATCTCTCCCCAGCAGAGTCTCCACAATTCAGCTGCATGACTTATCTTCCTCCACTGTCGGAGATCACGCAACCCCTGTCCCACCCACTTCTGCCTTCCCAGGTACCCTGTTCATAGGGTAAGCTGCTCTTCTCCTCCATCACCGGCTCCTGACTCCGCACCCTCGCTGTGTACCTGGAACAGCATCCCCCCGATTGGTGCCCATTACCAAGTTGCTCATTTCTTTTTGATGTGCTGCTGCACATGCTCAGGACCGAAGCAGATCACAAACTAGGGACCCATGATATCAAGAGCCGGGAGCAATCAGCTTGAGCTTCACAGTACATTCTCCATACGCAGTAACAGCCTAAGAGTCTATGATGTTTCTGAGGAAGAATAAAGGGGAGCGAGAGGTTAGCCATGGAGCAGGCATGTGTACACCACAGAAGGGACTTATGCTTGCAAAATTCTTGTTCCCAGTTAAGAGATGCTTGTGCGTAAGACTGAAGGGACCATATTCAGCATGCACGGTTCATCTTGCTTCCTTCTTTCTGGCAGGCAAGAGCACACAGAGGACTGGACCATCGCCAGCACAGACTCCTCGTCTCCGATTCCCCAGCTCCTTTTAATTCATTTCGCCCCTCACAAATCACCATAAATTTACATATGGCATTTCACTGTGTGATTGGTCTTGAAAGGTGGGAGGCTGAGAATGTGTGCTTGTAATTTTCTCTCATTACAATAACACAACTTTTTCAGGCATTTCTGTTGATTGCTGGAGATTGTAAAGAGCTCAATTGTCTCGTGGAACAAAAGCAGCAGCACCGTTACAGGCTACCAAGCCCCTAAGTCTGGCTGAAATCCTAGCCTCTTGTCAACAGGCCATACCTTCATGCCTCCAGCAGCACAGGTACGGTGTTATCCTATGTTGTTTCAATGAAACCTAGCACAGACTGTGGAAAACCTTCAGACTGGAGCGTGCAGCTCAGCTGAAATCTCTTCTTTGGGGAGCCCAGAGTCCTTCACCTCTAAGCCAGACAATCAGGCCGATACACTTCGGTGTGCTCAGCCGGGCGCACTGTTTAGCACGCACATCTATTATGCCTTATACTGTAAGAGGTTTGCATGTAAAAAACGCACAGCCAACCCTCCCCCCCCCCCCCCCCCCCGAAAACTAATAGCACTCATCACATGCAAATGCACCTTGATGAGGCTATTAGTTAGGCGCCCAGGATACTGAAAGTAAAATGTGAGGCCAAGCTGTACATTTTGCACTCAGAAATTAACACCTTCCCAAGGGCAGGCATTAAGAACATAAGAACATGCCATCCTGGGTCAGACCAAGGGTCCATCAAGCCCAGCATCCTGTTTCCAACAGTGGCCAATCCAGGCCATAAGAACCTGGCAAGTACCCCAAAACTAAGTCTATTCCATGTAACCATTGCTAATGGCAGTGGCTATTTTCTAAGTCGACTTAATTAATAGCAGGTAATGGACTTCTCCTCCAAGAACTTATCCAATCCTTTTTTAAACACAGCTATACTAACTGCACTAACCACATCCTCTGGCAACGAATTCCAGAGTTTAATTGTGCGTTGAGTGAAGAAGAACTTTCTCTGATTAGTTTTAAATGTGCCACATGCTAACTTCATGGAGTGCCCCCTAGTCTATTAACTGAAAGAGTAAATAACCAATTCACATCTACCCGTTCTAGACCTCTCATGATTTTAAACACCTCTATCGTATCCCCCCTCAGCCGTCTCTTCTCCAAGCTGAAAGTCCTAACCTCTTTGGTCTTTCCTCAGAGAGGAGCTGTTCCATTCCCCTTATCATTTTGGTCGCCCTTCTCTGTCCCTTCTCCATCACAATTATATATTTTTTGAGATGCGGCGACCAGAATTGTACACAGTATTCAAGGTGCGGTCTCACCATAGAGCGATACAGAGGCATTATGACATTTTCCGTTTTATTAACATTCCCTTCCTAATAATTCCCAACAATCTGTTTGCTTTTTTGACTGCTGCAGCACACTGAGCCGACGATTTCAATGTGTTATCCACTATGACACCTAGATCTCTTTCTTGGGTGATAACCCATGCTATAATTAGGTGCTGTTTTTCCCTATATGCATCACCTTGCACTTATCCACATTAAATTTCATCTGCCATCTCGATGCCCAATTTTCCAGTCTCTCAAGGTCTTCCTGCAATTTATCACAATCTCCTTGTGATTTAACTACTCTGAACAATTTTGTTTTTTATTTTTTTTAATTTCTTCTATACCGCTAGCCGTTTGCACATCGTATCAGTTTACATATAACTAGGAACATTTAGGCAGAGCCCCTACATGGAACAATAACAACTATATGAGGCAAGGAACAGTAAAATAACTATAAGTTAAGTTTGACGAACTATGTGTTACACATCAAGCAAAAGAACTAAAGTACTAGATAAAGTGAACTATAATACAAGAGGTACAGCAATTCTTGGTCATTCCAGAGCAACACTAGTGGATCAATTACAAGGAGGTAAGAAAAACGTCTGAGCTGAAAAGTTGGTTAAATAAGGATCAAGAGGAGAGGATCAAGGGTGGAGCTCACTGAAAGTACAATAAACACAATTCTGTGCAAGAGGAGCCTGAGAACAAAGGTTCATCAGAGGAAGGAGGGGCGCAAGGAGAGGAACGTTAGAGGACGAGGTGTTAAACGCTGTAAAATTAGGAAAAAAGTAGTGGATAGCGAAAAGATGAATGGAGAAGGGAGAGGTAGATAATACTAAGGTAACCAGGGGGGTACCAGAGGTTGAGGATAAAGGGGGGGTAGAGAGTGGAGAGACTGACACCTTTATAAGAACTCAATGGTTCAATTACAGGGATTTTCAGAATTCTTCGTGGAGAGGGAGGAATGTGAGGGGTAGGCCTGAAGGAACAACCATGTTTTTAGTTTGTTCTTGAATTTAGGAGTGGAAGTCTCTGTGCGTAAGTCTGGAGGTAGGGAGTTCCATAGGGTACGGCCAGCAAGAGAAAAGGCTCTGTTCATAGTGGAGGTAAGTTTGGTGGATTTGACTGAGGGCGTGCGGAGTGTTCCTTGGAGGGCAGGGCGAGTGGGTCTTGTGGACGTGCGAGGAAGGAGAGGAGGGTTGATCCAGTGGAGGTTTTCATTTATAAGGCTTTTATGGATGAGGGAAAGTGCTTTGAAAAGTATTTGTGATTGTATTGGTAGTCATTTTTGTATCATCTGCAAATTTGATTACCTCACTCGTCGTATTTCTTTCCAGATCATTTATAAATATATTGAATAGTAAGGGTCCCAATACAGATCCCTGAGGCACTCCACTGTCCACTCCCTTCCACTGAGAAAATTGCCCATTTAATCCTACTCTCTGTTTCCTGTCTTTTAGCCAGTTTGTAATCCACGAAAGGACATCGCCACCTATCCCATGACTTTTTACTTTTCCTAAAAGCCTCTCATGAGGAACTTTATCAAACGCCTTCTGAAAATCCAAGTACACTACATCTATCGGTTCACCTTTATCCACATGTTTATTAACCCCTTCAAAAAAGTGAAGCAGATTTGTGAGGCAAGACTGGCCTTGGGTAAAGCCATGCTGACTTTATTCCATTAAACCATGTCTTTCTATATGTTCTGTGGTTTTGATATTTACAACACTTTCCACTATTTTTCTTGGCACTGAAGTCAGGCTAACCGGTCTGTAGTTTCCCGGATCGCCCCTGCAACCCTTTTTAAACATTGGGGTTACATTAGCTATCCTCCAGTCTTCAGGTACAATGGATGATTTTAATGATAGGTTACAGATTTTTACTAATAGGTCTGAAATTTCATTTTTCAGTTCCTTCAGTACTCTGGGGTGTATACCATCAGGTCCAGGTGATTTGCTACTCGTCAGTTTGTCAATCAGGCCTACCACATCTTCTAGGTTCATCGTGATTTGGTTCAGTCCATCTGAATCATTACCCATGAAAACCTTCTCCATTACGGGTACCTCCCCAACATCCTCTTCAGTAAACACCGAAGCAAAGAAATCATTTAATCTTTCCGCGATGGCCTTATCTTCTCTAAATGCCCCTTTAACCCCTGGATCATCTAACGGTCCAACTGACTCCCTCACAGGCTTTCTGCTTCGGATATATTTAAAAAGTTTTTACTGTGAGTTTTTGCCTCTATGGCCAACTTCTTTTCAAATTCTCTCTTAGCCTGTCTTATCAATGTCTTACATTTAACTTGCCAACGCTTATGCATTATCCTATTTTCTTCTGTTGGATCCTTCTTCCAATTTTTGAATGAAGATCTTTTAGCTAAAATAGCTTCTTTCACCTCCCCTTTTAACCATGCCAGTAATCGTTTTGCCTTCTTTCCACCTTTTTTAATGTGTGGAATACATCTGGACTGTGCTTCTAAGCAACCTGGAAGAGTGTAGAGAAAAGCAGAAAATTCTGCTTTTCCGTATACCCTCCAACTTAATATCCTAGCAGAGGAAACAGAATAAAAAAAATAAAAAACAAATCTGCAGGTTCGAAAAATGGACACTATTTTACCGGTATCCATTTTCCTAACTCGTGGCTGTTAGCAGGGTTGGAAACCAACGCCGTCAAAATTGAGTGCCGGTTGTTGGAACCCACCGATAGCCACTCGAGACACTAGGGCAGTGATGGCCAACCTTTTGAGTTCAGTATGTCAAAATTCATTAAAAAAACGAGCATAACTCGGGTGGTGTGTCACTTCTAGAAAAATCCATAATTTTGTGATATTTGTAGCTCTAATTAATAACAAAAAGTTATAATTTTAATATATGTACTGTATTTATTAATAAAGCAAAAACAAATAATAAGAACATAAGAAATTGCCATGCTGGGTCAGACCAAGGGTCCATCAAGCCCAGCATCCTGTTTCCAACAGAGGCCAAACCAGGCCACAAGAACCTGGAAATTACCCAAACACCAAGAAGATCCCATGCTACTGATGCAATTAATAGCAGTGGCTATTCCCTAAGTAAATTTGATTTATAGCCGTTAATGGACTTCTCCTCCAAGAACTTATCCAAACCTTTTTTGAATCCAGCTACACTAACTGCACTAATCATATCCTCTGGCAACAAATTCCAGAGCTTTATTGTGCGTTGAGTGAAAAAGAATTTTCTCCAATTAGTCTTAAATGTGCGACTTGCTAACTTCATGGAATGCCCCCTAGTCCCTCTATTATTCGAAAGTGTAAATAACCAATTCATATCTACTCATTCAAGACATCTCATGATCTTAAAGACCTCTATCATATCCCCCCTCAGCCGTCTCTTCTCCAAGCTGAACATCCCTAACCTCTTCAGCCTTTCCTCATAGGGAAGCCGTTCCATCCCCTTTATCATTTTGGTTGCCCTTCTCTGTACCTTCTCCATCACAATTATATCTTTTTTGAGATGCGGTGACCAGAATTGTACACAGTATTAAGAACATAAGAAAATGCCATACTGCTTAGTGACTTTTTTTGTTGCTGAATTTCATTGGCTAAATATTCAATTAAAACACTCTCTCCCCCTCCACAAAACTCTTACTCCCCTGGATTTTCTCATACACACTCATGCTCTCACACTCACTGGCTCCCTCACATACACACAAACACATACACCCAGACAGGCTCCCAGTCATTCTCACACAAACACTGAACCCTAGGCAGGCTCCCATTCATTTTCACACCACTCCCGTTCCATCCTCCAGGCAGACACCCATGCATTCACACACATACATCCCCAGGCAGAGTCCCATTCATACACATGTACACACTAAAGGCAGATCCCCCTCTCTTTTGCCAGCAACTTCGGAACCTCTCTTATTCCTCTGCTGCCACTGTCACTGCTGCCACGTGGCTATTGGGAAGGTGCCGATTGCTGCTACTGACACTGAAGCCCATTCTGCTGCCTCCTCTGTGCAGGCCTCGTGGGTTTCCACTTTTTCCATGCTGATCTCGTACATTGTGAGCTCCGCATAGAGAAAGTGCTACTCTTGCACGTTCCCAAAGATTACATGTGCCAATCACTAAAAAGTAATTTATTTATTTTTTTTACCTTTGCTGTCTGATCTTAGTTTTCTAATTGGTTGGTCACAGGCTTTTATTTTCCACCTTCCCTTTCTTATTTTTTTTGCCAATTCCTTTTATATTGTCTTTTTTTCTGTTTCTTTTCTCTCCATCTTCTTCCCTCAAACACACAGTCAGGTTCTCATTCTCACATTTATTTATTTATTTATTTTTAATTTTTATATACCGGAATTCCTGTATACAATACAAATCAATCCGGTTTACAAGTAACGAAAAGGTTGCCCTAGTCTGGGAGGTTAGACCGGGGTTTTTTTTTTACATGGAACATTGAACAATAACAATCAGCCATTGAACCTTATTACAACTATTTAACCTTATTACAATGAACATTGAAAGTAATAATAATTATATTTAACAAATTTAACAATTAACAAAACCTTAACCGTGTAATGAATAGTATGTGTGAGTTCATCTTTTTACAAGGAATTTTAGTATCGAATATGGTCTGCAAAAAGCGGCTATATAAAGGTGAATAACATGCATTTCTCTCTCTCACACACACAGGCTCTCACTGTCACATGCTGTCTGACTCTCACACACACAGGCTCTCTCTCACTCCCATTTGCACAAATACTTGCTCAAGCACAGGCTCTCACTGTCACATGCTGTCTCTCTTTCACACACAGAGGCTCTCACATGCTGTCTCTGCAAACATTCAGGTCCTCACTCTCACACACAATCTCTCAACTCATCTCATACACGTGCACACACACACCCTCTACAGACCCTCAGCCTCTCTCTCACCTCTGGGCCTCCTCTTCACGGGCCGCTGCAGAGCCCATCCTGGCCTGATCTTATTGGGCCACGGCGGCCCTGCTACCGGGACTCTTCCTCTTCTTGGGCCACTGCGACTTGGGATTCGCGGTGGCCAGTAAGCGCTGCTCCTCTTCTGCACGTGCTGATGCTCCTCCTCCTTCCTGCCTGCGCGGCTCTGGCAAAGTTTACTTCCGGGGCCGCGCAGGTAGGAAGGAGGAGCATCAGTGCGTTTAAATGCGATCTTTTTCTTCAGGCCGTGGTGACGTGAGCCTCACCACGGCCCTGCCTATCTGCCTGTCGCTGCGCCGCATGAGCGTGGGGGTGGTGTGGAGGGGTCCGGAGGGTGGGGGATACTAAAAAACTAATTTTAAAAGGTCGACGCAGCTGATAAAAAAAAAAGGCTCGGCACAGCCGATTAAAAAAAAAAAAAAAAAATTCCCGATAGTCCAGGAAACGCTGCGCGTGTCAGCCAAAACATCTTGGCGTGTCATAGGTTAGCCATCACTGCACTAGGGACATGCTATTGTCCCTAGCACCTCTTTATTAGTATGACCCCCTCATTTAAATACAGAATCATTTGCCCAGGAGAGGTGGCTGGGCATGCGTTGGGAGAGCAGGCGCTTAACACAGATCGCCTGCTCTCCCACAATTCCTACTGTATTGGCCTGAATGAGCAGAAACATACAGCAGGTCCCTGCAGTGGCACAACATGCTACCTAGGAGGCGCTCTTACCAGGAAGCTTAAGAATCCCCTGGGCTCTGGCCCCAGGCATCCCCAATCAGTGGGGTTTTCTGGATATGCATATTCACTATGGCCATCCTGAAAACCTGCTGGGCAGGGGATCAGAAAACAGTCACCTAAGGACCCAGCACAAAGCACAGGGGGAAAATGCAGATCACCTTAGGTGAAATCTGATAAGATATACAGTATCTGAAGAATTGTAGTTGCACAGGTCCTAAAAACCACTCCTGTTCACTGCAGGAAATTCAAGCCACGGTCAAAAGATGCAACATTTCAAAACTGTGCAAACCAAAGGTGACTGCTGAGGGAGTGGGAGAAGGTGTTGTCTCTATTTGCCCAGTCATTAAATCTGCTCCAGAGAAATGAATATAGCACAGGAAGCCTTAGGAGGAGAGCCGAGAAGAGTTTAAACAAAAAGGCCAGACTGGACTCACTGCACAAGAAGTAAAAGAACGTAGATTACAGGACGCACACGTCTGTAGCCTGCACTTGTGCATGTGCGTGGATCTGATAAAAAAAAACCAAAAAAATCACCTGACGTGTTCTGAAAACGTGGGTTGGATAGGACGCCATCTGGGAAGCTCTTTCCTTCATAGAGTAGCCACAACCTTGCCAGCCCCATCTTATGGCTGTGTTAAAACAAGGAAGTGGGAATCCCTGTCAGGTCTCACTCTGAACACTCGCCATCCGCTCATCCAGAAACTGCCAGGAGTGCAGGCAACAAGTGGACAAGTCACGAGCATGGGCACAGGTCGCTCTCTTACCTCCTTCACCTAGGAAGCCGAGGCTTCCAGTTACCTGCAACACAGCGGACTCGTGCGCTGCACTTAACCTGTGCACCTCGCTTCTGCTTGAGGGGCGAGCAGTTATTTAAAATGCCAGCACACACTAAAAACCCGGATGCTCAATAAGGCCCGTGAAGGCAGCGCTCTCGCCGTTGGATTGCACAGCACTTCAGGTATGTAGTATAAGCAGGCGCTCTAGGCACCTTCTTCTTTGCACCGCCCACCCCCGGTCGCAGCCCCGGCTTCAGGGGCGGGACCAGATGCCACCGCCCACCCAAATTTAAATAAACCCACCCGCCCAATACTCACGTAAACCCATGGTGCAGCAGGGACCCGGGAGCGATCTGCCGCTCCCGGGCCATCGGCTGCCACTAACCAAAATGGCGCCGGTGGCCTTTAGCCCCTACCATGTGACAGGAGCTACCGGTGCCATTGGCCGGCCCATGTCACATGGTAGGGCAATGGCTGACCGACGCCATTTGAAAAAAAAAAAACCAAAAACCCAACCCCGGCAGATCGCTTGCTGGACCACCAGGGGTTTTCGTGAGTTATTGTTTTCGGTTTTTTGGGGGGGGGGCGGGCGGGCAGGCAGGGTGAGGCGGGGGCTGGCAGAATTTTGAAGGGGCACTTTTAGCCCCTTGAAAATTCTGCCGCCTCATCTGCTCGCGAGCGACGTCAGCGGCGCCCCCTAATGGTTGGCGCCCTAGGCCTAGGCCTAGCTCGCTTAGTGCTTCCACCGGTCCTGTTCTATTTTTTCAAGGTAGATCAGGATTTGGACAAATTATTCTCTTCTCCGGTGCCCAGCTGTCTCCTCATTTCCCTCAGCCGTCGCCTATCATCGCCAACAATGGGGGGGAGGGGGGTTGGCAACCTAAGGAGGCACCTAATCTGCCTTTTTCAAGAAAGGAGGGGGAGGCAGGGGCTCAGAATTCTGCTTCCTGGTGGCCACCTCACCCTGCCTCTTTGGCTCGTGAGTGGCAGTGGGGATGTCCCCTAATGGTTGGCACTCTGTGCCCAGGCCTAGCTCGCCTAGGTCTTCCCAGAGCCTTCATCATGATTGCTGCTGGGCCCCCTGCTATTATATAATGCATATCATTTTACCTGTTCATTTCCAGGTCACATTGAGGCTAAGCCCAGCCAGCACCTGGCATGTGGCTGTGCAGGCAACCTGTGTATGCATCATTAGTGCTGACATGTGCGCTGCAGCAGCAAGTTCCACACTGCAGGATGTTCTCCACGAGTTGTGCAACTTGGGCCAGCCAAAGACGACCAGGAAAGAAGAGAAACCTCTCCGAAAAGAAACTGGTAAATCCTGAGCTAAACCTAGGTTCTAGTTGCCATAAACTTGAAAAGCTACCAGTACAATTTCTGCATGAAAATCTGAGGCACTGGCTGTGTGCTTCTCTCCCCCTCTCTCCCCCTCTCTTGTAATCTGAGTGTTTTTAGCCCATCCATGTTGTCAGCAAAAGGCAATCTGGAAATGCATGACTTCATAGTTCTCAGTGCATTTCTGGCTCTAAGAGAGACTGCTGCATTGCTACAGATAGTCACAGAGTGGCTCCTGTGGATATATTTAGAGTTCCCTGTACGTACCAGGATCAGTCCAGGACACCTGGGTTGTGACTCCGCACCAGTAGATGGAGACAGACTAAAACTTGTGGGCGGAGCCATATATGCCCCTGTGCCAGTCACAGCCCCTCAGTCTTACTCTGTCTCCAGTAGATGGTGCAGGTCCGGTCACAGCCCTGCCTGCCCTGGTTCTGGTACTCCGTCAGGGTCGGTTCTCTTTTTTTATTCCTTTAGGCCAGTTAGGCTACGTTACTTGGGTAATTTTCCAAATTGTCCCTTAGGTCCCTTTCGCCCTGCCTCCCAGGGGGGTTGTGAGGTTCTGAGGGGACCACCCCCCCCTGGTTGAGGCCGCTGCTAGGGTCGAGGACCCAGCTGGCCTAGTAGCAGCGTCAGGGGTGACACCGGGGAGCCCGGTTCACTCACCCCTGCTGGATTAGGGCTCCAGGACCGTGGACAGCGACAGGCTTTTTTTGTTAAAAAAAAAAAAAAAAAAAGTCACGGCTACGCGTTAGATTTTGCTCGCATTCCAGTGGACAAGTTCCTTGTGTCACCCTGCAAGGCTCCCGAGAAGAAAGTGGCGGTGCTAGACACCATCCGCCGCTTAGAGGACTTGGGAGCCATCTCCCCCGTTCCTGTCAGCCAACAAGGAAAGGGCCGTTACTCCATTTACTTCATCGTTCCAAAGAAGGACGGCACGTCCCGACCAATTCTGGATCTCAAAGGGGTGAACCGATGCCTACGCGTTCCTCGCTTCAAAATGGAGACCATCCGGTCCGTCATCGCCGCGGTCCGGCCAGGCGAGTTCCTGGCCTCCCTGGACCTCACGGAAGCGTATCTTCACATAGGTATCCAGCCGTCATTCCAACGCTTCCTCAGATTCTGCATTCTGGGTCGGCATTACCAGTTTCGGGCGCTCCCCTTTGGGCTCGCAACGGCCCCTCGTATTTTCACGAAGGTGATGGTCGTGGTGGCGGCTCAACTGCGCCGAGAAGGTCTCCATGTCCATCCGTACCTGGACGACTGGTTGATTCGGGCGAAATCCGAGGATCAGTGTCGGATGGCGGTGGCCAGGGTCCTCCATCTGTTGCAGTCCCTGGGATGGGTGGTCAACTTCAGCAAGAGTCATCTGACACCAACGCAGACCCTGGAATATCTGGGAGCTCTTTTCGACACAAAGCAGGGCAAGGTGTTTCTTTCCCTCGAACGGATGGTCAAATTGCAAACTCAGGTACAACGCTTGTTGTCTCTCCGCCAACCACGAGTCTGCGACTACCTTACGGTCCTAGGGTCTATGGCTTCCACGCTGGCGCTGGTGCCATGGGCGTTCGCTCATCTGCGACCCTTACAGTCATCCTTGCTTTCCCGCTGGAAGCCGGTCTCGGAGGATTTCCACTTACCACTTCCTCTAGCGGGACACGCGAGATCCAGCCTGCGTTGGTGGCTGGACCCCAGTCACCTTTCCGCCGGAGTCTCCCTCCTGGTGCCCAGTTGGACAGTGGTGACCACGGATGCCAGCCTCTCCGGTTGGGGAGCGGTCTGCCTAGGGAGCTCAGTTCAAGGCCTATGGTCGGTGTCGCAAGCCCAGTGGTCTATCAATCGCCTAGAGACCAGAGCGGTCCGTCTGGCCCTGCAGGCTTTTCTACCATTGCTGAGAGGAAAGGCGGTCCGAGTGTTGTCGGACAATGCGACCACCGTGGCATACATCAACCGGCAGGGGGGGACCCGGAGCCCCCAGGTGGCGGAGGAAGCTCAGCGCTTGATGGCCTGGTCGGAGCTACATCTCAGCAACCTCGCAGCGTCTCACATTGCGGGAGTCGACAACGTGCAGGCGGACTATCTCAGCCGTCATCGTCTAGATCCCGGAGAGTGGGAGCTGGGGGACGAAGCTTTTCTTCTCATTTGCGAAATGTGGGGAGTGCCCCACATGGATCTGATGGCCACGTGGCACAACGCGAAGGCCCCGCGATTTTACAGTCGACGTCGAGAGCGGGGGGCAGAGGGCGTCGATGCGCTGGTGCTTCCCTGGCCGACGGATGTGCTGCTCTACGTGTTTCCCCCATGGCCGATGATCGGCAAGATTCTACGGCGCATAGAGTTGCATCCGGCCAACGTGATCTTGGTGGCACCGGAGTGGCCTCGCCGGCCGTGGTTCGCAGACCTCGTACAACTGGCAGTGGCGGCACCCCTTCGGTTCCAGGGAATGGCGGCCCTACTCCATCAGGGCCCCGTCTGTTTGGAGGATGCGGATCACTTCTGTCTCGCGGCATGGCTTTTGAGAGGAATCGACTGAAGAGAAAAGGTTATTCAGATGCGGTGGTGGCCACGCTACTGCGTTCCAGGAAGCAGTCGACGTCTTTGGCTTACGTCCGTGTCTGGGTTGTCTTTGAGGACTGGTGCGTGCAGCGCGGGGTGGACCCCACTTCGGCTTCCGTCGCTGAGGTTCTGGCGTTCCTCCAGGCGGGTCTGGCCAAAGGTCTGGCGTGCAGTTCCCTACGGGTCCAAGTGGCGGCGCTGGGGTGTTTGCGAGGTAAGTCTCTGGCGATTCACCCGGATATTGCTCGTTTCCTTCGGGGTGCTAAACACCTTCGCCCCCCCTTACGTCTGCCTTGTCCGGCTTGGAACCTCAATTGGGTTCTCTCCGCTCTATGCATGGCGCTGTTTGAGCCCTTGAAACGCGCGACTCTTAAGGATCTCACTTTAAAAACGGCATTCTTAGTGGCGATTGCCTCGGCACGGCGTGTTTCCGAGTTACAGGCCCTGTCCTGTAGGGAACCTTTCTTGCGTATCTCTGAATCGGGGGTTTCCTTACGGACGGTCCCTTCCTTTCTACCGAAAGTGGTCTCGTCTTTTCACGTTAATCAATCGGTGGAGTTGCCCGCTTTTGCGTGCGGAGACTCCTCTGCTACTGAAGAGAGGGAGTTACGGAAGCTTGACGTGCGGAGATCCCTTCTCCGATATCTGGAGGTCACTAATCCGTTTCGGGTCACAGATCATCTGTTTGTACTGTTCTCTGGACCAAAGAAAGGAGCTACAGCGTCCCGCACAACGATTGCTCGTTGGCTCAAGGAGGCCATTGGTTCGGCTTACTTGGTCCGGGGCAAACCTCTTCCCGTGGGGCTGCGGGCTCACTCGACTCGTTCTCAAGCAGCGTCTTGGGCGGAAGCTTCTCAGGTGTCGCCTCAAGAGATTTGTAGGGCGGCCACCTGGAAGTCGTTGCATACTTTTATCCGGCATTACCGGCTGGATGTCCGGGCTACCGATTCTGGGGGTTTTGGAGAGAGGGTACTCCGAGCGGGACTCTCTGCTTCCCACCCTCAGTAGGTTGCTCTGGTACATCCCAGGTGTCCTGGACTGATCCTGGTACGTACAGGGAAAGGAAAATTAGTTTCTTACCTGATAATTTTCGTTCCTGTAGTACCAAGGATCAGTCCAGGATCCCGCCCGCAGTGCTGCGCTGAAGTAATGGAGAGTCCGCTCTGTGTTTTTTGATTTGCTCTGTTCCGCTTGTTCGCTCTCTCGGTTGGAGAGTCCGTTTCCAGAAGGGGTGTTTCTTTCCCCGTTAGTTAGCGGTATCTAGTTTGGTTTACTTCTCTGGTTGTGTTCTACTTTGACATTCCGTAAGACTGAGGGGCTGTGACTGGCACAGGGGCATATATGGCTCCGCCCACAAGTTTTAGTCTGTCTCCATCTACTGGTGCGGAGTCACAACCCAGGTGTCCTGGACTGATCCTTGGTACTACAGGAACGAAAATTATCAGGTAAGAAACTAATTTTCCTTTTTATGTTTCTAAAAGCTCTTGCTGCTTCCGCCATTCAGAGACTTTGCTATCCTGATCAGAAACTCATGAAGGCATCACGCTGATGCAGGGAGGGCTTGAATACAGCACAGACAGCTGTAGAGTCTCATGCAGGAATACATAAAAAGCACAAACACAGCACTAACAGCTGAAAAGTGAGCACAAAAGTGTGGTAGGACCATAATAAAAGGTGCAGACCTTTCATTTGTAAAAGAGTAAACATATAAATCCACCAAAGAACGTTCCTTCTCCACAGCAGGCCCTGTCCTCTGGAACAGACTACCGACTGACCTAAGGCTGGAACCCTGCCTTCTTACCTTTCGAAGAAAACTTAAGTCGTGGCTTTTCCTCCAAGCCTTCCCCTAAGTCAAAATGTCACGTCAGACTCAGCCCAAGGAATGGGATGTTTACTAATCTCTTAACCCGTCATATATTATTTATATGTTGTTAATTCCGCTCTGTCTACTTCCTGGCTACTATAGCCCCCAAGTTCTATCCCCTTGTTATATGTAACTTTGCTTGTTTCGGCCTTCTTGTTTGGTTACACTTGTTAATCCTCTAAGTTCCATGTAAACCGGCCTGATGTGAATTCCATTCATGAAGTCCGGTATAGAAATATATTAAATAAATAAATATAAACAATAATATGTAATGGACAAAAAAAGAAAGGAAGCTTATGAATAAGACTCCATGAGGAAGCAAGACAGCCAAGAAACAGGCAAGTTGGTGCACTGAGAGATAACATAACATAATTCGATCCACGGGGCTCCAGCGGTGAACTTGGCCTGCGCGATCGGCGCTGAAGCCCGTCGGGGTAAGGCCTCCTGTTCCGCTCCCCCCGATCGGGCTCCCTCGCCGATCGCCGGCCCTTCTCTCCAGCGGCTTACTTACCTGAAAGGCCGCGATCCTCCGCCTCCAGCCGGCCTTGATCGGAGCCGCGAACCCTCGCCTCCAGCCGGCCTCAACCCGGACCACGAGCCCACGCTGCCAGTAGGCCCCGAGCCGAGCCGCGAGCCTTCGCCCCGAACCGCCCACAAAAAACGTCGCGGCGGTGACGTCACAGGTGCGACCGGCGGGGTATTTAAACCGCCGCTCTCCTCTTCATCCTCCTTTCGATCCACGGGGCTCCAGCGGTGAACTTGGCCTGCGCGATCGGCGCTGAAGCCCGTCGGGGTAAGGCCTCCTGTTCCGCTCCCCCCGATCGGGCTCCCTCGCCAATCGCCGGCCCTTCTCTCCAGCGGCTTACTTACCTGAAAGGCCGCGATCCTCCGCCTCCAGCCGGCCTTGATCGGAGCCGCGAACCCTCGCCTCCAGCCGGCCTCGACCCGGACCACGAGCCCACGCTGCCAGTAGGCCCCGAGCCGAGCCGCGAGCCTTCGCCCCGAACCGCCCACAAAAAACGTCGCGGCGGTGACGTCACAGGTGCGACCGGCGGGGTATTTAAACCGCCGCTCTCCTCTTCATCCTCCTTTCGATCCACGGGGCTCCAGCGGTGAACTTGGCCTGCGCGATCGGCGCTGAAGCCCGTCGGGGTAAGGCCTCCTGTTCCGCTCCCTCGCCGATCGCCGGCCCTTCTCTCCAGCGGCTTACTTACCTGAAAGGCCGCGATCCTCCGCCTCCAGCCGGCCTTGATCGGAGCCGCGAACCCTCGCCTCCAGCCGGCCTCGACCCGGACCACAAGCCCACGCTGCCAGTAGGCCCCGAGCCGAGCCGCGAGCCTTCGCCCCGAACCGCCCACAAAAAACGTCGCGGCGGTGACGTCACAGGTGCGACCGGCGGGGTATTTAAACCGCCGCTCTCCTCTTCATCCTCCTTTCGATCCACGGGGCTCCAGCGGTGAACTTGGCCTGCGCGATCGGCGCTGAAGCCCGTCGGGGTAAGGCCTCCTGTTCCGCTCCCCCCGATCGGGCTCCCTCGCCGATCGCCGGCCCTTCTCTCCAGCGGCTTACTTACCTGAAAGGCCGCGATCCTCCGCCTCCAGCCGGCCTTGATCGGAGCCGCGAACCCTCGCCTCCAGCCGGCCTCGACCCGGACCACGAGCCCACGCTGCCAGTAGGCCCCGAGCCGAGTCGCGAGCCTTCGCCCCGAACCGCCCACAAAAAACGTCGCGGCGGTGACGTCACAGGTGCGACCGGCGGGGTATTTAAACCACCGCTCTCCCTGGCGTCGCGCGCCGGGCGTCGCGCGCACGAAGGAGCGCGACAAAGGGGCCTACCCCTTTGTTTCGCCCCTTCGTTTCGACCCTCGCGTCCCCGAGCAGTTTTCACACCAATACCACACTAGAGCTCAACCAGCATCCAACATGCTCACGTCCTTCCAGCTCTCTTCCGCCAAGCAACCATCCAGCGCCCATACAGCGCCCTCTAAGTAATCAACCATCCTGCACCCTCTCAGCAAGTACCCAGCAAGCATCCAGTCTGCGCACTCATCAGCAAGCACTCAGCAAGCAACCAGTCTGCGCACTCATCAGCAAGCACTCAGCAAGCAACCAGTCTGCGCACTCATCAGCAAGCACTCAGCAAGCATCCAGTCTGCGCACTCATCAGCAAGCACTCAGCAAGCAACCAGTCTGCGCACTCATCAGCAAGCACTCAGCAAGCATCCAGTCTGCGCACTCATCAGCAAGCACTCAGCAAGCAACCAGTCTGCGCCCTTTAGTCTGCGCCCTCTCAGCAAGCACTCAGCAAGCATCCAGTCTGCGCACTCATCAGCAAGCACTCAGCAAGCAACCAGTCTGCGCCCTTTAGTCTGCGCCCTCTCAGCAAGCACTCAGCAAGCATCCAGTCTGCGCCCTCTCAGCAAGCATCCAGTCTGCGCCCACTCAGCAAGCAACCAGTCTGCACCCTTTCAGCAAGCAACCAGTCTGCGCCCTTTAGTCTGCGCCCTCTCAGCAAGCACTCAGCAAGCATCCAGTCTGCGCCCTCTCAGCAAGCATCCAGTCTGCGCCCTCTCAGCAAGCACTCAGCAACCAACCAGTCTGCGCCCATTCAGCAAGCAACCTTCCAGCGTTCTTCCAGAGCACTAACCAACCAATTATTTATCTCCTAATCCCAGCCTATCCTCCCATCTGCCTTCCGCCTACACTCTGCGCCAGCCAGCTAACCATCCACAATGTCTCTTGCTCTTCCAATACCAACTCTACAATACCGCCTCCTACCTAAAAGAACATCTACCAGACGAGCCCTTCACAATAACTTAAAAACCCTCACCCCAATCTTGATTACACCAATCACCCAGCTTCTAGGCCTCTCCCTCTTCTCACTCTCTCTTTTCAATGCACAATCTCTAACGAAGAAATCCCTAATTTTCAATGATTATCTCACCGACGCCAAGCCAGATATCTGTGCAGTTACCGAAACATGGCTTAAGCCCTCAGATACAGCTTTAATAAACCAACTACCTACACAAACCTATGATTTCTTTTCACTCCCGAGACTGAAAAAAAGAGGAGGTGGTATCCTTCTGGCTACCAAAAAAAGCCTCAACTTCTCCCAACATCCTTTCAGCTCTAACTCTAAACTGGAAGTCGGCTTCTTCACCTCACAACATCTTCAAATCCTTCTTGTCTATGCCCCCCCGGGACTCTTAGAATCCAATGTCTCCCCCATCCTTGAAATCACCACCATGCTCATTAACCTGGATACTCCAGCAATCATTTTAGGAGATTTCAATCTGCACATAGACAATCCCTCACCATCTAACAGCTGTGTAACACTCATCACAGCCCTGTCTGCTATGGGATTCCAACAACTAGTCAACGAACCCACACACAAAGCGGGTCACACTCTGGACTTGATTTTCGTCAACAAGGGCATTACGACTACATCCAATCTGAAGAACAAAAAGGTTCCATGGTCAGACCACACTCTCATCTCTACTTCATTCACGCTGAAAAAATCCAACACTCCCTACATCCCCTCTCCTTCATTCCACTACAAGAGGCGATGCTCACCAGAAGACCTTAACAACCAATTGGTCTCACAGCTCCCCCTATTAGACCTCACCGACCCGAACACTGCCATTCGCTCCTGGAACAACATAACAGAAAACATAGCCAACAAGCTCTGTCCTTCAACTACAAAAAAATCTCACACCAATGCATCCAACAGACAACCTTGGTTCACTAATGAACTCAGAAAACTAAAACAAAGTTTAAGAAAAAAAGAAGCGACTTGGCGCAAAACCCCTTGTGACATCACCATCTTTTCATACAAATCCACACTATACCAGTACAAATCCCTCACTTCAAAATCAAAAAAAGACTATTTTGCTTCTAAGATTCACAGCCTGGTCTTTGACGCCAAAGCCCTCTTCGCTTATGTCTCCAGCCTCACTCAAACCATTCCGCGAGAAATCCCCGGCAACATGGCACAACCCAAAGCGGAAGAACTCGCTCAGTTTTTCCAAGATAAAATCACCAATCTCCTAACACAACTGCCTCCCAATACAGCCGACCTCCAGACATATCAACAACCTGCCCACAAAAACGTCAGCTTAAACACCTTTGAACCCGTCTCTTCCACGGAAATACAAACCATCCTGAGAAGAATGAAACCTTCGTCTCATCCTGCAGACCACATCCCCCTCCAAACTACTTCTATCTGTTCCAGACACAATAGCCACCTCATTGAAAAATATCATCAACTGCTCTCTAGCCCAAGGAACCTTCCCAGATGATCTCAAAATGGCCTCAATCTCACCGCTCCTAAAGAAACCTAACCTAGACCCGAAGGACCCTAACAATTTCCGCCCCATAGCTAACCTCCCATTCATCGCCAAGATCATGGAAAAACTAGTGAACTCCCAACTCTCAGATTTCATCGAAGACAACAATCTTCTCTTCACACCACAACACGGCTTCCGAAAAAATCGAGGCACAGAATCCCTCCTCACCTCGCTGACAGACCATATATTACTGGGCCTCGACAAAGGAAACTCTTTCCTATTGATCTTGTTAGACCTATCCGCAGCGTTCGACACTGTCAACCACGCCATCCTCCTAAACCAGTTGTCGTCCATAGGAATCTGCGGCACCGTCCTATCTTGGTTCAAAACCTTTCTCAATAACAGAGGTTACAAAGTTAAACTCCAAAACAAGGAATCCTCAAGATTTGACTCAGCCATAGGAGTCCCACAAGGTTCTTCATTATTTCCGACTCTATTCAATATTTACCTGCTTCCTCTCTGCCAACTTCTCACTGACCTCAATCTAAAGTACTTCCTATACGCAGATGATATTCAAATCATCATCCCCATCAAAGACTCATACTCTAAAACTCTTGACTACTGGGAATCATGCCACCAAAAAATCAAACATCTACTCAACAGCCTTCACCTCATCTTAAATTCCTCCAAGACAGAAATCCTACTCATCTCTCCTGAGAACAATACACCTAACATTGCTCTTCCTACCAACCTACATACCACACAAGTTAGAGACTTAGGAGTGTTATTGGATAACCGGCTAAACTTCAAGGCACACATCAACAAAACAACCAAAGACTGCTTCTTTAAACTCCAGGTTTTGAAAAGGATAAGACCTCTCTTCCATGCTCAAGACTTCAGAACGATCATCCAGGCAGTCATTTTTTCAAAACTAGACTATTGCAATTCCCTATTGCTAGGTCTGCCTTCTTCCTATTCCAAACCATTACAGATGGTGCAAAATTCAGCAGCCCGACTACTAACAGGCACAAGAAAAGAGACCACATATCACCCATCCTGAAAGAGCTACATTGGCTACCCGTATACTTCCGTATCATGTACAAAGCCATATGTATCATTTTCAAAACTATACATCAATGCACTTCCCTCGATCTTCAATTCCCTCTCCAAGTATACAACTCGACAAGACCTACCAGAGATGTTTATAGAGGCACACTCCAAGTTCCCCCTGCGAAAACGACTAGACACATTACCCTAAGAGATCGCGCCACTTCCACAGCTGGCCCCCTTCTGTGGAATTCCTTGCCCACAGATCTCAGACTAGAACCCTGCCTCCTAACTTTTAGGAAAAGACTTAAGACTTGGTTATTCAAGCAAGCTTTCCCAGACACAATTTAATGACACAATCCAAGGACACAATCCAAGGACTCCTCTAAAACATTCAGCCATTAATCATGCCATTTGCACATAACTTGTAATTTGACTTGTATATCGTTTAACCAGTTTATTCTTTCCTATTTCTTCCTCTTCACCAAGTTTTGCTACCCTTGTTAATTGTAACTGTACCTTCGGTCACCTCAGTTCTAGTTTGATGTATTTAATGCACTCCCGTTTCATGTAAACCAGCAAGATATGTTCTCATGATTGCCGGTATATAAAAACCTTAAATAAATAAAATAAATAAATAAAAATAATTCAAAATATAACTACACAATGCAAGGTTGCACATTAGGAGTCCAATTCAGGAAAAGTTCTAGGCATCATCAATGATAATACATTGAAATTTCCTGTTCAGTGAGCAGCAGCAGCCAAGAAAGCAAATAGAAAGCTCGGGATTATTAGGAAAGGAATGGAGAATAAAACAGAGGATATCATAATGCATCTGTATCGCTCCATGGTGCGACCTCATCTTGAGTATTGTGTGCAGTTCTGGTCACTGCATCTCAAAAAAGATATAGCAGAATTGAAAAGGAACAGAGAAGGGCGACTGAAATGATAAAAGGGATGGAACAATTCCACTATGAAAAAAGACTAAAGAGGTTAGGACTCTTCATTTTGGAGAAGAGACAACTGAGGGGAGATATGATAGAGGTCTATAAAATAATAAGTAGAGTATCAAGTAAACATTAATTCCCTGTACGTACCCAGATCATTCCAGACTTCTGGGTTTATGCATCCATGCCAACAGATGGAGACAGAGAAAGTTTAACTGACACTGCTCAATAAGCAGTGGTGCCACCTGCAGTTCTGTCTCCAGCAGATGGTGGCTGGTGCATTCACCTGCAGTTTCTGGTGATTTTCGGTCTTTTTTTCTTTTCCATTTATTTTTCTCAGGAGTATTTCTCCCAGGGGTTGGGTTAAGGTGAACAAGCTGGACGTTGGTGACCTTTTTGTACGCTTGCTCTGGCTCCCATCCATGAGGTGCAAATCTGGTGGTCCAGATCCCTCCCTTCAGGAGGCTGCCTAGTTGGCTTTTCAGCTCGGGGCAGCTGCTTTTTGTTTTTAGGGCTCTTTCTCCCCTAGCTTTCAGGCTGAGCTGAAGCTGGACAGCTCCCCTTGGCCTTAGGAGAGCAGAGGCCCTGTTATCTTTGTAAATTTTTAAAAAAAACAAAAAAAAAGTTTCAGCAGGAAGCAGCAGCAGCTGGGCGGTAAGTCTCTCCCAGCTCTACGGGCGGCGTTTTCGCAATCGGGGTGGCGTTTTTCGGGGGACTGTGTTTCGTGGTTAACCGGGTGCTATGGTTGGGCTTGCCGCGCGTGTGGCGTGGTTCCTGACTGCCTCAGCCGTCTCTCTCTCTGCTCGGTGTGTGTTTCAGGTTGTGAGGGGCCTTCTCTTTCCCCTCCCCCTGCAAAACACCGGTGCGTTGGGCCTCCTTCCGCTGCCCATATGGTTGCTATTGGGGACGGGGTTTCCCGTGTTGGGCCTTCGTCCTTGGCCAGCGCGGGAACAGCAGCCATTTTAGGTTCCCCGGAAGAGTTGGCAGTGCTTTTGGGGGGTGGGGTGGCTGGAGGACTCCCCGCCCCCCCCTCCTCCCCGTGGCTTTCCCCAATGCACCCGGGCCCTGTAGGGGGGGCAGGGGTGCCTGGATGAGGCGCTGCCGGTAGATTTAGCTTGGTCGGGGGGGGGGGGGCACAGGGCCTATGGGGTCTGCTCCCCACGGTTTCTCCTCAGAATTTATTTTACTGCTCCACTGTCAGACTAAGGGTCAGACTAAGGGTCCATCAAGCCCAACATCCTGTTTCCAACAGAGGCCAAACCAGGCCACAAGAACCTGGCAATTACCCAAACACCAAGACGATCCCAAGCTACTGATGCCAGTAATAATGGAGGCTTTTCCCTAAGTCAACTTTATTAATAGCAGTTAATGGACTTCTCCTCCAAGAACTTATCCAAACCTTTTTTGAACCCAGCTACACTAATTGCACTAACCACATCCTCTGGCAACAAATTCCAGAGCTTTATTGTGCGTTGAGTGAAAAAGAATTTTCTCCGATTAGTCTTAAATGTGCTACTTGCTAAGTTCATGGAATGCTCCCTAGTCCTTCTATTATTCGAAAGTGTAAATAACCGAGTCACATCTACTCGTTCAAGACCTCTCATGATCTTAAAAACCTTTATCATATCCCACCTCAGCTGTCTCTTCTCCAAGCTGAACAGCCCTAACCTCTTCAGCCTTTCCTCATAGAGGAGCTGTTCCATCCCCTTTATCATTTTGGTTGCCCTTCTCTGTACCTTCTTCATCGCAACTATATCTTTTTTGAGATGCGGTGATCAAAATTGCGCACCGTGCTCAAGGTGCGGTCTCACCATGGAGTGATACAGAGGTATTAATACATTTTCCGTTTTATTAACCATTCCCTTCCTAATAATTCCTAACATTCTTTGACTGCTGCAGCACACTGAGCCGACAATTTTAAAGTATTATCCACTATGATGCCTAGATCTTTTTCCTGGGTGGTAGCTCCTTTTTAGATATTGGGGCAAAATATATTTTAGATGTTACAGGAATTTTTTCAGCTGACATTAATAACACGTCCATTAAATATTTCTTTAATTGTTCTTTAGGAGATATCGCTTTTATACAAGGAAAATTTAATATTTTTAAGTTTAAATAGCGTGTCCTGTTTTCAATATTTTCAATTTTTCTTCTCATTAACTTATCTGAACAAATCAAATTAGTTTGGACATCATAAACAGAGTTTAGCTGATCTGATACTTCTTTATAAGCCTTATAAGCCAGTTTGAGTTTTATTATTAAGACAAATCTATTTTTTATACATGAATATTCACAAAAAAAGGAAAAAGAACAATAAAATGTTTTTTTGATGCTAATAAATTGATTTTGGAGGTTTTTTTAGACCTGTGATTGATCTACCCATTTATATGCTTATATGTTCTACATAGGTTCTGAGGTCTTTTTCCTCCTGGACCAATTATTCTTTAATATCTGCTGGTATATTTAATTTTTGCTTTAGTATCTATATGGAAGCTTTTTGTGATTTTTATTACTACCTCGTTGTCTTACATCTGAGTGTGGAAGGTTTTTGAGGCTTGGTGTGTGGCCAAAGGTGTTGCTGCTTTGCGGGCTTCAGTGTCCCCGGTTTTATCCTTCCTGCAAAATGGCTTGGCCTAATGGTCCACCTGACTCCCTCGCAGGCTTTTTAATTTGAATGTCCCTGAAAAAGATTTTATTATGAGTTTTTGCTTCTTTTCAAATTCTCTCTTTGCCTTCCTTATCAGTGCTTTGCCTCTGACTTGCCAGTGCTAATGCTGTTTCCTGTTTTTCTTCATTCAGATCCCTTTTCCATTTCTTGAAAGATGTTCTTTTAGCTATTATAGCCTTTCTCACCTCACCTTTTAACCATGCCGGTAGTCGTTTAGCCTTCCTTCTGCCTTTTCTAATGCGTAGAATATATCTGGTCTGGGCTTCCAAGATGGTATTTAACCGTGACCATGCCTGAGGTAAACTCTTAACCTTTGCACCTGCTCCTTTCAGGTTTAACTAAGCACTTTCCTCATTTTATCATAGTCGCCCTTAATGAAGTGGCGGTTGATTTCTTTAGAGTTTAATGTGACAGCCTGGAAACCAATCTCGCCTCTCTCTTGCCCAGACTCGATACTTTGTGGACCAGCGCAGAGTTTCTGTATTCGGAGGAAAGGGAGGCCGAGGCGCCAGCTGTTTCCACAGTGAGCCCAGGAAGGAGTTTGGAGGACCTGACGGTGGTGATGGGGGTAATGGGGGACATGTGATTTTAAAAGGTAAAAAGATGGGGGTAGAAGGGATTTGAATCCAGGGGCCAATGTCCTGCACAAGTTCCTTGTTACAAGACAGAACCTCTTATCAATTGTTTAGAAAAACACCTGTGCTTTTTTTTTCCCCCTATATAATAATTTCTGTGGTGAACATTTGTGCTTTTTCTCATTGCTAATGTAGTTGTATGGCTCTAATTGCAGTAAGAAAAAGCCATGCCTTTTGCCATTTACAGGATCCTTTTGCCTTCTGTCCTCCAGTTCTGTGAATGAGAGACAGACTGCTGTTGGCATTTTGCTAGTGTCTTCAGGAAGCTGCACGAGTTGGCATTTCTTAAACTTAGACCCGTGTTATATGTGATTCACTAATCCTGTTCTGTCATGCACTTCTGTTAATGCATATTCCCTGTATGTACCCAGATCAGTCCAGACTCCTGGGTTTTGCCTCCACTCCAGCAGATGGAGACAGAGACATTTTTACAGCCAATGGCATATAACCTGGTGTAGTCTCTCAGTAGTTCTCTGTGTCCAGCAGATGGAGGAGGTACAAAACCTACAGTTCTGAACCTCAAAAAAAAAAAAGAGACGAAGTCAGAGAATTGTCAGTGTGGTGATAGAAGATCCCCTCCCAGGAGGTTGTCTGGTCCTGGTGGGACCATCTCTTCTGGTCGTAGGGTTGGGGACCCTTATCTGCTCTTGGTGACCTAGTGCAGGTGACCCAGTGGAGGTGAAAACTGATGATTTAGTTCCCTGACCTCCAGGAATCTGAGAAGGATCCCTTTGCCACTCTTCAGCTATGCTTCTCTGTGTTTTCTTTTTCTGTAGCTGTTTGTAGCTTTTTCTTTTTCTTATAAAGTTTAAAAAAAAAAAAGAAATACAGACAGGTAGGGCTCATCGGCGATCGGGTTTTGTGTTTCTTCTTTCAGCCGGGCTGTGAGGCATCTCAGAGATTAGTTTGGTTTTTTTTCTCTGTTCCTTCTCCCGCGTTGCTTCCTCAGCCCGTGTTGTCACCACTGCAGATCGGCATGTTTCATGAGCTCCGCTGTACCGTCTGTGGGTCGGCCTCTCCACACTTGTTGCTTGCAGGCCGCTGTGTCCGATGCCTCACCGCCAGTGAGGGCATATTGGGGGGGGGGGGGCCCGTGGCAGCATCTCCCTGGCTACGCAGGTCGAGAGGATCAAAAGCTGCTCAGAGTGAGGTTGTGGTTTCGTTCCCACTCAGCATGGGAACGGCGGCCATTTTAGGGACATTTGCGCCTGAGGCACCGATCGCAACAGGGGGAGGGGATTCTCTCTCCCCCCCCCCCCCCCCCGCGCTTTTCCCAACCAATTTAAGCCCCGATGAGGCCCAGGGCACCCGCGGGGGCAGTCTGAGGAGGAATCTGATCCTCTGGATGAGGATGAAGATTCTTTTTTTTCCCCCTTTTGGCCTGAGTTTGTGCTCTTAATGCACAACGTCTTCCTAGGCCGCGAGGGCGGCCCTGTCGTAAGCACCGGGCCACTGATAGAAACATATAGAAACATAGAAATGACGGCAGAAGAAGACCAAACGGCCCATCCAGTCTGCCCAGCAAGCTTCCCACATTTTTTCTCTCATACTTTTCTGTTTCTCTTAGCTCTTGGTTCTATTTCCCTTCCACCCCCACCCTTGAAATATCTAGCTTGATTAGTTAGGGGTAGTAGGGGTAGTAACCACCGCAATAAGCAAGCTACACCCATGCTTATTTGTTTTACCCATACTATGTTATACAGTCCTTATTGGTTGTTTTTCTTCTCTCCTGCCGTTGTAGCAGAGAGCCATGCTGATCCTCCGAGGGTGAAGAGATCTAAGCTCTCCAAGGCCATGGGGTCCCACGAGGGTTTGACGATTCCAGGTGCTTCCAAAAGCAGGGAATTTGTAGGGGGTCTCCTCCGATGCGTGTGAAGGGGAAGTGCCACCGGATGTTGGCACCTCAGACACTGATCCTGAATGGGGTCCGCAGGATCCATCCAGCGAAGCAGAGTCTGTCCCTGCCGTAGAGAGCGACTATCCCAAGGTGTTTCGCCTGTTTCACAAGGAGGAGCTGGGTCCCTTGATTTCACATGTCTTGGCGGAATTAAGCATAGGGGCTCTCCATGTGGATTCTGACTGGGAGGAGGTGGACCAGGTCACGGCAAGCCTGCGGGATCCAGCCAAGACATTTCCTTTTCCCAAGGCGGTGCAGCAGTTGGTGATCCAGGAGTGTGATACTCCAGAAACGGGCCTGAAGGTGAGCAGAGCTATGGACAAGCTATACCCACTGCCTGAGGACACTTTGGAGTTGCTTTGGGTCCAAGTTTGCATCCAAAGGTGGATTCCTCCGGTGGTTACAAAGAGGACGACCATCCCGGTGGTGGGGGTCGCTGCTCTAAAGGATGTGCAGGATAAGAAGCTGGAATTGCATCTTAAACAGATTTTTGAGGTGTCTGCATTGGGCATTCGGGCGGCTGGCTGCAGCAGTTTTATTCTTCGGGCTTCTCTGAGATGGGTGCAGCAGTTACAAGAATGGGCGGACATGTCACCTGCAGCGTCTCAGCAGGCACAGCGTCTGGAAGCTGTGGTTACTTACAGGGCTGACGCCCTTTATGACCTCATTCATACTTCATCCTGTTCGATGGTTTCCGTGGCTTACACCAGGAGGCTTCTTTGGTTGTGGAACTGGTCTGCAGATGTTTCCTCTAAGGCTCAGCTTGGGGCATTGCCGTTCAAGGGCAAGTTTCTGTTTGGTGAGGACTTGGACTTGCTGATCAAGCTGCTGGGAGAGAATAAAATCCACAAATTGCCGGAGGACAATACCAAGGGCTCTAAGGGTCCCTTTCGGTCTCGCTCCCGTTTTCAGGGGCAAAGGCGATTTCAGGCAGAGCAGAGCTCCGGCGACTGGTCAGTGGCAGGCCTCAGGAAAGTTGCAAACCTGGACTCAGTCCTTTCAGGCCCCCAGGTCGGGTAGGGATGGCTCCATCCAGGGTTCTGGTGGAGCTAAGCCCTCTCAATGAAGCGAGGCTGGTCCACCCCGGTGATAGGGGGTCATCTTTCTCAGTTTTATGAGGAGTGGGCCAGGATCACATTGGACCGGTGGATTCTAAACGTGATAGAACACGGTTACGCTTTAGAGTTTGCTCGTCCACTGCGAAGCCTCTTCATGGTCTCTGCATGTGCCACCGTGAAAAAGCAGCGAGTCATGCTTCAGACTCTCAGCTGCATCAGCTGGGGGCCATAGTTCGGGTTCCTCCACAGGAGCAAAGAATAGGTCGTTACTCCATATATTTTGTGATGCCGAAAAAGGATGGGCGTTTCATCCCAGGAGAATTTCTGGCATCTCTGGACCTGATGGAGGCATATCTGGACTATCAGAGGTATCTCTGGTTCATGGTACTAGGGGGCATTTTTAATTTTGCGCCCTTCTGTTCGGATTGGTAGCAGTTCCCCGGACCTTCACCAAGGTGATGATGATGGTGGTGGCAGCGGCCCTCAGGAAGAAGGGCGTGCTTGTTCACCCATACCTGGACGACTGGCTGATTCGAGCAAAGTCGGAAGGCCAGAGCAAACAGGCGGTGGAGACAGTGATGTGCCGCTTGCAGTCGTTGGGCTGGATAGTTAACTTATCCAAGATCCAGCTGCTCCCCGTCCAAGTACTGGAATTTCTGCGAGCACATTTCAATACCCGAGCAGGCAAGGTGTTTCTCATGGAGCAGTGCATGCTCAAGTTGCAGGCCGCTTTACCCAGAGTTTGGGACTACTTACAGGTTCTCTGCTCCATGGCGCCTACCTTGGATCTCATTCCCTGGGCATTTGCTCATATGAGTCGTCTGCAACAGGCTGTACTGTCTTGCTGGGATCAAGTGTCAGAACAGTTCCATCTCAGTCTACCACTTACCAAATCAGCAAGGTCCAGTCTGTTTTGGTGGCTTTCTTGCCGCCACTTGAGCCATGGAGTGGACTTGGAAATTCCTCAGTGGATGGTGGTGACTACCATTGCCAGCCTCTCCAGTTGGGGAGCAGTCTGCCAGTCCCAGGCAGTCCAAGGTCAATGGACATATCAGGAAGTGTCATAGTCCATCAATCGGCTCGAGATGAGAGCGGTGCGGTTAGCACTCCAGGCGTTTTTACCTCTATTGCACAACCGTCCGGTCAGGATCCTTTCCGACAAAGCAACGATAGTGGCCTACATCAACCGCGAAGGGGGACCAAGAGTTGAGCAGTGGCTCAGGAGGTGGAGATGCTAATGTATTGGGCAGAGCAACATCTGTCTTGGATAGCAGCCTCTTACATTGCAGGGGTCTGACGATGTACAGGCAGACTTTCTCAGCCGCTGGCAGGTGAATCCGGGAGAATGGGAGCTTTCGGAGCAAGCGATCTGTCTCATTACTGGCAGATGGCAACTCAGCAGAATGCCAAGGCTCCTCGATTCTTCAGTCGCAGGAGAGAGTGAGGAGCGGAAGGGGTCGATGCCCTGGTTCTTCCTTGACCAATCGACATTCTATTCAACGTATTTCTGCTGTGGCCTCTGGTGGGCGAGATACTCAGGAGAATAGAGGTACATCCAGGCAAGATAATCCTGGTGGCTCTAGAGTGGCCTCAGAGACCTTGGTTCTCCAATTTGGTCAATCTGGAGCTGGATGGTCCTTTGAGGCTGGGTCATCTTCCGAACCTGCTTTTTCAGGGACCCATATTTTTCGATCTGGCAGATTTCTTTTGTCTAGCGGCTTGGTTTTTGAGAGGTGGCGACTAAGAAAGAAGGAATACCCTGAGGATGTTATTACTACTCTACTGCAGGCTTGAAAGTCTTCTACTTCCCTGGCGTATGTCAGGGAGTGAAGGATTTTCAAAGCTTGTTGTGCTGATCAGAAGATCGATCCGAGGCAAGCATTAGTGGCCCAGATCCTGGCCTTTCTGCAGAAAGGGTTGACAAAGGGTTTGTCTTTCAGCTCCCTCAGAGTTCAGGTGGCGGCTCTGGGCTATTGAGACTATATTCATGGGAAGCTTCTGGCATCGCATCCGGATGTGGTGCGGTTTTCTCAGGGGGGGTGAAGCATTTGCGGCCTCCTTCTAGGTCTGTGTGTCCCTCTTTGAGTCTTAATTTGGTTCTCAAAGGCATGTATGCGGCACCGTTTGAGCCTCTCAAAAGGGCTACTCTAAAGGATCTTACGTTGAAGGTGGTTTTCTTGGTGGCCATTTGCTCCGCCAGAAGGGTCTCTGAACTTCAAGCCTTGTCCTGCAGGGAGCCTTTCTTGCGGATCTCAGATTCAGGGGTCTCTTTGAGGACGGTTCCATCTTTTCTTCCTAAGGTGGTTTCGGTGTTCCACTTAAGTCAATTGGTGGAACTTCCGGTTTTCTTAATCTGGAACCTGCTATGCATGCTAAGGATCTCAGGCGTTTGGATGTCTGACGTGCTTTGTTATGGTACTTGGAGGTTACTAATAGTTTCAGATTGTTGGATCACTTTTTTGTACTGTGGAGTGGTGCTAAAAAGGGTCAGAAGGCCTCGAAAGACATGATTGTTCGATTTATTTATAACTATCTAATTTTTACGTTCTAATGTTCAGACACCCTGTTTAATGTAACGCCTTAACCGTGACTGTTTTGTTTAATGGAAACCGATCTGATTTGATATTCGTATCGAATGTCGGTATATAAAAATTCTAAATAAATAAATGATTGCACGTTAATTGAAGGGGGTCATTGGTCCCGCTTACATTTGTTGCAGTTGTCCTGTCCCAGAGGGGTTAAGGGTCATTCAACCCGGTCCCAGGCGGAGTGACAGCTGATCTCACCACAACTTGGAAATCGTTGCATACCTTAGTCAGACACTATAGATTGGACGTTCAGGCACCGGAAATTGCCAGTTTCGGAATTCTCACAGTCCCACCCAGGTTAGGGAAGATTTGGTACATCCTAGGAGTCTGGACTGATCCGGGGACGTACAGGGAAAGGAAAATTGTTTTTTACCTGCTAATTTTTGTTCCTGTGGTACCACAGATCAGTCCAGAAAAAAAAAGGGGGGGGGATTTACTGTGGAGAGTCTGTTCGATCTGCCTTTTTGTCGCTTGTCCTCATTGTCTGAAGAATGGCACAGGTTTCCTTTTCTCCATGAGATTTTCAGTTAGTTTTTGAATATATCTGGGTTTTTTTTCCCTCTGCTTGTTCAAGAGGTTTAATGTCTCTGAAATTTGTTAGGCTTGTTTCTTACTGTATCTGCTTGGGTACCTAGTAATACTGAGGGATTGCAGGTGCTACACCAGGTTTTATGCCACTGGATTTAAAAAATTGCTCTGTCTCCATCTGCTGGAGGGGAGGCAAAGCCCAGGAGTCTGGACTGATCTGTGGTACTAAGGAACGAAAATTAGCAGGTAAGAACCGATTTTCCTTTCACTCCAAACTTGCCACTGCTGTGCTCACAGTGGAAAGAGATCACAGAGTGAGCATCAGACTAATCTTGGAGTAAGTAAAACTCACGCCTGCATTAGTTATTCCAGGAGTAAGTAATTCTGCAGTAAATGATTGTGAATGGACTTTTGCAGTCCACTCCAGGATTAAGCTGGAACAATTAAAAACACTGGCCCACATTTAATTCTGGAGTAGCTCCCCAGGTGAATGGACCAGGGAGTGAAGCCAGATTAATCAAGGGGGTAGTTAATCCAGGCATAGAAACCTTTATATTTGGGACAGTATAATATGGCAGAGATCTCCAAACTGCTCAGAGCATGGCTGAAGCAAGCAAAGCTGAAGTTGAAAAAACTCTTAATTATTTTTAAATCCCTGGGAATGGTTTTAAAGAGAGCTTATTTCCATTTCAGTGGATGGCCAGGTAAAGTCGCTTTCTCTGGTGCAGCCGGTGTATCGGGGGATAGATGGCGTACCTGGAAGCAGCAAAAACTGCTTTGGGTGCAATGGGGAGAATCTGTACATAAAGGTAAGCCCCTGCTGGCACTTTCCTGCAGCATCGACAGCTCCTGGATTCTTAGCTGTGCATTTTTCTATTTGCAAGGTCCCTTTGGGCACTCTGGTGAAAGAGAATGGGAACGTGGTGGCTGATCTCAGCCAGCCTGGGGACGAGTACGTCGCAGCCTTAGGGGGAGACGGAGGCAAAGGGAACCGCTTCTTTCTAACCAATGAGAACCGGGCACCAGTAACAGCCACAATGGGACAGGAGGGCCAGGAGAGGACCCTGCAGCTGGAATTGAAGACCATGGCGCACGCAGGGATGGTGAGCTGCATGGCATGTCGTTTGGTTACCTGTTTCTCTCCAGTGGTCAGAAAGCAAGAATCTATGATCATTGCACACCCAGAAAGTAGCCAAGGAGCGGAACGTTAGCTTCAGGATCTCTGGTTAAATGCTAGACTAGAGGTTACCAAACCTGTCCTGGAGGACTCCCGGCCAGTCAGGTTTTCAGGATATCCACAGAGAATATGCATGAGAGAAAATTTGCATGCCCTGCCTCCATAGCATGCAAATTTTATCTCATGCATATTTATTGTGGATATCCTGAAAACCGGACTGGCTGGAGGTCCTCCAGGACGGATTTGGGAACCGAGAGACTGGCCAAACTTTGACCCTGCAGTCGTTGTCATGCAGGAACCGGGGCGTAGCCTGGGTAGTTTCAGGCATGCTGTTCAATTTTGCATTATGGTCCAAAGATTGATCCCTGGAACTCCAACAGTGAGTGGGAGCTGCAGATTGTGAAGTTAGCTTTTATTGTGGTGTGTGAGGACTGTATGACGCCTGAATGAAGTTATTTCTGTGTGATGTAATGCTTGGAGCCCAAGTCTCCTTCCCATCATTCACTGTGTGACCTCGAGCAAGTCCTAATGCTCAGGCAGATTGTGAGCTCATTGAAGATGCAATGTAAAAATGAATACTTGCGATATATTCTTGTGGTGTGACAAATGGACAGCCGCAAGGACTTTGAGCTCTTACACTCTGGCACGAAGCAGCCAGACTTCATCTCATCTTGTCTCCTGGTCTGGTTTCCAGGTGGGATTTCCCAATGCAGGCAAGTCATCGCTGTTGCGAACCATCTCCAATGCCAGACCTGCCGTGGCCTCTTACCCCTTTACCACCCTCAATCCCCATGTTGGTATCATTCAGTACCAAGACTACGAGCAGCTCGCAGGTGAGATCCATGGGAGTGGGAGTTAAAAATGGAAAATTGTCCTGAGTAGCAGATGGAGTCAGTCAGCTGACTGTATCTGTGGACTACAAGTCCCAAGAAGCACTGAGGCAAAACTAGGTCTGGCTCAGCCTGTTCTGTATGACATGGACCTTGTTTATAGCCCTTAGTATCAGCAATTATTAGCCTTGCCCTGCAGGTATCCCTGGTCTCTGTGTGAATCTTTTTCTGACATTTGCTTCATCAGTCGGTGTGGTAAATTCCAAACCAAATCTGAGTTCGGAGGCATTGCACATGGGGTGTGATAGAATGCACATACGTTCCCCAGCCACCAATCAGCATCTTCAAACAGGATTTAATTGGTGGCTGGGGGCACAGCGAGAGAGGAGACAGACTCTTATATACAAATAAAATCCCCCCTACCCTGCACTACAAATCTCCCAGAGAACTCTGGGGTTTCATCATCAGCTGTTTAATATTCAACTGGCTGGTAATTAAGATGAAAGTTCTAGAGACGAGTACGTGCATTGGAAATGGAGCTCTGAGCCATGGTGGTTTGAGTAGAAAGCACACTGTCCAAAGGCAACAGCAGCGCTGATACAAACCTCAGCTCCCCTTTTCCAGCCCTATCAGTTTCTGGTTCTGGGAGCTGCTCCTGTGCCGTTGGGTAGAATAGCATTTCCCAACCCTCTCTTAGAGGCACACCTAACCAGTTGGGTTTTCAGGATTCCCACAATGAATATGCATGAGAGAGATTTGCATTCATTGAAGAACCAGGTGATCTAGCTCTATCTCATGCATATTCATTGTGGGAATCCTGAAAACCCGACTGGCTAGGTGTGCCTGTTGGAAAGCACTGGGGTAGAGTGAATCTGGGACATGTACAGATGGTTGTGATGCTGTAGTTGGCTCCAGCTTTGCTTTTCTCGGAGATCCTTTTTAACCATGCCGCACTGTAGCGGTTTCCAGAAGTTGGCTCAACAGTTTTTTGAGAGCATGAGAAGCTCTTCCCTGTGCGTACCCGGGTCAGTCCAGTTAGCTGGGTTTTGCCTCCCTTCCAGCAGATGGAGACAGAGAAAGTTTGAAGGGCTTCACCTTTTAACCTGGTGTGCCACCTGCTGCTCCTCAGTATTTCTCTGTGTCAGGCAGATGGAGATGGTGCAAAACCTGTAGTTCTGATCCAAGCTGGTTGTAGGCGTTGGACAAGCAGGGTTTGGGAACCCTAAATTTGCTCTTTGCCGGCGGGGTGACAGCTGGTGGTCCAGCTCCCTCCTCCTTCAGCCTTTGCCAGTTCTTCAGGGAAGTATCCTTTTCTTCTCTTTTCTGCTGTTAAAGTTTTTGAGTTTAAAAAAAAAAAAAGGGGGGGGTGCAGACTTTGTCATCGACAGCTTGCTTCTGGCGGCAGTGTTACTAGGCTGTGCGGCAGGGCTGGTCGCTGATCCTGGGCCCCGGGGGACTTTAGGAGGAGGTCTATTGTTTTTTCTTCCCTCCCAGTAGTTCTTCCTCTCCCACCCCTGTTGCGGCTGCCGGCATCTGCCTCGCGCTTCTTCGGCACCAGTATGCCACGCACGAGCCGGTGCTCGCGCTGTGGGGAGCGGCTGGCGAGCCACATTTCCTCTGGCTGCTGCGATCGCTGCTTCCCCGGTGGGGAGGGCTTTTCGGGTGCATTTGCAGGGGCGGTTGTGCAGCAGTCGAGCGCCGGGAGGCTGCTCACTGCTCAGGAGCTCCCAGCCGATCCGTTTCCCCTGAGCGTGGGAACGGCAGCCATTTTGAGTGCTTTTCGTGCCACAGAGGAGAGAGCTGTGGGGAGTGGGGATCTTTCTCCAGCCAGTGCCTGCCCTGTGGCGGCCTGAGGAGCAGTGGAAGGGCTCCATGGTGAGGATCCCGTGTTCCCGGAGGGGAGTTTCGGGGGGCCCACCTTCTTTTCTCCTGAGTTTATCTTAACGCACCAGGCCTTTTTAGCCAGCGGTGCTTGCAAGTGCAGTCTCCCCAACCCCCAGGTGCCTGTGTGTCCGTTGGCTAAGACCCCAGGAAGGAGAATATGCCATCAGCGACCAGGATCCGAAGAGTTCAGACCCCCAGGCCCGGGGGGGGGGGGGGGCACTTGGGAAGTCGCTGCTGAAGATTCAGAAACAGGGGAGGGGCCGGCAGACCCCATGCTGGCCCCGGATCTTGATATAGAGCCTGAACGTGTACCGTTGTTGGAGAGGGATGACCCTAAGGTGTGCGCCTTTTTCAGCGTGACGAGTTGACGCCACTAATTCCTCATATCCTGGCGGAGCTAGGAATTTCAGTATCTCCCTTGGACCCAAGCCCGGACACAGTGGACCCTGTTCTCGCAGGCTTGTGGGGGCCTGCTAAGACCTTCCCTTTGCATGACTTGCTCAGACAGATGATGCTCCGGGAGTGGGATACCTCTGAGACGGGCCTCAAAGTCAGCAGTGTAATGGACAAGCTTTACTCCTTGCCTAAGGAGGTCTTGGAGCTTCTGTGGCTTCCGAAAGTGGATGCCTCTGTTACGGCGGTCACCAAGCGCACGACCATCCCTGTGGCAGGTGCGGCAGCTCTGAAAGATCTCCAGAATCGCAAATTGGAGGGTTATCTCAAGAAGATATTTGAAGTTTCTTCCCTGGACATTCGTGCTGTGGTGTGTAGCAGTTATATGCTCCGGGCGGGCCTCTGCTGGGTGCAGCAGTTGCAAAGCACCAAGGACCTTGATTTCCCCCCCTCCCCAAGAGGCGAAACAGGCTGAATGCTTGAAGGCAGCGGTAGCTTATGGGGCGGATGCCCTCTATGATTTGCTTCACACTTCCTCGCGTACCATGGTCTCTGTGGTCTCTGCACGTAGACTGCTGTGGTTCCACAATTGGTCAGTGGATGTTTCCTCCAAAGCGCAGCTGGGGGCACTCCCGTTCAAGGGCAGGCTCCTGTTCGGGGAAGACCTGGAGCAGCTTATCAGGCACCTAGGCGAGAACAAAGTCCATAAGCTACTGGAAGGTAAGCCAAAAGGACAGCAATCTTTTTCCTCCTCCCGCTCCCGTTTTCGCAGCCAAAGGCAGATTTGTCAGAGCAGGGCCCAGAACCCGGGCCAGAGACAAGCCTCGGGGAGGTTCCAGCCTTGGTTGAAGTCCTATCGCGGATGTCGAATGGTCCAGGCCAGGGCAGGACAAGGGTCCAGCAGGGCCAAGTCGGCACAATGAGTTGTGGCCGATCCACTCTGAGAGTCCTGTCATAGGGGGTCGGCTGACCCTCTTTTTCGAGGAGTGGGTCAAGATTACGTCGGATCAGTGTTAAAACACGGCTATGCATTAGAGTTTGCTCGTCTGCTGCAAAACCTATTTCTGGTGTCCCCTTGAGTGTCTCCAGAAAAATAATTTGTGGTTCGCCAGACCCTCTGCCGGCTCCAAAGTCTGGGAGCTATTGTTCCCGTCCCTCAATCTGAGCATGTGAAGGGACGTTACTCCATTTACTTCGTTGTCCCAAAGAAGGAAGGTGGATATGGTCTTAGGCCGCCTAAGGTCCCAAGGTTATGGTGATAGTAGCGGCATTCCTAAGGAGGGAGGGGATTCTGGTGCATCCCTACCTGGACGATTGGCTCAGTCGAGTGAAGTCGGAGACTCTATGCTCGCCGGCGGTGGATATGGTCTTAGGCCGCCTAAGGTCCTTAGGCTGGGTGGTCAACTTTGCCAAGAGCTGTTTAATCCCCTCCCAGGTCCTGGAATTTTTGGGAACTCTCTTCAACACCCGTGTGGGAAAGGTCTTTCTCTCTAAGGACAGGAGGGAGTCGATGCTCTAGTGGTCCCTTGGCCGGTTGGCGTTCTCTGTGTTCCCTCCCTGGCTCTTGGTGGGCAAGATAATCAGAAGGATAGAACTTCAACTGGGACGAGTGATTCTCGTGGCTCCCGAGTGGCCGCGGAGGCTGTGGTTCTCTGATCTCGTGAATCTGGCCTTGGATGGACTCCTGTGTTTGGGTCATCTGCCAAACCTCCTGCACCAGGGTCCTATATTTTTAGATCAGGCAGATCGCTCTTATCTTGCGGCCTGCCTTTTGAGAGGAAACCGATGAGGAAGAAAGGTTATCTGGAGGTGGTTATTTCTACTCTGCTACGAGCCAGAGAAACCTCTACGTCCCTGGCATATGTTAGTGTCTGGAGGGTCTTCGAGTCCTGGTGCCAATCTCACGGGCTACATCCTCGACGAGCTTCGGTGACTCTGGTCCTTTCCTTTCTGCAGAACGGACTCGACAAAGGGCTGTCTTACAATTCCCTGAAGGCTCAGGTTTCGGCTCTGGGGATGTTTTAGGGGCCCTATCCAGAGTTCTTCTCTGGCGACTCATCCTGATGTGGTATGTTTTCTCAGGGGAGTGAAACATGTGTGCCCACCGCCTCGCTGTCTTTGCCCCTCATGGAATTTAAACTTGGTGTTCCGAGGATTGTGCAAAGCCCCCTTTGAGCCACCGAGGAAAGCCACTTTGAAGGATCTCACGCTGAAGGTGGTTTGTTTTTTTTTGTGATTATTAACTTTGCCAGGAGGGTGTCTAAGCTCCAGGCCTTATCCTGCAGGGAGCTTTTTCTCCGCATCTCTGATTCCGGAGTTTCGCTACATATAGTTCCATCATTTTTACCTAAGGTGGTCACAGCCTTTCATCCGAACCAGTCCAAGGAGCTCCCGGCCTTTTCGGATGCACAACTGAAGGATCCTCATTCGAAGGAGCTGAGACGGCTGGATGTTCGCTGGGCCTTGTTGCTCTATCTGGAGGCTACCAATGGTTTCTGATTATCAAATCACCTGTTTGTGCTGTGGCATGGTGCGAAGAGAGGTCAGAAGGCTACTATCGCTCGTTGGTTGAAGGAGGCAATTTTGTCTGCATATATTTGCCATGGTTGACCACTCACTCTACTTGAGTGCAGGCGGCCTCATGGGTGGAATGTCAGCTGGTTTCCCCACAGGAGATCTGCAGGGCGGCTACTTGGAAGTCTCTATACACCTTTTGGACGTCCAGGATTCGGATACCGGCAATTTCGGTGCCAGTGTCCTTCGAGCGGGGCTCTCACAGTCCGCCTTACTTAGGAAAGCTTTGGTACATCCCAGCTGTCTGGACTGATCTGGGTACATACAGAGAAAGGAAAATTGGTTCTTACCTGGTAATTTTCTTTCTTGTAGTACCACAGATCAGTTCAGACGTCCGCCTTCTGGTGTGGTTTTAGGGTTGTGTGAGGAGAGCCCACTCAATCTGTTCTATTATCTCTAGCCTTTTCTGAAGAATGGCATGTGCTATTACTTGTTTTCATTGGGGTTTCCTCTTCATATTTCAAAGTTCTGTTCTTCATTCTGCTCGTTCAGGGGTAGAGGGAAGTTTAATTGAGTTACACTGTTATTTATTACCATTGTTCTGCTTGGGTAAGAGTACATACTGAGGAGCAGCAGGTGGCACACCAGGTTAAGAGGCGGTGCTATGAAACTTTCTCTGTCTCCATCTGCTGGAAAGGAGGCAAAACCCAGCAGTTTGGACAGATCCGTGGTACTACAGGAACGAAAATTAGCAGGTAAGAAACAATTTTCCTATATTATGCTCATGAAGGGAATGTAAAGTAAATTTGTCTCTCACTAAGGGCTGAAGTTTTTTTGTGTTCCCTTTGCTTTCTCATACTTTCCTCGCCACCTTATACTCTAGTTTGCGCATTAGTTCTCAAGCCCACTCCTTCTCACTTTTGCTTGCAAGCCTCACCGTGTTGCACATTTGTACTCACTCTCCCACACCTTCATTCTCTGTCTCTCTCTTGTTCTAGTTGCTGATATACCTGGGATAATCCAGGGTGCTCACCAGAACCGAGGCCTTGGTTTTGCATTCCTGAGACACATTGAACGCTGCCGCTTTCTCCTCTACGTTTTGGATCTCTCTGCGGCTGAACCATGGACTCAGTTCCAGGACCTGAAGTACGAACTGGAAGCATATGAAGAAGGCTTGTCGAGGAGACCTTGTCTTATTGTTGGGAATAAGATTGACTTGCTGCAGTCTAGGGTTAACTTGCCACTCCTCCGGGAGAGGGTGGGAGAGAAGGTCATCGCTGTGTCTGCGCTAACTGGACACAACGTGGAGGAGCTGATATTGTACCTCCGGGAACTCTATGATAGTTGCATAGACACCGATCTCTCAAAGCTGCAGAAACCGCTCAGGTGGTAGGAGCTAAGGCTGTGAAGAAGTGCAGGGTGTAGTGCTTGGGTGGGCTTGCCCCGTCTTCAGGTCACAGGAGGAGCTCTGGACAGAGTGAAAGAGCACGGAGCGATTACAGCCATGTTCAATGAAGGAAACTGAAATTCTGCAGAACAAAGAGGCCTTTCAGCTCTTCCATCTCTGGCCGATGAAGAAAGCTGCCGTCCCTCACCTCTCACCGCAGCTAGACAGTACCCAGGAACCGCTTTGTGGTGGAACATCGGCTGTTACTTCTTGTTCTGCTCTCACCACTAATGAGCAAAGGACAGCACAGCCTGACTGTCCTCATATTTGTCCCTCACAGGTTTCAGATTGAGCTGTGGTAACTTTCCACTGGGCATCATTGAATAATATCAGAATAATAGTACAGGGGTGTGGCATGGGGACAGGGCAGTAGTAAGAGCCCGTTTGTCACTTTAAACCCTGATTTGAAAGGACACGTTTCCATAAAATCTTATTTACAAGTCTACTGTGTGTAATAGTGATACATGATCAGTGCTCACAGAAAGGGATGGACAGGCCAGACCGATTCATTCCTGCTCCGATTGCTCCCAGATCTCTGAATCTATAAATCCATTTTAAATGCAACTTCACATCTTTACATACAACTGGAATTTGTGGGGCCGGGTTCAGTTGGAAGTTTATAAGTGAGCAGGAGTCGTCGTCACCCAGCCACGCAATGCTGAATGTGTACCTGAATCAAGCCAGGTCAACATTAAGTGTCTCGAGCTCTGGTTGACTTAGATGCCAGTGAATTGTACCACAAGAGCTCTTATGTAACAAAGGATGCAGTCAGGACACTCCTCCCTTACTTGTGAGGGGGTCTGATGTAATTCACTGTAAGGGCACAGTTTACATAACACAAGGACACAAACCCAATGACAGACCTTGTCTTTAACACGTAAATGCCCTACAGGGTGTGAGGTACAAGGCATAACAGTGTTGCACTCGGAGAGTTTTCTTAATGCATGAAATAGCAGACACTGGCACTTTCCTGCTCCTCCTCTTGTGCTTCCAGTTTAGTTGGAAACTGCTTCAGATACACACCTCCTCTCCGGTCCTTGGCTAGGAGCCCCAGACTGGGGCTTCCTCCGGAACCTGGTACCCGTGCACCCCAAGTCTGGCCACGAGGTGTCATCATTGCATGAGGGCTGGGAGAGTCGAGAATCCAACCCAGGTCTCCCACATGGCAGCAGAGCTGTGGTCTGGCCTCTGACCAATTTTAAACTCTGTTTAACTTTTTCATCAGAGACGGAGGCTGCATTGTTAATAAGGAATAGCCATGGGCTTGAAGGGAGAGGCATCATGTGTTAATCAGTGAGGCCCTAGCAGTTGAGAGAGGTAAGATATTTTTGATGCCTTATATGGCAGAAGTACTTCTTTACCGCTGATTAGAGTACAGGTATGCAAATGAGTGACAGGTGAGCTTTTGCCTTATTTGGAAGGGGCTCTTTAACTATAAATCTGCTTTTCAGGCTATGCACGTTGAATATATTTGCCTGCACTGCCTCACGTGTATGCAAATGAACCACGTTCAGGATAGCGGAAAGGCAGAGCGGTTTGAGGCCCTTGGCATCCCTGCTATAAATGGATCCAAACGGGCCTTGGCTCCCTGATTGTTACTGGTCCAGAGCAGACTTTCCCCTTGCTGTTCTGGCATCAAATTATTAACGTGTGAGACATTGATGAACGAAGGTTTCTGTGCTGCGTCTAGTGGTGCTGTACAGGGGCAAGTCTGCAGTCCTCTGCTTGCTCTCTTGTGGCTCCTTCTTTCTTATTTTCCAAATACTCTTTCCCATGCTTGGTAGAGTCTCAGCGGGTTGGCACTTGTGAGTCCTAAATAATTAGTTTCAGGCATTTTAAGAATCTCTGAGATAATCAGAAAACTGCGTGCACTTCACACTGCCTCCTTGCCTTCATGACAGTGGTGGCCTGGCATAGTTTGTGCTCAGAACTGAGAGCCAGCACCAAGCAAGAAAGGAGCTTTTGCTGCCCTGCATTGACACTTTCAGGTTAGTTTTGTATTGGCTAAAAGTCAGGTTTTGGTTTTTTTTACTTTTAACATACTGTGTTGCTGTCCAGTAAAATGTATTGGAAGGTTCAGGGTGGCTCTTTTCAGGAGTTGACATCCTCTGTTGAATTTGGCAATATTCCTCCTGAATTTACTGAGCATTTAAGATCTTTCCTTTGAGTGCATGAAACTGTGATTATTCCAACTACAGCAAACACACATTGCATAAAATAATTCACTGGAATTGAAATGAAATCATAAGCTAAATCTTATTGTGTGACCTCAACAGATGATGGTAAATCTTTCTTATTTATGTACTCAGTTGTTTGTATTCTATCTCTGAGTCCAAGCAGAGCACAATAAAAACACAAACAAAATTTAAAACAAAGTTAAATACAACACAAATACAGTATGCAATGCAATAACATCATATAAAAGACATGCAAACACTACTAGAACAGATAAAAATGATATACTCAGGGCCAGCGGAAGCACTAGACGAGCTAGACCTGCGCCTAGAGTGCCGCCGCTCGTGAGGCAGGGTGAGGTGGCCGCTTCAGGTGGCAGAATTGCCAATGTTCATAGGAAAGGACTCTGAGCTGGGAACTCTGAAGAAGATACCTCTGGTCTGTTCAGCTCATCCAACTAAAATAAGCAAATGCTATGCTTTATATATATATATATATATATCTCTCTCTGCAAGTAAACCCTGTGTATGTTTATTCAATAAACATACACGCGGTTAATGCGACTCCAACATTGCTCTAAGCTTCAACGGCAAGAGGAAATGTGGAAAAAAGGATTTGCATTCACAAAAAAGCTTGCTTGTTACGGCGGTTACTACCCAAAACCAAATAAGCCTGATACTTTACTTTCAATGCACATCCAGCATAGCTCTCTGCTTCAACGGCAGGGGGAATGAAGAAAAGTGGATCTATATACAGACAACAACCAACAAGGACTGAATTACATAGTCTGGGTAAACAAGCCTGGGTGTAGCCTGCTTATTGCGGCGGTTACTACCCCTAACTAATTAAGCTAGATATTTCACTTAGATGCAGTTCCAACACTGCTCTCTACATTAATGGTGGGGGTGGAAGGGAAATAGAACCAAAAGGTTACTAAGAGCTAAGAGAAACAGATAAGTATGAGAGGGAAAAAAAAAGTGTGAAGCTTGCTGGGCAGACTGGATGGGCCGTTTGGTCTTCTTCTGCCGTCATTTCTATGTTTTTTCTATGTTTAGGTGCTTCAATTTGCACTTTTACCCAGCAAGATATTTCAGTACCAGTCTTTTGAGCTCCTATTTGGTAAAAGACATCAATTGTTTAACTTATTATCACCTCATTGGTATGGGTACTAGCCTTTAGCATTTGATCTTCCCAGGTGATGATAAATACCAAATGTCTTAGTCTTTGATGTCCCCAGAGATACCAGATGTTCCTTGGGGCCATCCCAATTCTTTATCAGTACATTGGTGCCAGGAAGTCTCAGGAATAAGGGATCAAATGGTGTTAGTGTCATGCCTTTGTACAATCCCTGCACTCAAATCCTATGCAATATATTGAATCATACTCATCAATCATTAGAACCTGTTCTGATCTATAGCTGTCTATTCATGATGCAAAGTTTTCCAGAGATCTAGCTAGCTAAAATTATCTTTACACACCCTGTTGAAGGCCTTCTACTGATCGAGGGACAAAAAGGCCGCTGACAGACCAGATATATATCCCGGACCAAAAAGATGTTATCGAAAACGGTGCATCCGGGGTTCCCTGTACGTACCAGGATCAGTCCAGACCGTGGGTTGTTCCCCCCCACCCTTCCAGCAGATGGAGTCGGAGCAAAAACTGAGAGGGTGGTCCCTCATACCTGGTGCGCCCTCTGTAAACCTTCAGTATTTCTCTGACTCCAGCAGATGGCAGTTGCACCTTCGGTTCCCCAGTTCATTGAGAGGATAGTTTACAGAATTTCTTTTTCCCTGTACGTACCAGGATCAGTCCAGACTGCAGGGTTATGCCTCCCTTCCAGCAGATGGAGTCGGAGAGAAACTGAAAAGGCACCTCCTATATACCCTGGTGCGCCAAACTCAAGAGCCTTAGCAGGCCAGGCAGGGCATTGCCCTAGAGCCTTTCCCGGAGTGTCTTGCTCCCTTACCCAGTGTGAGGAAGGGGAGGATTAATCGGTGGGCTGGTCACTCTCCCCCTCCGCCTCCAGAGATGCCCAATTCCTCGGAGAAGATATGGCAGAGGGGTATTGTTAATTGGCAACCCTCTGCAGGCTCTCAGGTTTTCTAATAAAGTTTATTTAAGAAAAAGCAGTGATTGAAAAAAAAAAAAAAGATAGAAAAACGAGGTATGTGGCTTTCCTTTGTGTTGTCCCCTGCCTGCTTCCTCACTTGGGTCTCCGGAGGGGGTAGCTTGCCACCCGGTCCCGATTCGCGCCGCTCGCGCTTCGTTTTCCCGCCGCTTCGGGATGCCAAGGGGGACTGCCTGTACCGCGTGTGGGGGGGCGGGGCTTCGGCTCTGTTCCCGATGCGTTCCCGGGGACGAGGGGCCTTCGCGGGGAGCGGCCCCGAGGGAAAAACCTCTGCTGCCGTGGCAGACAGTGGCATGGCTCGCTCCCGATATCGGGGGTGGCGGCCATCTTGTCCTCCTCCGTGCAGGCGGCGGCCATGTTAGAGCAGGAGGGGAGTGAAGCGGATTCAATAGAGGACGAAGAGGATCTTCCTCCTTGGTCTCCTCTGGACTTTAGCCCCCACCGACCCTGTGATTTACAAGGCGAGCTTAATTTACTGCCTTTGGGCACAAAGGGAGGTCCTTTGAAGAGGACACATCCTTTTTCATCTCAGTTTGTACTATTGCTGCATAAGGCTTACATGGAAGCCGAGGCTGAATGGGAGTAGGGGGTCCCTATCCCCGATAAATGTGGTAAGCCTTCTCCAAGTCCGGTTGGCCTAGAATTGGGGGGTTCTGGTCCAGTTCCAGCTCCTAGGCCTCCCAGTGCAGATCCCAGGCCTTCCCCCAGCGCAGATGCGGATCTGTTATCCCTGGGCTCGCACTCTCCGGATGCAGGGATTGACGTGGCAGCTGCGGATTCAGTAGAAGGGGATGACCCCCAGGTGCTTCAGTTATTCCGCAAGGAGGAGCTGGATCCTTTAATCGCGCATGTCCTTCAGGAGCTGGGGATTCTGGTGCCACAGGCAGAATCCGATTCCTTGCCAGGGGACTTAGAGTTGTCCGGGCTCCACGCGCCGGCATATACATTTCCTTTTCATCATAAGCTGTTTCAGATTGTATCCCGGGAATGGGATACTCCGGAGGCTACTTTGAGAGTCGGCCGGGCTATGGATAAACTTTACCCGCTCCCTCTTGATTCCTTGGAGCTCCTTAAGGTGGATTCGGCGGTCACAGCCTTTGCTAAGCATACCACCATCCCAGAGACAGGGGGCATGGCTCCTAAGGACCTTCAAGATTGGAAATTGGAAGTCTTGCTTAAGTGGATTTTTGAGGTTTCAGCTTTGGGAGTGCGGCCTGCAGTTGCATGGTGCAGAGGGCTACCCTCCGCTGGGTACAACAGCTATTAACGGCTCAGGATTTGCCTCCGGAGGAAGCTGAACAAGCTAACCGTATGGAGTTGGCGGTGGCTTATGCTGCAGATGCCTTGTATGACCTCTTACGCACCTCGTCCTGTTCCATGGCTTCGGCAGTTTCAGCATGACAGCTACTATGGCTGCATCATTGGGCGGCAGATGCCTCTTCCAAGGCGCAGCTAGGTTCTTTTCCGTTTCGAGGTAAACTTTTGTTTGGGGACGAGTTGGAGCAACTTATTCGCTCGCTGGGGGAGAACAAGGTGTTCAAGTTACCTGAGGATAAGCCCAAATCCTTTCGTTCTATGGGCGCCTTCCATGGCCGTTTTCGAAATCAACGCCGGTTTCACTCCGGGAGGGGTTCATCCTCATATACCCCGAGACAACCACCCGCACGATCGCAAGCGTGGACACATTCCTTTCACGGCAGACGGCCATCGCGTACTGGCGCATCCCACGGCTTTGCCAACAATAAGACGACAATGAGGGGACGCTGGCCCATCCCTCCATGCCGGAATTCAAGGACGACTCTTCCACTTTCGGGAGGAATGGGCCAGGATTACTTCCTACCAGTGGGTTCTCGACATTATAAACCACAGCTACGCTTTGGATTTTGCACAACCCTTGTGCTATCTGTTTCTCATTTCTCCCAGCGGGTCAGGGACGTGCTGTTCCGGAGGGGCTTACTGATGAAGCAGGAGGGTAGGTTGTCTAAGAACGCCGTTTGGGCAATAATATAGATTAGACACCAAAATAGTCCAAGTATAACCTTTTATTTGAGTGGAGACATATATTCATACAGGTGCCCGACTCTGGCCGCGTTTTGCCCCTCTTGGAGCTGCCTCAGGGGCTGTATGGAGAGGTTCTCTTTTTCTATGTCACAACAATATGCTTACGGATAAAACTTCAGTTATCTAATAATTTAGATAGAAGTACTGCGCACATAGTCTCCGATCAGGTTTAGACCGGAATTCAAATTCCGGTCCAAACCTGAGCGGAGACTATGTGCATCAGTACTTGGACTATTTTGGTGTCTAATCTATATTATTGCCCGGAGGGGCTTAAGGCACACTCTCTCTTCGATCACAAGCGGCTTCTTGGGCGGAGTGTAGTTTGGTCTCATCTCAAGAAATTTGCCGGGCGGCTACTTGGAAATCTGTACAAACGTTTGCCAGACACTACCGGTTGGACGTTAGAGATCCGGCGGTGGAGACGTTTGGCAGCGGCGTGCTTCCAGCGGGACTCTCTAGGTCCCACCCCATTTCTTACATGCATGTTAATGTTAAAATGTAAACCGAACTGATTTGTAACTCTGCTACATGAACTTCTGTATATAAAAATGCTAAATAAATAAATAAATAAATTTAGGGCAGCTTGGGTACTTCCCAGCAGTCTGGACTGATCCTGGTACGTACAGGTAAAAGGAAAATTAGTTCTTACCTGATAATTTTCGTTCCTGTAGTACCAGGGATCAGTCCAGACGCCCGCCCATAGCAAGACGAGTCCCACACGTATTCTGGTATTTCTGTTTCCTTTTTATTCCAGTTTTTCAGAGCACTTGGATGTGTGAATTATAGTTATGTACGATGGCATTTTTTCACCTGGTTTCCTCGTTTCCCAGAAGTTCAGGTTTGAATTGATCTAGTCACGGGTGGTTGCTGTAAATTTTTATCATTCTGCTTTGATATCGATTATACTGAGGGATCGCAGGTGGCGCACCAGGGTATATAGGAGGTGCCTTTTCAGTTTCTCTCTGACGCCATCTGATGGAAGGGAAGCATAACCCAGCAGTCTGGACTGATCCTTGGTACTACAGGAACGAAAATTATCAGGTAAGAACTAATTTTCCTATTCTTTGTTTTCCTCTACTTAAAATGTTTATTAAAAAATAAAAAAAAGCCTGTGTTCAGCTTTGCTGGAGCCTTGCAGGCAGAACTTTGTTTTCAATGACAGATCTGACTTGTCCATTCCGTCTTATGTTATTCTGTTGTTTTTGGGGTAAGTGTTTACTTATTTCTTAAAACCAGTATTTCAGCTGCCTTATGGGTGAATGTTGGTGGTCCAACCTCTCCACCACGACCCCCTGCTGCCCTTTATGAAGGTGAATCCGGAGCGGGCGTCTGCGTGCTGCTCGCACCAGATGTCCCCCCAAAGCAAAACGCAGAACAATCTCCTGCAGGAGCCTGGCCTGCAGCATCTTCCGCTCCTGGGCCCTGCAATTGAGCGGGCCGAGGGTGACATTGAAGTCCCCCTGAGCGCCACTTCCTCATCGTGGTCCAGCTCGCAGAGGAAGTCACCAACTGGCGAAAGAGTGCCGTCAGCTTGGTCCCGGCATTGGGAGTGTACACGTTCACGCAGTTGACCATGCAGCTCTCAAATCGCAGCCTAACATGCAGCATCCTGCCTAGCTTGACAGCCTTGATGCTCAGCATCTCCACCTGCAGGACCCTTGAAAACAAGATTGCCACCCCACCAGCCACTCCTGAGTTGTGACTGAAGGCCATCTCGCCGGCCCACTCCAGAAATCAGGCTGCTTTGGCATCCGGAGTGGTGTGGGTCTTCTGTAAAAAGGAGACCGATTACCTGCTGCGCTTAAGGGTAGCAAGTACCCAGTGCCTGCAGAACCCGGTCTTGCAGCTGTTGGCGTTAAGGTTGCAGAACATTAAAACCATTCTCTATCAAGAAGTGCAATAGGTACGTGCATGTTCTGCCCCATTACAGGGCCTCCCGGAGCACGCACGGTTCATGACCATTTCTTTCCTTGCTGAGGAGGGAGGCAGCTCATGAGCAGTGCCGGGCCGCCCATTTCAGAGACCCCTCCCCGACTACGCCATGCTTGATCAACCTCCATGGTTGAAAGAGAAGCTCACTTGCAGGGCAGAACGTGGGCCGAGAAGCCCGTGGCCCCCTTTCCTCAGCCCCTCACCCACTCATATTCACCCACCTTACCCTCTTCATTGAGGCCCCAGCCTGGGGGACCTGTTCCCATCCTTGTAAGAGTGGACTCCCCGTTGTTGAGAGCCCCTCTGGTGTCCTCTCCTGGGAGCTCCCTCCATCCTCTCACTCCCTGCTGGGCTCTGGCCTGCTCTACTGGGTGCCGGGCTGCCTGGAGCAGGGGTAGAGGGCTGGGGAGGGAGAACAAAAGAGAGTGGTGCGGGAGGGGAAGGAGGAATAGGAGGAGGATGATGAAGAGGGGTTTGTGGGATGGGGCAGAAAGGAAAGGAGAGGGGCAGAACACCACCATATTCGAAGGGGGGGGGGGGGAGGGAGGGTCAGGGTCTCCCCTCTTCTAGGGAAGGGTGCCTGACAGAAGCTGGTCAATGAGCTCCTCCCCCCAGTTGGAATCCTGCTGAAATGGGGCCCCTTCCGAAGGAGGGAGCCCGGCCGGACTAGGCTCCTACTGGGACAGGGTGGGAGTGGGGGAGACAGTTGAGGGTAAGGTTCCCCCTTGGGTGAAGGAGGCCCTCCTCCCGACCCACTGAGCCTTCCTCCATTTTTTCTGGAGAAGGAGAAGCAGGGGTGGAATCGGGATTTGGGTTTGGCAGAGGATCTTCCTAGGCTGAAGGTGGTCGGGGTTGGCCCATCTCCTGTTGGTCAGGAGGAGTGAGGGTGGTGTCATTCAGGGCCGGGGGGGTTCTGAGATGGGAGTGGGGAAGGGCAGACCCCCAGAGAGATGGCCTCTTCTTCAGCTGGGGGTGGGAATAATTCTATCTGTCCCTCATCTGTGGATCCTGCCTGAAGGAGCCTGCACGTCCCCGCCTTCCGGGAGGCTAATCCCCAGAGCCAGGTCTGGCTCCCTGCCCAGATCACCGGGCTGAGACTCCAAGGGCCCGTCCTCCCCTCCTATGACCTCCACGGTTATGACCACTTCTTCGGTCGCAGTGGATTCGGGAGGGAAGGAAGGAGGTGCCTCATGGGCAGGGTGGGAGTCCCTGACGCTAGCTATGGGTGGGGGGAGGGGGGGAGGCAGGAGGGAGAAGAGGGCTCCGGCCCCCAGCCAGCTGCCTCCTCATCTGAGGAGGAGGTGCCTTTTGGTTCCCATCCAACTTCCTACCACAAAAGCAGAATTTTGCTTTCCCTGTATGTACCCGGATCAGTCCAGACTCTTGGGTTTATTCATCCCTGCCAGCAGATGGAGACAGAGAAAGTCTTGCTGACACAACTTGATAAGCCCTGGTGCCACATGCAGTACCTTAGTATTTCTCTGTCTCCAGCAGATGATGGATGGTGCATAAACCTGCAGTCTTTTTTTTTTTTTTTTTCCCTCTTTCTTTTTTGGGTGAGCCTTCCTCTCAGGGGTTTGGTTCCCAAGGGGACCCTTTCCCTGCTTGGTTGAGGTGGACGAACTGGAGGTCGGTGACCTTTTTGTAGGCTCAATCTGAGTTGATCCGTAGGGTGTAAATCTGGTGGTCCAGATCCCTCCCCTCCACGAGGCCGCTCTAGTGGCTTTCAGCTCCTTTTCTTATTCAGGGTTTTTTTCTCTCCTGGTTTGCTTGTGGCTGAACTGAGCTGGACAGCTCCCTTCAGCTTTAGGAGAGGTATTCCTCTGCTATTTTGTGAATTCTGTTTGGTAAAGACAAAAAAAAAAGCTCCAATAGCTGTGAGGAGCAGCTGAATGGTAAGGCTCTGGCCCCCCCCTCCCCCCGTTTTTTCCTCCGTGCCGTTTTTTTTTTTCTCCTGCCTCGGGGGGGAATGGTTCATGGCTCGGTTTGCCGCATGGGCGGTGCGGTCCTGGCGTGTCTCAGTCATGCCGGCTTATGTTCTGCATGCGTTTCGGGGGGGGGGGGGAAAGCCCTCCCTCCTCCCAATGATCGCAAAACGTAGGAGAATTGAGAGGCGCAAGGCAGCTGCGGTCAGGCCTGATATTGCTGCTGCCGATTTGCCTTGTGGCGAGAGTGGCGGCCATTTTGGGTGCTGATTCGCGCGCGCTGCCATGTTCGGAGGGGGATCTCCCTCCGCGGTTCTCCCCGGCTCACCCGAGTCCCCTAGAAGGGCAGGGGGGTTCAATAGGGCTAATAGGTAAGAGGAGATAGTTCCTTGGCCTGTGGGAGATTAGGCCTCTGCCTTGCCTGCGGCTTCGTGCCCATTTCCCCCTGATTTTATACTCCTGCTTCACCAGACTTATCTGGCTCAGCAGGAGGGCTTTGCTATGATATCTCAAGGTTACTAATGATTTCAGGAGGTCGGATCATCTTTTCGTTTTATGGAGCGGATCAAAGAAAGGTACCCATGCCTCCAAAGCAACCATTGCAAGGTGGCTATTGGGTCGGCGTATATTATCAAGGGCCATCAGGTTCCTGAGGGTTTGCGGGCCCACTCGACTCAGGCTCAGGTGGCTTCGTGGGCGGAAGCTCAGTTGGTGTCCCCGCAGGAGATTTGCAGAGCGGTGACTTGGAAGTCGCTGCATATGTTTGCGAGGCATTACCGATTGGATTTGGGGGATCCGAACTCCTGGTCTTTTGGTGAAAGTGTCTTGCGAGCGGGACTCTCCAGGTCCCACCCTCTCTAGGAAGCTTTGGTACTTCCCAAGAGTCTGGACTGATCCGGGTACGTACAGGGAAAGGAAAATTGGTTCTTACTTGCTAATTTTCGATCCTGTAGTACCACGGATCAGTCCAGAACCTGCCCGGTTTGGAGGGGGAGAGGCTTTTGCTTAGCTGTAATCCTTGCAGCATACTTCTGTTCTTCGTTTATTCACAACTTACAGAATTTTTACAATGATTCCTTGCCTCTCTGCAATAATGTACTCGCACGTCTTCCAAATGGTTCTGTTTGGCCACCTAATCATTGGAATTCTTCTCTGCCATTACAACACCAGTCATGTCATTCACTTTCCTAATAGTCCTAGAGGTTCCCTCACTAAAGTCCAACTTATCACTAACAAAACTGAGTTGACAGTGCTTTCATTCAGTCTATGGGGTGCAATATCTCTGTTAGGTCACCCTAAACCTTCTTATCGTATTGTTTCACCTGGTATATACTTTATTTCCGAATTTGGTGCTTCTAAGTGCTTTTGGCACCATACTGCCAGATATGCATTATTATGCTAGTCCCAACCATACCCACATCCATCCTGACAACCACCCACATACTCGCTCCCGTCATGCATTACGAGATGTATTTCCTCGTACTTACAACCCCATAGCCAAGCGTCCAGATGAATTTAGTCGCTTCATGCGCATTCTTCTCCCTCGGTGGGGGGCGTGGCTGGTATGGAAAATGCCATTTGTAAGCTTTTTGTCATTATCGAAAGCTTAGCAAATGAAACAGCTGCCTTAGGCAACGCTTTACAAACTGAGATGCCCTCACTTCTTGCCAGGCTTTCGATATGTTACTTGCTGAAAACGGAGGGGTGTGCCAGTATATCAGTACCTCCTGTTGTGCATATATTGCTCAGGACGGGTTACCTCCACCCTCCGGGCCCTCTCCCAGCAGGCTCACATTCCTCCAGCTGTAGATGGGGCTTGGGATTTCTTTCACTTAGGTTCCTTATTTGCAGGGAGGGGCAGAACTATTCTTCTTGGACTGTATGTTTTTTGCTTTTTGTGCCTGTTGCATATTTTTCCTTTTTTGCTAAATCCATTACTCAAGTTGCTATTTCTAAACTTGATCCTCAGGTGTCTTTGATCAAGAATTTTTTTTTTTTGAGAGAGATGTAATCCTTCTCTGCCGCCCTGGGGATGGATTAGGTTGGGGGTTTGTCTAATTGCTGGCCACAATTAGCCCACCTCAGTTAGTGAAAGGCGGCAGAGAAGGAAGATGTCTATGACACCTGCTGCAAATGCTGTTATTTTTAGAGAGTCCTTTCTAGATGTCTCTGGGAACTAAAAGTTATTGGTTTTTTCCAAAGGCTGTGCAGACACTAAAAATGCTTAGGTGCTGAAACCCTGAGAACTGTTAGCCCAAGGTCAGACCAGAAACCTGGGAGTAACAAGGGAGGCAGTAAGCACCAGACAGTACCCAGCAGGTGTACTGAAGGCGATAAAAAGGTAAGCAGGGCTGTGAGAGCAGCAGAGAGTGTCGCCTGTAGCTTATTTCAGTCTCCTGGAGCTGAACGATTTCATCTGTCATTAGGGACGTAAGATTTGCTGTCTTTCTATGTATCTTTCAGTACCTTTCTAATCATTGATATTATTTGCTTGCACTCACCCCTCCAGTGCTTGCTGTTTATGATTTGTATTATTATCCCTTTCCATCTAATCCCTGGGTCCTGCTGTACTGACTCCGTGCAGGTGTGCATCGGACAAGCCCCTCGGTATATTCTCTGTGTGTGTACGGCCAGAACCTAGAACAGGAGGTGACTTGGGGGCTGTCGCCCCAGGCTTCACCCCGCGAGAGCTTCGTCCTCTTCTTGCAGAGAAAGGAGGGTCTGACTCGCTCCGGCTGCAGAGCGGGGAGAGGAGGCAAAGGGAGAGCCTCCATCTCCTCGGGCGCCCTTGCATTCCCCTCGCCCTCGAGGAGCAGCGCTGGGGGTAACCTCTTCCGCCTTGCCCCCTCCCCTCCACCAACAGGAGAGGGGTGGCCCAGGATCCGTCTCCCTCCCCTCACTCAGTCCCTGTCCTACTTCATTGTTGGAGCTCCCCTCGACAGGGAGTTCCGACTTGGGGGGGCTACAGTTCAGGGCCACCCACAGCCACATCAGTGCCCCCATCTGTATGCAATCAGGGGCTGGGGCGGGGTGAAGGGCTTTATTATAATGCCCCTGCAGTGCCTGCTTTTGGAGGGCATGGGAAGAGTACTTGCTGATTTGAGTACCTGAGCAGCAGCAGAGAGCAGGTGTGTGTGTGTGTGTGTCAGGGGCAGACAGAGGAGTGAGTGCGCGCTTTGCTTGGACGAGGTCCCGTTTGAATGTTTACTAAGAAAAGTTCCGAAATAAATAAAAAGAAAAACTGGTGACATTTAGGCGAGCAGGGGGATGGAGGGGGAGGTTTATCGTATGCGCTTTGGGTGCAGCCTTGACCTGGACGGTCCCAAAGGGCAGGCAAGAAGGGCGACCGCCCTGGGTGCCAGGCTGACATTTGGAGTCGGTCCGTGAGCAAGTCCAAAAGGCAGCTGTCATGGCAGCAGATGCCATGTTTGTCATGCCAGCAGCAGAAGGTAAGTATATCAGGAAATGCCCACCGATGGAATGCATTCAGATCCACCCCAAGAATAACTGAATCTCATAAAGCTTGAGTCTGTCCAAACCCACCCCCGCCATTAAACCCACCCCTAACTAAACAAACCCACACCGAACATTATGATCCTGTGTGCAGAGAGCCTCCAGGCCCCCACCAGATGGCCCTGGTGCAAGTTGGGAGAGGGCTGCACGGTTCTGCAGTAGGGAGGGGAGGGCTGACCAGAGAGAGCAGTGTGGGATTTTTGGTTGGGGTTCGCAGGGGAAGGAGCTGTTTTCCTCCTGCCTTTTGTTTGGGTCTCACAGCCCAACCCTTTTTTTTTTTTTTTTTGAGAGAGAGGTGCACTCCCTGCCTGGCAGAGTCCTGGATTAGGTGAACGGTTCTGAGACGTCAGCTTTGCGGGTTTTGTGGTTTTTCTTTTTGTGAAGTCCTGCCTGCAGGAGGGACGGACGCTGCTTTCGGGAGGACAGAGTAGAGTAGACCTGCTGTGCCCCCCTCGCCATCAGTTGGGGGGCAGTAGTGATGCGCCACAAAAGAGCATACCTGGGAAACATTTTGAGTTGTGGTCACCCTGAGATTGCTCTTTATTAGCAGAGGGGGTGAGGGGGGAAAGAATGGAATATGGTATCAGCTTTCTCTCTTCCACCCCTCCCCCACATCACCATCACTCGTCCCTCCTCCCGAGATGACCCCGCAGACTCTCCCCTTCTTCTCTACCTGACCCCAGCGCTCTTTGCTCCTTCCTTCTATAAGTCTCATTTCAATGACTTACGTGTACTCGCTCTACCCTTAGCCGAGTGATTCCCACGTCCTGGAATCTCAGCTGCAGACTGAGTTTTTTCTCTGTGTTGCAGCCTCTCTCCAGTTTCTCCCCACATGCTGCTTGCAGTCTCTGCTCCAAGCTCGCCCCACTTCTCCTGCTCTCCGCAGGTTTTCTGAGGAAGGGGAGTGACTGAGCTGTATACAGAGAGGCCCTGAGATTTCTAGTATTTCCTCTGAGACCCTGCAATTCATACAAATTCCCCGAGTCTCAGGGTGAAATCCTGAGTTCCCAGGTATGCAAAAGAGTGTTTCTGGAGTCAAGAAGATTTGGGGTTTTTTTATCCTTTTCCTAATTTGGGGAGAAAGTTTGAAGCCATCCTTCCTTACCCAGAGGTTGAGAAAAGTGAAGCACTGTTTTCTCAGCCAGAGAGGTCCAACTGAGCAGTTTGGAGAGGGGAGCAGAAGCATCAAAACATCTGGAGTCTTCACCCCTGCAGACAGGACAAGGACTGGTTTTTGAAGATCTGGAATTTGCTTTGGACCTCAGATGCTGTTGGGGAAGGGATCCCTCTACGCACCCAGCTGGTACACTTATCTTTCCATTCCTTGCAGGGTAAACAAATCTCAGGAGCCAGCGCTGAGGGACTCTTACACACAGGCCGATACAGTACAGTGTGCTCTGGCGGAGCGCACTGTTAAACCTGCGTTTGGGCGCATGTTTTCGACGCGCTAGCTTTACCCCTTATTCCAGTGATGGCCAACCTTTTGCGCTCAGTGTGTCAAAATTCATTAAAAAACCAGAGCATAACTCGGGTGGTGTGTCACTTCTAGAAAAATCCATAATTTTGTGATATTTGTAGCTCTAATTAATAACAAAGTTATAATTTTAATATATGTACTGTATTTATTAATAAAGCAAAAACAAATAATTCTTTACCTTACCTGCTTAGTGACTTTTTTGTTGCTGAATTTCATTGGCTAAATCTTCAATTGAATCTTCGTACACTTCAAGCCCAAGCAAGAGTTACAAACTTCATCTGTCAGTCTGTTTCTTTTATTGGCTCCCATTCATTTTCACACCACTCCCTCCCCATCCTCCAGGCATGCACACATTCATTCTCACACACACAGACCCACAGGCAGGCACCCATGCATTCACACACATACACCCCCAGGCAGAGTCCCATTCATACACATTCACACACTAAAGGCAGAGACCCCCTCTCTTTCTTTTGCCAGCAACCTCAGAACCTCTCTTTCCTCTGCTGCCACAGTCACTGCTGCCACATGGTTATTGGGGAGGTGCCGATTGCTGCTACTGGCACTGAAGCCCATTCTGCTGCCTCCTCTGTGCAGGCCGTGTGGGTTTCCACTTTCTCCATGCGGATCTCGTACATTGTGAGATCCGCATAGAGAAAGTGCTATTCTTGCACATTCCCAAAGATTACATGTGCCGATCACTAAAAAGTAATTTTTTTTTTTTGCCTTTGCTGTCTGATCTTAGTTTTCTAATTGGTTGGTCACAGGCTTTTTTTTCCCACCTTCCCTTTTTTATTTTTTTTGCCATTTCCTTTTATATTGTCTTTTTTTTCTGTTTCTTTTCTCTCCATCTTCTTCCCTCAAACACACAGTCAGGTTCTCATTCTCACATGCATTTCTCTTTCTCACACACACACACAGGCTCTCACTGTCACAAGCTGTCTCTCATACAATCATTCATACACACAGTCTCTCACTGGCACATGCTGTCTGACTCTCACACACAGGCGCTCTCTCTCTCCCACATGCTGTCTTGCTCAAGCACAGGCTCTCACTGTCACATGCTCTCTCTCACACACACACACAGAGGCTCTCACATGCTGTCTCTGCAAACATTCAGGTCTTCACTCTCACACACAATCTCTCAACTCATCTCATACACGTGCACACACCCCCTCTACAGACCCTCAGCCTCTCTCTCACCTCTGAGCCTCCTCTTTGCAGGTTGCAGCAGGATGGGCTCTGCAGCAGCCCTGATCTTCTCGGGCCGCGGCGGCCCTGCTACCGGGCCTCATCCTCTTCTCTGGCCGCTGCGACTTGGAATTTGCGGCGGCCCGTAAGCGCAAGTGTTGCTTCTCTTCTGTACATGCTGATGCTTCTCCTCCTTCCTGCCCAAGCAGCTCCGGCAACGTTTACTTCCGGGGCCACACAGGCAGGAAGGAGGAGGAGCATCAGCGCATTTAAATGCGATCTTTGTCTTCGGGCCGTGGTGACGTGAGCCTCACCACGGCCCTGCCTATCTGCCTATCGTTGCACCACATGAGCCGCCCGGGGGCATGGGGGTGGGGGGATACTAAAAAACAAATTTTAAAGGGTCGGCGCAGCCGAAAATAAAAAAGGCTCGGCATAGCCGATTAAAAAAAATAAATAATTCCCGATAGTCCATGAAACGCTGCGCGTGTCAGCAAAAATGTCTCGGGTTGTCATAGGTTAGCCATCACTGCCTTATTCAGTAAGTGGTAATAGCACGTGGAAAATGCACGGTCAAACCCCCCCCCCCCCCTCCCCCGAAACTAATAGTGCCCGCAACATGCAAATGCATGTTAATGGCCCTGTTAGTCCCGCGCGATTCACTAAGTAAAATGTACAGCCAAGCCGATTTAAACTCAGCCCTCGGCTCAAAAACCGGACGCTCAGTTTTGCTGGCGTCTGGTTTCCGAACTCGTGGCTGTCAGCGGGTTTGAGAACCGATGCCAGCAAAATTGAGCGTCAGCTGTCATACTCGCCGACAGCCGCCGCTCCTGTCAAAAAAGAGGCGCTAGGGACGCGCTAGTGTCCCTAGCGCCTCTTTTTACCGCGGGCCCTAATTTGAATATTTTTTTTTTTTTAGTGAATCGCGCATGCCGGCAGAGCGGTGCTCGCCCGCTCTCCCGAGAATTTTACTGTATCGGCCTGACAGAGAGAGAGAGAGAGACCAGTCTGGACACAGATGTAACTGGGAACAGCTTTGTTGATGTAAACTGATTATTTTGAACAAATCACAGTAAATTTTATTTGAAACAGCCAACATAGTAACATAGTAATGACAGCAGAAAAAGACCAAATGGTCCATCTCGTTAGCCCAGCAAGTTTCCTATGGTAGTAACTGCCGCTCCGTACAGGATATCCCCATGTATCTGCTGAGGGCGGCAACTGCCACTGTTACCCCTAAGCCCTATGTTAAGGGAGCAATATTTACAATCAAAACCAAGCATCTTTCAAACCCATTACAAGATTATTGCTAGCAAGTTTTTACAGGGTGCGCAGCCTTCATGATAATTCAGACAATGCTGCTTGAGTGTGCTTTGCTTTTGGACGTGGTCCGTGGAAGCTGTCCTGCGATTTGTTCCTAATGTCAGTACCCTGGATCGTAAAGGTCAGGGTTCAGCATTGGCTATCCTCTGAATCCAATTCCCCTTTTCCCCCTGCCATCAAAGCAGAGAGCGATGTTGCAGTTGAGTCACAAGCATCAAGGCTAATTAGTTAAGGGTAGTAATCCTCATGCCTTCTGATCAAGGTAGTAACTGCCACTTCATGCAGGTTACCCCCAGGCCTTCTGTTAAGGGCAGTAACTGCCACTTCATGCAGGTTACCCCCATGCATTTTTTCCTTTACTTCCAACCTCTAGCCTTTTAGGGATCCACAGTGTTTATCCCATGCCCCTTTTGAATTCCTTGACTGCTTTTGTCTTCACCATCTCTTCATGAAGGGCATTCCAGGCGTCCACCCCCCTCTCCGTGAAGAAATATTTCCTGATGCCAGCGTGTCCTGCCTGTTCCATGCAGTGCACCTACACCTAAGGGGCATCAGTACCACACAGGGAAGGGATTACGCACACACACACACACACGCCTTGGGCCTTGAAGGTCATCTCCCCCCCCTCCCCCTGGCGCAAAAGGACCGGTGACTGTACAGTTGGGTCTTAGCCCCAGGACTGAGTGTGACCCCTGCAAAGTTCAGTTAACACACTCTGGGCCTGCATGTATACTCAATAAATTGAATTATAAGGAATTGCTAATTTCTTTGTATGAGACTGATTTATGTATTTTGTGATGGGTGGAGAGTGTTATTTTGTAGACACGTAAATACTGCTTTTTACACCTCTTAATGTGCGTGGGAGATATGACTGGCAGCATGAGCAATTTATTTTTCTTTTATTATGCAATCTGATGTATTTCATTTTGTTTTATTAATGTAATATGTTAATGGATTTTACTGCTTTGGGTCCCCACTGGGGAGGAAGGCAGTATCTAAGCCTAGAAATAATCTTGTAGCTGTGTGAAGAAAACAGATGGATTCCTTTAATTCTTTTAACAAGAGCTGAACAGAATAAAGAAACACCGCCAGCACTACGGCTTCTGAATTCTATTCCCCAAAAGTTCTGGATGTTCTCCTGGCCTATCAGAAAGACGATGAGGGTTGAGGGTGTGAGGAGGGAAAAGGTTGAGAGGGCTCGCTCTTCTGAAATAAGTTCAACGTTTTTAAAGATTACGTACTTCATGGAAGAAAATGAGACAGAGACAAAATAACCAGCGTCACAACTGCTTCCGCCCCCACCCCTCCACATGCACCCCTAGTCATACATAAAATAACCAACGCATTAAATAAACATTTTGTTCATCGAAAGTATTAGAAATGTGAGCAAAAGAAATCATATACAAATTAAGACACATGTAGAAAGTGCTCTTCCAGGACATTCAAGATATTCTTAATGTAAGAATTTGACTTCCTTTACGTTGTGCATCAATCATGACATCCTTCGACGGTCCCTTAGAATAACATGGGGCTTTGGACGCATCGCAGTCTACAGTCACGTCCCCATGAAATGCGCATGCGGCTGAACTTTGTAAAATCCACCGGCGGCAGCAGCAGCGGGGGCGTGATGGAGCAGACTCGGGACTGACCTGGGAGATTCTTGTCATGATGACACTAATGAAACTTCATGCAAGGGACATCGTTGGCTGATTTTGGAGTGGTAGAACACCCAAGACCTGTACACTACAAGGAACACTGCGTTGTCTGATTATCTTTCGGGACTGACTTGCCTTACGGAAGCCGTGTACATCCATTCAAACCAAGACGCCATCAACTGTTTAAAAGTTTGAGGGGGAGCTGGGATTCAGAGGTGCACTATTCTTTTACAAACAGAGGAAATACATGACTGTACTGTAGGGAAAATATGCCCTTAGGTTATAAAGGCCTCTGAGTTTATTGATTACAGTGCCTTGCTTTACTGCAGAGTGCAAATGGCGTACGATGCTCAGGCTGTGAGTACTTTCTGGAGGGACATCGTTAGCCAGTGACATTTTAATGCCCAAGGAAGTCAGCTAATTGCCAGGAATGATACAAGCTATAACTGAAACTTAAACCGGCCCGCTCATAATACTTGAAATAAATATGCTTCTGAGAAATAGGGGTTAATAAACAAAAAACCCCAAACACTTAGAAAGAAAATAACCAAAGCTGATTCCATGGCAAGGAGGAGCACCTAGAAACCTTAAAGAGAAGCTATGGAGCTGTAACGAAGTCCTGCCCGATGGGCCTTGCTTGGAGCTGGATTTCAGAACACCCTTGAAGTGTCCCTGGGTCAATTATGTAAATCTCAGATGATGCGTGAAATCCCTTCCCCCACCAGCAATGGCATTTTAGAAACATCAAGAATGGAAAGACAGGAAACAAAACTCATGGATGGTGAAGTATAGAAAGCAGCAGAAGAGACGGTGTCAAACCATGGACGTCTTCCAGCCGGTGCCTGGGAGCTCCTTCTGCAGCATGAAATGAACACTGGTCACAGACGGATGGTGTTTTGTGCTAGACACAGAACCAACTTGTTACCATGAATGAAAAGTGTCCATGCAGTGAGGTCCAGAGCTGGACATCTACTGTCAGAACAGGCCGGGCCTGCGGGAGCTTCCTCCTTATTGCTGGTAATTTCCGTACTGGCTCTGTCCACAGAAGAGAGAGGGAAAACATCCACATTAGCAGGGACACAGGTGCAAATGTCCCATCTGACAAACTATCTGCAAAGGGAGGCTAAATGACAACGGAGGGGGTGAGGTAAGGGAGCTTAAAGTGGAGCGATGGGAGACAGAGAGAATAAGATCAAGGAGTAGAAGACAAGCAGAGGGGGGATGGTAAATGAGATGAAGCTGCAGAAAAGGAGATAGTACAGGTGAACCTAGAAATGGAGAGAAGGAGGTGAAAGATGCAAGGACAGGTGGAGAAGTGAGAAGAAGACATATATAACAGAGCGGAGACCCACTCGCCTGTTCGTATCCGTAAGGCCTCTGCTGTTGTGCCGCTGGGCCTGTCTGAGAAGCTCGGTAGGTTCCATACTGCTGGCCCTGGCCCTGCTGGTAGCCGGAGTACTGAGACGCAGCTCCTTGTGCTGGGCCTGCGAGAAGAACAATGCAACGCCGTATAAAACACCCCCTAAAGCCTTTCTGCAAAGAGAATTCAGCCACTATTATTAGCAAGCCTCAACGGTGAGGCACTGCAGAAAGACCTCGTGAGGGCAGCAGCTGAAATTGAATGTGGAAAAGTGCCAAGCGATGCCCACGGAGGGAAAAATAATCCCAGCCACAGGTTCATGATGCTGGGTGCTGTATTGGGAGTCGCCCAGGAAAAGGGCCTGGGAGTCCTTGTGCTCTGCACGCAGTGGCGGCTAAACCAACAAAGAGAACGCTAAGAATGAGCTGAAAAGGAACGGAGAATAAAACAGAAAACATTATATTGCAACTGCACCTTGAGTATTGGGCGCAGTTCTGGTCGCCCCATAATGAAGACGGCAAGTGGCACTAGAAAAGGTGCAGAGAAAGGCAGTAAAAATGATAAAGGGGATGGAACATCTCTCCTGTGATGAGAGGCTGCGCAGGCCAGGGCTCTTATTTATTTATTTATGTGCTTTATACACCGTCATTCCATGTGAAAATCACTGTACAGGTTAGACATTCATAAAGAAATGAGAACGGAGGTAGGCATAAGTACAGGTAGCAAACTAGGGAAGCACTCAGAAACAGAGGGAGCCTGGAAAAGAGAGGGGACAGGATAGACATTTATAAAATCATGAGTGGGGAGGAACGGGTAAGTAAAGGAGGATTATTTACTCTTTTAAATAAAACAAGGGGACGCTCCGTGAAACTGACACCCAGCAGATGTAAAACAGATCATGGAAAGTAGTTTTTCACTCAGCGCACGATCAAGCTGTGGCATCTGTTGCCAGAGGACGTGGTCGAGGCGATGAGCACAGCGGGGTTTAAAGGAGCTTTGGACAAGTTCCTGGAGGACAAGTCCAGAACACATTCTTAGCCAGGCAGACTAAAGGAAGCCACTGCAGTCCCTGGCAGTGAGCAACAGGAATGGGATCTGCTTTATGGGACCTGCCGGGTGCTTGTGACCCGGACTGGCCACTGTCAGAGCCAGGATGCTGGGCTCGATAGACCCTATCTGGCACTTCCTAGGTTCTTATGACTCTGATTATGCCTGTCTCACAGAGGCCTGACGTTGCACTCTGTGGGGGTGAACGGTCAGCCTGCACTCACCCAGTTGATTTCAGTCATGAGGTTGCCGTGTAACATTGTGTTTCAGTGTTGACTTGTAATGCGGCTAAAACCTTGGGTGCACTCTTCCATGGGGGTTATCCGTTGGTATAATGTACACACATTAGTGGCATGTCTACTGCAGGTGTATATATTTTTTTTAATTGAAATGTGTGCATGTGGTTTCCATCCCCTTTTTCCCTTTCTGCCCTCCCGAGATGCCTCTTTACAATGTAAGCACATTTCAAAAGGATGAACCTGACTTGGATAGAGAACAGGAAGATGTTGACAGAAAAGGAGCACATGGTCCATCCAGTCTCCCTATTTCAATGGCAGATTTAAGCAGGTTCAAGCTATTTTGTACCTGCATGCAAGGCACCTGAGCCTTTGATAATTTACCCCGGTATACCCTAGAGAAATGTCTTTCTTCCTTCCTTCAGGGTAGGGCTTTCTTCGTAGAGATTTTCAGAAACACCCCTGCTATCTTGTGGCTGTGACACCCCAGAATGAGCGCGCACCGTAGCCTTGCTGCTGTCCTGGGTAGCTCTGCTGGTTCTGGTATTGCGGCTGTGAGTATGATTGCTGCTGTCCTGCTGCACCCTGCTGGTAGCTGGCCTGCTGCTGGCTGTACTGCGAATTCCCTAGAAAAAGGCACATGGATAAGAATTAATGTTCAGGGACCACTCAAAGAAGAAACGGGTTTTACTGTCAGGAACGGGGCTGAGCAGCTGACCATCAGGCATTCATTTACATTTACATTACATTTATTATTATTTATGAATCGCCTAACACTAAAAGGACTAGACGATGAACAAGAGTACAATCATAATATAAAATTACAAATCCAAGGACAAAGAATACAAAATAAATAATGAACAACCAAACAGCACATAACTAAAAAGAATAAACATATCATAAAAATCAATAAAATAACACGAACTAAAAATAGGCAAGGTTAAAAAGAAAAGTTTTAACTTGTTTTCTGAAACTCTTAATGGATTCACATTGCCTTATGTCAATAGGAAAAGAGTTCCAGAGGGTGGGCCCCGCAACAGAGAAGGCACATTCTCGTGTAACACGTACTCTAGCAACTCTCGGAGACCACATTGAGAAGAGCACAATGATCTTGTAGGTTGATAAAATCGCAAAATGGCATTGGCTCATGACATATTTGATTGCTTAGCAGTTTAAAAATGATCATGCCGAGCTTGTATTTAATTCTTTCATGAATTGGAAGCCAGTGTAGATCAATTAAAGTAGATGTAATGTGATTGTTTTGTCTTAAGCTAGAGAGCAAGCATTCAGGCACTGCCCCAGGAAGTTTCAGGTTATCTCCATGTTTCAAAGACATCAGACAGCCCCACATTACTTCTCTCCAAGAACCCTAAAACATGCTGCCCTGGAAAAAGCAAGAGTGAAGGGCTTACAGGTGCCATGCTCTGTGGGCACCAGGCCCATGGGACTACTGGAGGTGTTTCAGGAGAAAATGGGTAACTCCCAGCACAGGAGAACCGAAGCAAGAAATTCTGAAAATGCGGGAGGCCTGATGGAAGCAGAGCTGCCTTTAACTCCATTTTTTTGATGAATATTAGCACAATTCACTACTATTACCGAATACATATTACGGGGCAAGAACAGACTTGTAGTATAGTTAGGTAGAACACCACCGCCACAGAAGTGCACTGCAAGGGCTCACGGTGCCACGAAACAAGGTGCACAACACATGTGACTGCTGTACACACTGCTGCAGAGCAGGGACCTACAACATTTGTCTCTGCCGAACACACTGCGATAGAGAGGGGCGCACGGCACAGGCTTCCTCTCTGCTGTTAACTGTTTCCTCACCTCCTTCATAGTAATGCTGGGAGGTCTCCTCAAATGGCCTGTCATAGCCCTGCTCAGTGTAGGACGGCTGCTGGTATGTGTAATCCCCATGACCTATAAGGAACAAGTGTGTCATGGTCACTGGCCACTAATTCACAAACAGCAAATGGTCCACTCTAATTACGTTCGCCTCAGCTAGGACTGCGTGCCAGGGCTTATGCGAGCCATAGAGGTCACAGCAAGGATTCATCTGCTACCAGAAATATTAGCAAAAGCCAGAGGTGGGTAGCGTTTCCCCCCAAGTGTCTTTATCAAGGTCATAATTCTAAATATATACTAATAAGACTAATTTAATTACAGCGGATCTGCTTCTTGTACTCTGTGGCCCTTTTATCCTGTTTATGTTGACAAGCATAACGAATGACATGTGAAATCATGTATGTAAAATCTTAAAGTGATGAGCTCCTTTTATTTCACATATGTGAGACAAGGTGAAAAAGGCAGAGCAGAGTCTGATGGCAAGAAAATGAGGCAGGATCTTTCCCTAATGACCTAAGGAGGATGCACATAAGTTTTAAACTATGCACATTCTTTGCTAAAGTCTTCTAGGAATGGATGCAATGAAGTCGTGCTGTCCATACTGCTGAGTCGTAGAGAAGTCTGCACTGGATACTCACCGTCAGGGTAGTACTGCTGATTCAGAGGCTCGGCGGCGCCTTGCCCGTGGCCGTACTGCTCGCTGTAGTACTCCTCCTGGCCCATGTACTGCTGCGAGGAGCCTGCAAGGGAAGGAGCGCTCAGGAATTCCCGGATTTTCGTAAGCTTAAAGAGCAAGGGGGCCTCTTAACCCCATCTACTCCATGGCTCCAAGACCCCCCCAAAGGCAGCAAATCTAAGAACTATAGATAGGGGAAACTCAGCCAGATTCAGGGGGGTGTTCAGGAAGGCTGGAGAGACCCCCAGAAGGAGCTAGGGCACGGGGCTCATTACAATTAATGACAGCCACGGTCTCCTCGTGGGAAACCTAGCTTGCTAAAAGCACGATTGTAGCACAGCATTATGTTTTGCAAACGTAACCGGCACTGCTGTCCATATTTTCTATGGTGAGATGTAATAGAGATTACTTTTAATTAATATTCTGTTTTTGACTGCAATTCAACATCTGGCTTATTTTCTTGCCAAAAAGATGTCAGTCAGGAAGGACATCTGTCCAGAGGGGTTTCACCATTTTACAGCGGAGTACTGAGAAAACCTTATCGCTCCTCCCTCATGAAAAAGAGAAACTATGTCGCCCAGTCCTCCCTTATACAGGGCTTCCCAAACCTGTCCTGGGGACCCCACAGCCAGTCAGGCCTTCAGGATACCCACAAGGAATAGGCATGAGATACATTTGCATAGGCCGAGTCTCTATCTCATGCCTACTCCTTGTGGGTATCCTGAAGACCTGACTGTAGGGGTCCCCAGGACAGGAGTGGGGAGGCCTTCCCTATCCTTTAAGTTACCCACAGAGGCAAAGCAAGGCTACAGTACATGTGTGCGGCGTCAGTAATTCCCTGAACTGGAGCACTCCTGTCTTACCTTGCTGTGAAGGCCTGTAAGGGCCCAGTGGTCTCTGGCCCATCATGCTGTTGCCTTGGCTGCCCTGACTCATCATCCCGATGGAAGGCTGGCCCTGATAGTGCTGGCTGCCTCCTGCCGCCGAGCTGTAATGGGAGCTTGCAGCTTGCTGGTGCATCATGGAGACTAGAGGCACAGAAGGAAGACAGTGTGAGACGGGTAACCCTCCCCTCCCCCTCCCTGCCCCGCACCATCATCCATTAGTCTCTTAGTCAGCACTTATGCTCTTGGGAAACTGAAGTGTGCAGGGGGAAAATGCTGTTTCCTTTCGTTTTCTTTGTATTTCGTTTCATTTGGTTTTTTCCCCATCTATTTCCTTGATTTTGTTGGCATTATTCATTGTAAAAGGGGGTAAAGTTTATAAGATCTAGGCGGATAAAATCGGCTTTTATCTGCATTTAAAACTGCCGTCCCCTCTGCCCAATCCAAAGAAAAAGATACTGGCACCGGACATCTCCCTGATGGAGGGAAAAAGAGTGCGACCCACCCCGGCCTGGCCAGCAGGAGGGGCTATCACTGCTGCCCATGGCAGCTTGCTATTCATTTATTCTCATCACTTTAGCAGAAGGGAGCAGTTCCTGTTCAGAACCAGAGAGAGAGAAAGAAATGAAAAGCTTAGTCCTGGGCAACATGGACGTCTTTCTTTGCAGAGGTTGGAATTGCTCCTGGAGACGGACACTGCACCCTTTCTTCCTGGTCACTTACTGCCTTCCACTGTGCCCATCTATCCAGCTTTCCTTGTTTTTTAACTTAGGGTCTGCCGGTTGTGACTGGCCAGCCACTTCCCTAGCAGGTTACATTCAGGCACTGCAGGTAGACCCCTGCCCCAGAGAGCTTACAGTCCCAATTATTAACCTGAGGTAATGGAGGGGGGATCGTCACTTTCTTTTTTCATTCTAATCACGCCACAAATTCCCACCAAAAGTTGATTTTGTGCAACTAAATCTGTGAATCCATTGATACACAGTGCTTGGAATGAGCTCAAGGGAAATTAGTCTTGCAGAAAGTATTAAATGCTAACTGGGGGAAGCTGGAGAGGCTAGGACAGGGGTGGGGGGAATCAGATTTACTGAGGGCTGCAGAACGGCAGCAGTAAGACACAGAAACCTGAAAAGCAGAAGCGGAGCTTGTAGGCCAGCTCCCAGGGAAGGTGCCCTCAGACGCTGACTGACCCAGTCCTGCTCTCGCCCTACTGCAGGCCAGGGGCCACCCTAACAGGGAACATTCCAGAAAGAGCGTGGCTGCTGGGAAGGAGGTAATAAGGAAGAAGACAGTAAAACCCTAGACTTCTGAACCAGTGGCAGAATGCCTCACACAGTCTGTACAGCACAATCTCTTTCATTTGCTTTCGTTTTTTTTCTGTTCTTTTTTAACTGTTGGTTTGGGGTTGGTTTTTTTTTTTTTATTATTATTTCTACCGACTCTTAAGATTTACTGAGTTTCCCAATCAACAATGACCAGCAAGTGCCTCATTCTCCCACTATGTTATGTAATTTATTCCCTAATATACCGCTAATCGGAACATAGTCATCAAAGCGATGAACACATTAAAAACAATCTAAAATTAAAATACAAATCCCAGGGGCAGCGGGGGCTTTCTAACAGCATCTGCAGGGCTGGGCAGAGGGGCCGGCAGGCACGGTCTCCAGGTGAGGTGTGCGTCGCGCCGGTTACTGCAGAAGGTAAAAGCTCGAGCTTTTGGTCCCGGCATTAAGTGAACGGTGTGAGAGCTCGAGTTCTTTGAATCCAAACTACACTGGGATTCTCCCTCTCTCCAGAGAAACAAAGGTCAATGCACAGGTTGCAGGTGATACCTTTACTAGATGGGGCTAACCTGAAACGTCTGGGACCAGCTTTCAGGGAAGTTATCCTCCCTCCATCAGGCCAGTGTGAAACGAGGCCTCCTTATCCACCGAGCCGATGCAGGAAGTGCAACTCTCAGAATCTGGTCACCAACGGATCTGGTCAATCCAACAGGAAGGATCATCTGCAGCCTGATCACCCGCCGACTTTAAAACAGCAACATCCTCCCCTCCTTCAATACGGACATCTGCCCTTAGCAATTAGAAATTGACTGGCGTAGGGCAATAACTGCAGCAGAAGTCCCAAACCACGAGATCATGACACTTTGTTGTTAACCTCCAGGGTGGCGAATGGGCGGACAAACTGGCAGCCAGCATTCACGGTGCAATACCGGCTCTGCACGGCTGTTAATGCTGCTTCAAACATGGGGTGCCACTGATCAGGGCTGGACATCACCCAAGCCGGGCTGTAAATCAGGCTGGCCCTTCACTGCAGCTTCCAACCTTCTCTAACCTGACCGGCTGGGGATTCGGCCTGCCAGTGGTGCTGCTGCAGAGGTCAGCAGAGAGGACTGCCTCACCTGGGTTGGATGGCATGCTGAGGTTTGTTCGGGAGACATAGTTGCCTATTGCGCCTTGGCCCTGCATTGGCACATTCTGGGAACTGGGCACCGTGTGGCTGTACCCAGGCCCGGAAGCGTGACTGCTGACTGCCATGCTCATGGAAGTGGTAGGCAGAGTGCTCTGGCCTGACTGCTGCATGGACACGTGATTAGGACCTGGAAAGAAGAGCAACCAAGAGAGAGAGGTAATCCCGGTTCCAAACGCACAGAGTTAAGTGCCCTGCGGAGCACGCCTACGCTGACTGCTTCTGCTTATCTGCAAGCGGCTTTAGTGCTCGTTAAAAAGGCGTGGGAACCGAAGGCTTCCTTTCGGCTAGAAAGCAGGGAGAGCCCAGGGTTCCCCCTTGCGGGGTAACTCATTTGGACTTTAATTGGGATCACTGCAGGGCTGCAGGTCAACAGAATAGACTACAGCAGTCTTAGGGTTTCTCCCTGCATATCTTCACTGGGAAAACACCTGGAGCATATCAACGTTGTCCTTCTTACCTGAAGGCATGGGAAGACCCTGCTAGAACGACTCTTACTGCATTTTATCATTTGCGTATCATTTTGGGGTGTTTTCGTGTGACAGTTTTACTGAGTGGACTTATTTGAAGCAGATATAGAGAGAGAGGAAAGCAGGGAGATACCATCCTGATCTCGGTCCTTGGAGAAATGCAACCTGAAATTTGGGGGCTCCTTGAGCCATGCAATCAGTGATCCACAACGCCTTTCAATTTTACAATCCCTGATCCTGATTCAGAAGGGGTGCAGGGCTTGCTGTGTTGTGTATAAATATCTGTCTGATTGTCTCTTTGGACTAACAAATGCTGTGGATAGTGAATAGGATGAAGAGAGGGGATGGAGAGAGGAAGGAAAAGAGAAGATGATGAGAGAGGAGAGAAGGCAGGAATGAGCAAGAGTCCTCAGCCACAGGCCTGGCTCGGACATTTCTGCTCTTCATGGGTGGGTGGCCTTGTTATGCGGATGATCTATTTTTGCTTTTGTGTGCTGGGAGATATTTAGGCTTTGCTTGCCAGGCCTCCTAAGACAGTCACCTCACAAATGCTAGCTTGAGAGGTGAAACTATTTAAAAGATTAGCCGTGCCTTCTGGGTCCTGTGCGCATGCAGTTAGCAGTAATTAGCAATGACAAACCTTTCAAGCAGCTCCCCCTGAGGTTTCTCTAAATCCCAGGGCTCCGTTATGATGACAAAAGGGTCAAAAATGAGCCTGCACCCCAGATCTGGTTGGTCCACGTTAAGAGTGATGTCACACATGACATCACACGCACTGCTTACACACTTTTTACTTTTAAGCAGGAGGCTTAACCTCTCTCCTTTGGCAATGGTCGCAACAAAACCGTATCCATGGTGAAATCGTGCATTAATCCGCCTCCCCTTTTCCCCATTCCCGCATTGTCGTGGCGCTCACTCTCAGCCAAAAGGCCAAACCTGGCCCATCCTTACGCCATAGCTTAATCTTACATTTGTCTACCTCCCTACGCCCTTCCCACCTGTTCCTAGGGTACCCGAGAATTGCCAATTGGTTATGTCGGGCTCTCCCCAGCTCTGTTCCACTCAGCGAGGCACTTTTTTGTGCTCATACAGGGGCCGTATCACTGCAGAGGGGCAGCTTAAAGAAAACAGGCGACTGATAAACGCTGCTAACTAAATCCCTGCATGTTCCTTAAGCTGACCGAAGAGCTTGTCTGCAAGCGGCCACAGAGCGGAGGTGCTCACCGTTACTGATCTGGCTGTGCATGAGGGAGGAAGGGGGCAGGCCACCCCCGATGGTGTCACTGAGGCTGCTCTGCCCATGCAGGGACTGGTTCGATGCACTCTGGCTCATCCCTCCAGGGCCCAAGTTCATATTCTGTGTTGGTGGCTGGAAACAACAGATGACAGAACAAACCAGAGCAAAATGAAATCCTAGCAGCAGCAGCAGCAGCAGCAGTGCTTCCCTCATGTGAACTTTGCAAATTACAAACTTCCAGTTTAAAGCACACTATTATGTCACTATCAAGTTTAACTGAAAAGAGAAAAAAACTAACTCTGGTACTATATGAATAATTCAATTTTATATCAGTTTTCAGTTTATATGCCACCCTCCTCCAAAAAGGACCCAGAGTGGCTCAGGTCATCAGGAAAAACGCATCAAGACTCTAGCATAGAAATACAACACCAAAAGGCACTAAATATTCCCACCACTGCTCCTGCCCACACAGGGCGCCATCAGGGCTAGGGCCGGCCTTGCGACCACCGCAGTCTTTTGCTTGCTACAACCGGGTCCCGTTTTCAGGCGAGCAAAAACGTTATTCTCGGGTCAAATGTAGGCAATGCATTGTTGAACACTCAATCAGGCCGACGCAATACTGGCGCGTGGAAAACGGGCGCTCAGGACTGAGCGCTCGCTCTCCTAACGCGTGCCGATCCACCCCTCCGGTGTGCCACGGTAAAAGGGAGGCGCTAGGGGAAACTGTGCGCCCCTGGCGCCTCCTCGGCAGCGGGCGCCCAGGAGAGGCGGCTGACGGTGCGCGTCAGGAAAACGGACGCTCAATTCAACTAAAGCATTGGTTTTACTAACCTGACCACTGGCGAATTTTAAAATATTTTTTTTCCCTTACTCCTTTTTTCTGTTCCTCTGACATAACATCGCCACGATATTGGGTCAGAGGAACCGAAAAAGGGAACAGAAAAGTAGTATTTTCCGCTTTTCTGTTAACTTTAGGGGCTTCTCAAGAATTAACGCCTGCTCCGGGGCATTTTCGAAAGTAAAAAATGTGTGCCTTGGACGCACATTTTTTTTTTTTGCATCGGGGGTGGTGGGCGTAATAGCTAATAACTCATCAACATGAATTTACATGCGATGAGCGCTATTAGCTACGCACTGGTTAGGATGCACATTTTGGATGCGCTAATCCCCTTATTGCATAAGGGGTTTTGGCCGTGCATCCAAATTGTGTGTGTTAAGTCATGTGCTCGGCCGAGTTCACTATATTGCATCGGCCTGATTGTGGATTTCCTGAAAATCAGACCCAGAATGGCCAATTATCTGTAAATATTTGTGATATCGGACTCCCACGGAGATTTACTCCTGCAAATGGAATCAAGGCCGCCAAGCACAAACATTACCCTTTAGCACAAGTAGGAGACTGTACAACGTGTGTCTGCTTAATAACTACAAGCGGCTTTTAGTGTTTGCAGACTGCGTCAGGGCATTACAATTGGAGTCTGGAAGCATTTTCCTCAGAAACCCCTTCAGAACATTTGGCCTGTGGACTGTTAACCTCTCCGGTCTTTGCTCTCATTTGGTTTAAAATCATTTTCCCTAAGTAAACAAAGGAAACCAAGACCCGTCCTTATTATCAGAGAGAAGAAGCAGCTGTGCTCCTGGCCCGTGATGGCCACGGTGCTACTTACGGCTGGAAGCAGGGACTGCATATTCTGGTTGGAGTCTGCTATTGTCGCCAAGTACACCAGGTTTCTGTGCAAGATTTGTTGATATCTGCAGGAGCAGGCGATAATGTTAGTTAATGCTGTGCACGATTTTGCGAATTCAACACAGATTAATCTCCAGCAGTGCATCTTCGGAGCAGGGCTACTTGTTGAGGTGGCCCTCAGCAGGTCTGCTTTTCAGAAGATCCACAGTGAATATGTATGAGATATATTTGCATCTGCTTAGTACAAGAACAAGGTTTGTGCTCGTATTTTGGTTCTTCTGAAAGGCAAACTTCTTTGGGGGCCACTGTACTAGTTACAATACATAAACAGCAAATAATACGTTTGCAGAATGGAAGTGCAGCCTCCGGCATTCTCAAGCCATCAGTGATCATTATCTTTAACTGATCTGGACACATCTCTGCATCACTGACCTAGAGTCTCCATATCCATCTTCTAGCCTGCAGAGTTCCCCCTCATCTGGTCCAATCTGAAGACACCCATCCAACCCTGGGCTTGCCTTATGGCGTGCATGAAACTACAGGGCTACCGTACTCTTCAGGAGAGCAGAACTACAGATTCATGGAGGCAGCAGGGCCTGAGTGAGGTGGCAATCCCAATCTCTCTCTCTGTAATACCTATCTCCAGCCTGTCTCTGTGACTCGGAATGGCGCTCCCTTCTGGCAGAATTAGGCAAAGACCATCTCAAGGGCCCGTGCATATTCATTGTGGATATCCTGAAAACCTGACTTCTTTATGGCATTCGAGGACTGGAGTTCGCCAACACTGGGCTAGACCCATCTCCCCATACTGGACACAAGATTTTTTAAATTATATATTCAGCTAAAGGGGGAATATGGCGACTACTTTTATTGTTTTTCACACCAAAAAATAGCTTTTTAAGTTGAAAATGTACTGAAATCAAGGAGAGCTCAGTTTCCTCTTGGTCTTCATTTAGCTTTTGAGGTGCAGGCACCAATCTAAAGTCGAGAAATACTCCAGCTCTCCACAAGACTTAACAAACACTGAGGTGGGGAATATGGTTACCCTATAACTCCATGGCTATAGGGAGAAACTGAGCCAGTCCTGGTTTTCCACTCATTGCATGCTGGGTCCTGTAGTTCCTGTTCTTTAAGAAATCGGCACGCCATGTCCATGCAAGCAATGACAATAAAACCAGGACTGACTCAGTCTCTCCGCGCAGACATGGAGCTGTCTAGTAACTCTGGGGGAGAGGGGCAGTGGAGGATGGCCAGGGAGGGTCTTCCTCTTTAATGATGAGCTTAGACAGAGGACAATAAACAAGGTCACCAGCTGACCTGCCTTTACCCCATTGCATTTATGAATTTTCAATCCTTTTTTAGGGAAATCAGAACTACAAGCCCCTAAATGCTGATTTTATCCTCCCCCTCCCTGGGGGAGGATAAAATCCGCGCAGGATCAAATTGTGCCGACAAAAATGAAGCCAGTAAGCAACCCTATGTAAATAGCACAATATAGAGCTGCTGTTTGTGCAACATATAAATCTAAGAATAAGGCAGAAAAAAGAAAAATTGAATGCACATTTTCTGAAGGTAAAATATTGTGCTTTACAATTTAATTTCTAACCACATGGCACCAACAGTACTCTAGGCTAGTGGTTCTCAAACTTGTCCTGGTGAACCCTAGCCAGGCTATCCACAATGAATATTCATGAGCTAAATTTGCAGACAGAGCAGGCAGTGCGTGCAAATCTCCTTCATGAATCATGCACATTCTTTGTGGATATCCTGAAATCCTGACTGACAGTTTGGGAATCACTGCTCTAAGCCATGGAGGATAACTCTCTCTCTAACCCAGGGCTCCCCATACCTGTCCTGGGGACCCCACAACCAGACGGCTTTTCAGGATAGCCACAATGAATATGCAGGAGGCACGGTTTGCGTCCTATGGAGGCAGTGCCTGCAGGGGAAGCCCCTGTGCTAACCCATTCTGGCACCTGCAGTTCTGTATTTCTAAGGATAACAACAGGTAAAATAAAAAATAGATAGCCTATCAAAACTGTGACAGCAAGCCGGGCTAGAGAATAACCATTCAGCGAAAAGAAAAGTTCTTACACCCTGGGGCTGGTTTACAAATGTTGCCACAGAAAGATACCCAGAGAAATATTGAAGGACAAGAACTGGGCATAAAATCCAAACAAAGTCAAGAAATGGGTTTCCGCATGCGTAGTTGTTTTCCGGTAAGCGCCTGGGAAGAGCTCTCGCTGAGCAGCTTGCGCTGGACTTACTGAGTGCATTCTGCAGTTTTGCCTTTGCTCTGATAGTCCATAATACATTGTATGAGATGATGATTCTCATCCAGCATCTGGACAAAAGAAATACAAAGAAATGATGGCAGCTATTGGAGGCAGATCCCTCGGGGCCTCCCCAATCTTTCCTGGGGATCCACCGTCAGTCAGGTTTTCAAGATATCCACCACGAACATGCAGGAGATCAATTTGCATTCATTGGACTCCCAGTGTACGCAGATTTATCGTATGAATATTCATTGTAGATATCCTGAAAACCCAACTGATGGCTTGAGCAGCCCTAGAAACAGAATGACGGCAGGTAAGGACCCTATGGCATTATCTAGTTTACCCAGCCTGGTGCAATTCCACCTAGACCCTACTACTTGAACTCTGACACACAATATTAAGAGAGTCATCTAAAGCAGTGATATTTCCTTCCAGCCCTCTGAGTCCACAAATGGCTCAGGATTTTATAGGATATCCCTAATAATTATTTATTTATTTATTTATTTATTTTCTGTACTGTCATTCTGTAACAACAATCTTGATGGTTCACAGAATTAACAGAATTGTATGTAAATCTATCTCATGCATATTAATTAGAGATAGCCTGAAAATATGACCTATTTGCAGCCCTTGAGGACCGGAAGTGAATACCATCGAGTACTCAGTCTCATTTTGTGAGCCACTGTGGCGTGATTTGAATTTCTAAGATCCACATTAAAACCTTATTTTCTTAAAAATTGTCAAGTTATTTGTTTTATTTATAATGATTTTTTGACCATCTTTTTGAAAGTAAATTTTCACCCAAGTCAGCGTACAATGATATTAATCATGGGGTGGGTAGGCTAGACACCCCACTTTCTGTAATAAACTATTGGTACAGCCATCATATAGGGAACACACTAGAGTAAAAAAGTATCATTGGTATAGCTGAACTGACAGATACAATATTTAGAATTGTCTAATACTAAGTTTTTCTTCCCAAATCTGTCCCAAAGGACCCTCAGCCAATCAGGTTTTCAGGATATACACAATGAATATGCAAGAGGTAGATCTGCATACACTGCCTCCATTGCATGCAAATTTATTTCATACATATTAATTGCAAATATCCTGAAAATCTGACTGGCTGTGGGTCCTCAGCACAGGTTTGGGAACTGCTGCCATGGACATTTATTTATTTATTTAGCATTTTTATTTAATATACCGACATCCGTTGGGAACATCATATCGGTTTACATGGAACATTAAATCAGCGAAACATAGCTTTACATGGAACACAAACAAAATAAAATATTTGTAACAGTAGGCTTAGATAACATGGATATTAAATTAATTTGACATGGCTAAAATAGGAGTCGAAGGTATAAGAATAGTCAGGCCGATACAGTAAAAATAGCGGGAGAGCGGGCGAGTGCCCGCTCTCCTGGCGCACGATTCAGTAAATAAAATTATTCAAATTAGGGCCCACGTCCCTAGCGCCTCTTTTGACAGCCGACGCTCAATTTTGCGGGCGTCGGTTCCCAAACCCGCTGACAGCCACAGGTTCGGAAACCGGATGCCGGCAAAATTGAGCATCCGGTTTTCAACCCGCGGGCCGATTTTACATTTTTTTTTTTTATTTTTGATTATTTTTAACTTTCGGGACCTCCGACTTAATATCGCCTTGATATTAAGTAGGAGGGTGTACAGAAAAGCAGTTTTTACTGCTTTTCTGTACACTTTCCCAGTGCCGAGAGAAATTAACGCCTACTTTTGGGTAGGCGCTAATTTCTGAAAGTAAAATGTGCGGCTTGGCTGCACATTTTACTTTCTGTATCGCGCGGGAATAACTAATAGGGCCATCAACATGCATTTGCATGTTGCGGGCGCTATTAGTTTCGGGGGGGGGGGGGGTTGGCCACGCGTTTTTTTTCCTGGGGGGGGGGTTCGATGCGCTATTACCCCTTACTGAATAAGGGGTAAAGCTAGCGTGTCGAAAACACACGTCCAAACGCGGGTTAACAGTGGACTCCGGCGGAGCGTACTGTACTATATCGGCCTGAGTATTTGTAACAATAGGCTTGGGGTAACTATGTTAATGGATTAAGATTAAGAGAGACATAGAATGGGGAAAAAAAAGCTTTAGTATAGAGGATCCCAAACCTGTTCTGGGAAATCTCCAGTCCATCAGGTTTTCAGGTTATCCTTAATGAATATGCATGAGATAACATTTATATGCGGTGGAGGAAGTGCATGCATATTTATCTCATACATATTCACTGTGGATATCCTGAAAACCTGATAGGCTGGGGGCCCTCCAGGAAAGGTTTGGGATCCTCTGCGTTAGTACATTAGCTCTATTGGCTGTGTCATTAGAAAAATTATATGGACCTCATTAAGGGCCAATTTACAGCTCAAAAAATCATTAACCAGGCCAAAGGCAGGTGGCTGGTCAGTAGCAGTCCACCACTAGGTGGCGCTGTTCTATTGAAAAAGTGCATGTCAGATAACTTTATCGTTAGGTGCGCTGCGGCAGTCTCAGCGCCTTATTCAGAAAAAAATAATCTTTATTGAATAAGGCCCTTAGAAGATTGCGATTCCTTTCATTTCGTCAACATGAAAGTTGCAGTAGATGAGCTCTGGAGATCACACAGGTCCTTTCCCTTGCCTGCTGCAAAACACAGTGATGTCGCGCTCTTCTAACGCCAGAAAGTGCAAAGTGCGTTAGGATTCGTTTTACACACACACACACACACACACAAAAGCGCTTCTATAAAGAGAAGTATTGACTGCGAATATGACCCTGCTTTATTATCATATGGATTTCAAATTAATGCAATTTTTGCTTCCAAAGAAAATTCCTGCACTGCATGCAGAAAGACAAATGGGTTCAGGCTCTCGTCCGGAGGTTTCCACTCTGCCTGACAATGACCAAAGGGGAATTCCCGACACTTATTCAAGGTCACAGAGGGGGCTGATTCCTTGCCAGTGCCGGCTCTCAGCTCCTCCTCCCCCTCCTACACAGGAAAGAGACACCGGGGACAGCCCCCGAGCTACAGTGAGACTTCTTCACCCGATTTAGCGCTCGGATAAAGACTGCAAAATGAGTGTGAAGTTAGTTATCTGTTGAACCAACCACATGCCCCGGGAATCAGAAGGTTGTTTTTCAGTGGGGACCGCGCTCTTCCTCCGGGGCATCTTCCACTTCGCGATTCCTCTCCCACCCCGGAATCCGTAAGTTGGCCGCAGAAGCCCAGATTTCCCGAGCAGATGATTTTTCCCCGACACCTTGTGTTCGCCATAAAAAAAATAAAATAATAATAATAAAAGGCACTCCCCCCCCCCCCCATTCAAACCTATCCCCCTTTGTTTAAAATAAGAATTGCGAGAATCCTCCGGTGCCAGGCTCCGGAGCGCCGCTCGGGGCCCCGGGGCAGACAGCGGCCCCCTGCCTTCCCTCCGGCTGAGGGTCACAGGGGAGGAGGATTCATGCATTCATTCATTGCACTGGCCGCAAAGGCGAAGCTGCCAACCCTGCGCTCGGACCCGCGAAGCCGCGTGCGTGCCGACAGCAGCACAGAGCCCCGGCACGGGAAGCCAGCCCTGCAAGTTTCTGCGCACCTTGCTTTGTTCCACCTCCCTCCCCAGCTGTCCATCTTTCCAATCCTTGACATTCACTGGTTTCCTCCCAGTGAAGACTCGGGAGCACCTTAGAAATAAACCCGCCAGAGCGCAGAATAAAGGCAGAAAAGGCAACAGAAGCTTTACCTTTTGGATGGTTTGCTGGGTCACCTCCCCTTTCCCTCTCGGGCGAGCCGAAGCAAAGGCAACCGACATGTTTGTTGAAATATTTTTATTTCAATCTTAATTTTTTTTTTTATTATCTGGCCGCTATTACTGTCCAAAGGTTCTCATTCTCTGCAGCAGAGGGGGGAATTAGTGTCAATGGGATAATCTAACTTCCTTTATCCTATTACATTCATAAACTAGAATAACTTATTACATTAAGGTTTTGATAATCATGTAATGTACCTTTTCAGTAAAGATATACAGATAAAGAGAGACCTTTCAAATAAGAAATATCTAAAAACCGTGCCGCGGGTACCCCCTAAGCCGGATTGGTGCAGTCGTACTCCTTGGAGTTTCCTGTTGCTGGCAGACGGCGTCTATTCTTCGGAAGGCGTTTGCGCCGAGTGCGTGCGCTGCGGCGATGGCGTAGCGCGGGTCGGCGGGCGGGCGGAGAGGAATCCTGCACTGACGCCGCGCACGCGCGCTACGGAAGCGGCGCTGCGGCGGCCGGGCAGGGAGGGCCGGCGGTGACGCAGGCGGCGTAGCCGCGCTTGGTGAATGCGGAGGCGCGCAGGCCGTGAGTCTGCGCTTTCGCTTTTGCTCCGGCCCTTTCGCCGGTGTAGCATCGCCGTCGCCGCTTCCTCCTGCCGCCCGGACATGAGCTACGACCGCGCCATCACCGTCTTCTCCCCGGACGGGCACCTCTTCCAGGTGGAGTACGCGCAGGAGGCCGTGAAGAAAGGCTCCACCGCGGTGAGTGGGAGGAGAGAGGCAAAGGCAGGCCGCGTGGGGTAGAAGGGCCCCGGCTCAGGGGGGGGGGGCTCTGCGCCGCCTTAAGGACGCGAGGATGCCCAGGGAGTGATCACCGTCCCCTCTCCCCCCTCCTTTCCGAACAGAAAGTGAGTGTCGTCCCCCCCCCCCCCCCATCCCCCCGTTGATGACCGAGCAGGGACCCCTTCACCCCTCAGCCACCTTGCCAGGAGGTTCCCCGGCGTTTGCTATTGCTGAGACACAAAGTTAAAATCAGAACCGATTTGGGTTTTCAGGATCCCCCGGAGGTGGAGGTCCAAATCGAGGCCGAAACCTGCTGTCTTGAGGAGTTCAGTGCTGCAGTGGTAAAGGTGTAAGACCTGGACTTGCTGCTCTTTTTAATTTTAATCCTTGGTTTGCTCTCTTAAACGCGGCTGGTGTTCTTCTGAGGGCTCCCAGTTTGGGAACCATTGTGCCTGCTGAAGGTCTCGGGTGCTAGGAAGGTGGGAGGGGGTTCTGGTGGGGTGGGGGATGGAGCTTATGTGTTACTTATAGCCTGGACTGGAGTTTGGACCCATAGATTTAGAGGATGCTAGGAAGAGTACTTTGGCGCATGGAGACTGGTATGACTTGCCAACCAGTAATTTAGGCTTTGGTTATTATGCATTTGGTGAACCAATACATAGGGAGAATAGAGGCCTCAGTGACTTAGCATTTATCTTTATACAGGAACTTTCCTCATTTTTCCTGTTGTGATGAATTAAATTTTACAATAAGCTTGACTTCATCTCATGTCCACTTGTGTTCTGTAGTTTTTATTTTGGAAGGGCCAGACCCAGGCGTTGTTTGGTGTGTCTGTTTCCTTTGGCCTTCCAGCTCAGTCTGACCTGGTTTCTAAATAAGGTTATGGCAGCATCACCCTTCCTTTGTAACTCTCTAGATCCCCTCCCCACCATTATTTTAAACTTCTCCCACCTGGTAAATATTTACGCAGAGTCTGGCCACAGACCACTAAATTCTCCTTTATGTGATGGTCCACCAGGGACCATAAATGCTACTGGTCTGAGAAACTGGGCCTCGAACTCAGGACTGCCACTGAGCCAGCCCACAGACCTCCTTTTTAAAGACTTTGTCCTTGTGTTGGGTTTGAAATGTATTTATTGCATTTCCATTCTGCATCATCTGAATACATTTTGATCCGTGCAGTTTACAAACTGACATGCATAACCAGCATGACACTAAAACATTTATACATTGAAACTAAAACATAACTAAAATAAACCAAACCTTCCTTGTCTCTCTGCGTTCTAAAGTCTAGGCTCACTCTAACTTTTCATCAGCAGATCGAAAAGAATGCACATGATACGACTTAAGTAATTCTGCTAATGGACTTCCTACCACATCACCTGCTTTTATGCAGTAAAGATATCATCTTAAAACAGAGGCAACCAGTGCAGCACGGACTAGAGATATATGCTCAAGATGCTTTATCCCTGTTAAAAGCAGAGCTGGCTTCTTTTTTAATTAATTGAAAGTAAAACCTTTTGCAAGCCCGTGTAGAGAGTATTACAATTGTCAAGTTTATGTATACAAGGGCTTGAGCTATTCTACAAAATTCTGCTTTAGATATTACATTTTTTAATTGCCAATTTGCCCTAAGCTTTCTAGGATTTTACTTAATGAAAGATTTGATATAATTGACGAGTAAGCTTATTAATCACCTGCCTCATGCCTAATATTGCCATAAGCTCTAAAAATTGCTGAGCTTTCCTAGAACTCAAGTTATCAATTTGAAAATTAAACTCTCCTAAGATAATGTTGTTATGGCCCAGCACTAAGCTAACCAAACTATTAGAAAAACAAAAAACAAAACTGACCTTTTTTTGCCTCTAAGAGCTGGAGGGCGATATAGTAAACAGAACCATAAATCGGAATCTTAATGCATCTTCTCTTCCATCACACAAAGTCACAGGTAATGTTTGCACTAACAGACTTTTATTCATAAAATACTCTCTCCCTGTTTATCAACCCAGACTTGATCCTGAAATAAATAACCCGGCACTATCATCTGGTTTGATAAAAGCATATCTGCTTCTGGGCGCCATGTAACATATCTAGCATATGCTGCATTTTTCTAATGGAGTGAGCATTAGTATAAACAAAAGTTAACTTGACAGAGCTGACCTGACCCATTTATTTAGTCTGCTCCCTCCCCCTCCCTACATAATTCCAGCACAGTAAGCCCAAATCTTCTCTCTAACCCTCCATAAACACCTTGCCCAGTAAGCCCAGCAAGATGATGATTTACAGTAACCAAACACATTGCAGCAATCAGGCAACCAATGGCCATTATCCGTTATCACAGCAGATGCGTAGCATAGGTTGCTTACCCACCAGAGAGATGGAAGAGGTTATTTGCAGTATATCACTGTAATGTATTCAGCATTGCATCCTGTGGTGCCCACGGAGGGGCAGGCATTTAAAAAAAAATTGAAAGTCAAGTTGGGTAAGCCGAGCTGCTCTGCCACTGCACGACCTTCTGCCGTACACTCCTTCCTTTTTCAAAGTGATATTTTTTTTTTAATGGTTTGAATTTGTTTTAAGGTTGGCGTACGAGGAAAAGAAATAGTTGTCCTTGGAGTTGAGAAGAAATCGGTAGCTAAACTCCAGGATGAGAGAACAGTACGGAAGATCTGTGCCCTTGATGAAAACGTCTGCATGGCTTTTGCAGGTATGGATTCTATATATAAAAAGGGAACCTTTCTGGCACATTGTTCTGTAATTTAAAAACAGAAGTTAAGATGAACTGGCGTTTGTGGGTTCAGGTGACGCTATGCCTTTAGACTATTTAGTGTTTAGTTTCTCAGGAAGGGTGATGTCTATTGAAGGCGTTATCTTTTTTAAATTAGTAACACCTTGAAAACAAGTCTCTTTCACATAAAATGAGGTGAGATGGTGGCTCTTTCATTGTAAGACTAGCAGAAACATGCAGAACATTTAGTAACAATGGCAAAGAAAGACCAGAATGGTCCATCCTCTTTACCCAGCCACCCCCATGCAGAAATGGTACTCCAGAAGTTACCACAGGTTACCCTGTTTCTTCATTTCCATCCTCTGGCTCTTTTTTATGATTGCACTCCAGTTGTACAAATCTGCACTTCCTGGCATTGAATCCTAGCTGCCAAAATTTCAACTACTCCTCAAGCTTTCTTAGATCACTGCTCATGCTCTCTATTCCTTCAGAATGTTCACTCTGTTGCAGATCGTAACATCATCAAGAGTGGAATGGAAGAGCAGCCTAGAGGTTAGAGCGGTGGGCTGAGAACCAGGGAAGCCAGGGTTCAAAACCCACTACTGATCCTTGTGACCTTGGGCAAGTCACTTCACCTTCTGTTATATTGGTAACTCACTTTGAGCTACCAATGAAAAAAAGGCCAGAGCTAGCTAACATTCGGGCTGATACAGCGGTGGAGCGCACTGTTAGCCCGGGGTTGGCCGCACGTTTTCGACGCACTAGCTTTACCCCCTTGTACAGTAGGCTGGCGTTAATTTCTGCCGGCGCCGGGGAAGTGTACAGAAAAGCAGAAAAAACTGCTTTTTTTTTTTTTATTTTTTTGGGGCCTCTGACTTAATATCTTTTCTGTACACCCTCCAACTTAATATCATAGTGATATTAAGTCAGAGGCCCCAAAAATAAACAAAAATCAAAATTTAAAAAAAAATAAATTTAAAATCGGCCCATGGGTCGGAAGACGGACGCTCAATTATGCCGGCATCCATTTTCTGAACCTGTGGCTGTCAGCGGGTTTGAGAACCGACGCCGGCAAAATTGAGCGTCAGCTGTCAAACCTGCTGACAACCGCTGCTCCTGTCAAAAAGGAGGCGCTAGGGAAGCGCTAGTGTCCCTAGCACCTCTTTTTACCGCGGGCCCTAATTTGCATAGGCCACCCTCCTGAATTGTGCGCCCAGGAGAGTGGCCGGGAGAGCGGGCACTCGCCGGCTCTCCCGCGCGTTTTTCTGTATTGGCCTGTAAATAAAGAGGATACATTTTCTTTCTAACCCCTCTGCAGTTTCGCTCACAAAGATCTTGACTAGAACTTGCGCAGAACCAATCCCAGAGGCACTCCACTTATCACCCTTCTCTCCTCAGAGTGTGTTTCATTTACCACTTCCCATTCCACCACCTTGGGATCCACTCCCAGGCTGCTCATTTTATTCATGAGCCTCCTGTGTGGGAATGTATCAGAAACTTTGCTAAAATACAAGTAAATCACATGAAGAACTTGTATTGAGCTAATTCTCTAGTCGATCACAAAAATTAGATTGGTTTGACACAAACTTCCTCTGGTAAAACAATGTTGCTTTGGATCCTGCAACCCACTGGATTATAGATAGTTCACTATCCTTTCAGTAGAGTCTCCATTAATTTTCCCCCCCACCACCACCAAGGTAAGGCTAACCAGCCTGCAGTTTCCAGCCCATGGAGGAAAGAGGATTTGTAGACCCCAGCTTAGCTGCTTCGTCATTCTGCATCCTTCCATTGCTGCTGTTTCCTTCAGCTGACCCGTGCAGGCTGAGCGAACCTTCCCCCATCTGTTGCTGCATCTCACATAGGTTACTGTTGTGTGGCTATGCTGCCGAGTCGTCTGTCTTCTGACCCCATGGGCCTCCTTCCAGCCCACATGGCCACTTGGGCGAGGAAGGTGTGCACCGGCAAACACATGCACACCCACTGTCTAAGCTTATATATAATATAAAAGATAGATAATGGTTGAAGAATGGAGAATTTTAGCCGGGTACCATCACTGAACTAGAAAAAGGAAAACTGGAATCTGTTTAAGGTTTGGTTCTTCTTTCCTCTCCGTAGGCCTCACAGCTGATGCCAGGATAGTTATAAACAGAGCCCGTGTAGAATGCCAGAGTCACAGGCTGACCGTGGAAGATCCTGTCACAGTGGAATATATCACACGTTACATTGCCAGCCTTAAGCAGGTAAGTGGTGGTAAAAATTGCCAAGAAATCCTTGTGTACTTTTGGTTTTTTTGGACTTCCTCGCAGCCATTCTTTCACTTTGTCTAAAATGGGAGAGGTTTGCTTACAAAGATTATTGCCCTGTATATTGTAATTCTACAGAGCTTAGCAGCTGTGCGTGAACTAGTAAGACTGGAGGCTCCTCTTCAGCTTAGATCATATCCCCAACATATCCTGAATTCTGAGTGAGGACAGGCAAAACTAGCCCATTTGGAGACGTAACGCCTTAGGACTTACTGAAACACTGAAGCATAACTTGTTCCAGTTTCACAAAAATGTACAGTTTGTTTATCTTTTGAACTGAAAAATAAAAATGCATTGCATTCCATAATTTGATCTAAAAGTGAAATGTTCTGTTGCTGTTTACGTTATGTATTATATGCATGAATTACAGTACAGCAAGGACGATTTTCTTATTTTACTGTGTGTGCAGGAGGCAATGGTTCAAGTTGAGCAGCGCTGTTCTAGACATTTTATACATGCTAAGATCTGCACTATGAGCATGTCCCCATATTTTAATAGGTGTTTGCATGAGACCAGAACAACTGCACGGCCACCAAGTCTCTTCATTCCTTTCCCAGCTCTGATACTTCACAGGAAACAATGCAGTTTCACCTCTCGCAGCAGTAGGGCAAACGGGCATCTACATGCAGGCTGACACAACTCCTGGCAACCATCCAGCGCCCGTCTTGGCTGCCCCATGACACTGCTAAGCTCTTAGCGGCAGCCTCTCTAATCTTTTTCCAGTTAGAATGGTCACGCCAACCACTTTCTGCCTATCTAGTGGTCTCCTGGCCCTCCTGCCCTCTCCGTGAGCTTCCTCTTATTTTTCTGACCCCCACCTGTGCCTCCCTGGGGCTACGATTTCAAATAATCACTCTTTCATTTTGCCTTCTGGAATGCCCCTTGCCCCACCCCCACCAGCGGGCTAACTGCTCCCATTTCCCAGGGGTGGGATCCTAGCTCTGTCACACTGGGAAGCTGTTCAGAAAATAATTTATGCAAACTCCTGCTAATCAAATGGTAGCCCTGCAATTCCAGTTAGAACTGCTGCTCAGGACAGCACGCTGGAAGAGGGCCGCCCCCTCTCCACAATCCCCCAGGTAGATTTAGTTTGGGACTGCCCGTTAGGGCAGAGGATGTAGAAAAGAGCAGTCCATGTGAAGTGGCGAGAGGAAGCAGTAGCTCAGGGGAGTCATTCAGTCCGTGTGAGGTGGCGAGAGGAAGCAGTAGCTCAGGGGAGTCATTCAGTCCGTGTGAGGTGGCGAGAGGAAACAGTAGCTCAGGGGAGTCATTCAGTCCGTGTGAGGTGGCGAGAGGAAGCAGTAGCTCAGGGGAGTCATTCAGTCCGTGTGAGGTGGCGAGAGGAAGCAGTAGCTCAGGGGAGTCATTCAGTCCGTGTGAGGTGGCGAGAGGAAGCAGTAGCTCAGGGGAGTCATTCAGTCCGTGTGAGGTGGCGAGAGGAAGCAGTAGCTCAGGGGAGTCATTCAGTCCGTGTGAGGTGGCGAGAGGAAGCAGTAGCTCAGGGGAGTCTTTTTTCGTTGGGCCGTTTGGTGCCGTCGGTGCAGAAGTGATCTCTCGCCTGGAACAAGGTTGAGTTTAGATGACAGAATCACTTAGACGTAGCACCCAAGTCATCAAGCTTGTTGTACAAACTCTCAGCTTTGTGTCGGTGATCACATGCATCTTTTATATCCCTGTATACACTGAGTATTCAAAGCAAGATGGTCTTTATAGTTGTGTTTCTAAATTCTTTACAAGAAAGGGATGTAGGGTGAGGTGCAGTTTACTGAAGTAGAAAGAATTCTCAGCTAGAGCTTTAAAAAAAAAATCTGTGGCTATTGATTTTTTTAATTTTTTTAATCTTCTTGAGGATCTGTACACCAAAGCCATTGTGAAACAGTCAAATGCACACTGAATCATCCTCTCTTTGTCACTAGCGCTATACCCAGAGTAATGGGCGCAGACCCTTTGGGATATCTGCCTTGATTGTAGGGTTTGACTTTGATGGGACTCCCAGGCTCTACCAGACGGACCCCTCTGGCACGTACCACGCGTGGAAGGTGAGCAAATCCTCTCTTTTGCTAATATTTGGAATATAGTAGATCCTGCACATAGTAACTCTTCTGCTATTCCTTACGTCCTATCCTTTTAGACATATACGGTAATTCAGTTGCATCCATTCAGGTATCCTTTTGGTCAGCTACTATTTAGGGAGTGTGGGTATAATGGTTTAGTGTGTTTTGTGAGTTAACCTTGATGACGGTTCATATTAGAACCAGAATGTTGGCATGTTTGAGAAGGCAAATAACTTGTATTTTTTTAATCCACTAACGTACTTCTACTTTTGTTCAGTAATGGAATAAAAGGTCAAGTATTCAATATATGTATGTGTGTTTTTATTCTGTGTGCTGCCTAATGAGTCTTGTACAAATCAGGGAAACTCCAATCACTTTAACATTAAATATTGGTATAGGATTAGGAAGTCACCAGCTGTTTGTATTATATGTAAAGAAACATTAAAGGGAATAATTTATTTATTTAGACATTTTATGTACCATTGTTCCCTGTAAAAGATCCCTGCTTTATTTGTTAAAACATTTCTTTGCTGCTTTACCTGAAATTCTAAGTGGCTTATAATAATAATAGCATACCCAAAAGTAACAAATGAAAATAGACTTCAAAATACCAAAACTCTGCCATCATTTTAAGTGAGCATCTAAAATCACTAACATGGCCACGTCTGCCCGATCTCAAGATGGAACTAAGCCGCTGCCTTTTCAAATCCTGTTTAAAAGTTTTGAAGCTAGGCTCTCTTCGGAGACCGTCTGGTGTACAGGGCCTGATACAGCAGACATCCTTTTCGGAGCCTCTGTTGGCACTGCCCAGAATAGCTCAGCTTCCCCTCTGGCCTGTACATTGTGCGGCGGTGTTGTTCACAGTATTTTGAATGATATTCTCTAGTTTACCATTTATGCCTTTGATGTGTGTGATTTATTCAGGCTAATGCCATTGGCAGAGGAGCCAAATCCGTGCGAGAATTCCTGGAGAAAAATTACACTGACGAAGCTATCGAAACGGATGATCTCTGTATTAAACTCGTTATCAAGGGTCTTCTTGAAGTGAGTATCGTTTAAAAAAAAAAGAAAAAAAATCCCTAGCAATCATGTCTGCCATGTAGGGTGCAGAGCTGCTGCTGTGGACGTCCTGGTATAAAATGAATCCAGCGGCTTTCACTGCCTTGCACCTAGGCTCTCTGGAGAGGGAAGGGGCATGGTAAACTTGGGCAGTCTTGCTTTTAACTTAAGGATGAAACAGGTTGGACAGGATTTTCTTACTATGTTGTATTTGTACTATTACTTTCACAGGTATAACTTTTTTTTCCCCCCAGTGACTTCCTGTTCAGCCCTATTAAGGGCTGTGGTGTCAGGAGCACTTATTGGCAGCTGACTTAGCGATTTCCCCTTTTACTGTAGCAACAATCTCTGGTCAGGAACCATCATTTCCAGCTCTTTCCAGAGCCACCTGCCCTCAGAGGGCTGCAAGCACAGCAGGGCTTCCCTAATTTGGCCTGGTGATCCCACACAGATATCCATCATGAACCTACCTCAGACATTTGCGTATCCTGAGTCTGATATCCACAGTGTACATACAAGAGAAATGTGCATGTGAAGGTCACCGGGACAAGCTTGGAAAGCCCTGGGGTGCAGTGTCGGCCACCCCTTTGGGACCGGTGATTAGTGGGGGCTGATAACTGAATTGTGGTCTCACTTGGCTCTCTGACTCTCACCCACTTCTAAAGGCACCATGAGGGGAAGGTCTTTGTTATTAATTCATAAACCGGAGTTTGATAGCCTAAGTGTGTGCATACAAACGCTTTATCTATTCTTTACCAGCTGTAATACTTCTTACTGGACTTTTCTTACACTATAGCCTTTCCCTAGCATTGTCTCATATTAACATGTGCAAGATCATGCTTCACACACAGAGGTTTCCTAACACTGTATTGAAAAGTAAGTCTACGTTTCTTTTTTTTTTCATCAAGGTTGTACAGTCAGGGGGCAAGAACATAGAACTAGCGGTCATGAGAAGAGATCAGCCACTTAAGGTAATGATGATGAATGAATATGGCAGCTTTTCCCTGCTAGCACTGCTCAGTCAAATCGCCCCTTTGATATAAAAGATAAAAGCTACAGGCGCTCTTACCCCGAAAATGTTTCATGTGGGATTCGTAGATAAATAGAATCTGGATGTCGCCAAAATGGACTGTCCTGTTGCAGTTGAGGTGATCATTTTGGTTGTATATGCACCATCTTCAAGGAAGCAGAGTTGTTTCTATCATGGTGTGATCCTTATCGTCTTATCAAGGTTAGGAAATGGCCAGAGCTTGTCTCTTTTTGTAAGTGGTTAGTGTGGCCATCTGGCAGTGCCGGCTCTAGTGTGAGGCATTAAGTGATGGCTAAAAAGAAGCTGTAACCTGTTTGATTAAAAGATGAATTTTTGAACGAATGCCTCTTTCAAGTGTAAATTTTACATTTGCCACAGCACAGACCTCCAACTCAGATCAGGGGATGCTGTTTGAAAATACTTTGTCAATACTTGCTTTATTGGCAGCAGGGTTCATTATTTTGGGAGGGGCAATATCTGGCCTAGACCCCATGCCGAGCAGATTGGATGGGTTATTTTGGCCTCTAGTTGTTGTTATAGCAAATGAAATCTCTAAAAGGATATAGACCGAGGTGACCCAGAGAAGGGCTGCTGAAACGGTGCAGTTTGCATCAAAAGTGGCGTGAGATGAGACTTAAGTACGGGGAGGGATTAGATACCACACCGGTAGAAGTAAAGCAGAAGCAAGAAGAAATATTAATGTTCAAAGGCTTGAAAGCAGCAGTCTGGCCTGCCTGCCAGAGGACGACGGCGAAGCCTAACTTGCTGCTGCTCTTCCTCCTCTCAGCCTGCCCAGGGCCAGCAGCGTGGGGGGTGGGGAGGTTGGGGTAGAGATTGGAGGAGGGGGGTGTGTGTAATAGGAGGATACTTGGGATGGGAGGCAGTAAAACCTGGGGCAGGGGACAGAACCTTCCCTCCCACCCACCCCCATTTTCCTACCTCCTCTTCCACACCTGATCCTGAATTCTCCATCCCTCCTGTGCAAGATCCTCTCTCTCCCCAACCCCAATCACCTGAATCTCCTTTCCTCTAATAAAGAGCCAAATACCAGAAAATGACTTTTTTTTATAAAATCTGTACATTACCTTAAGCCTTGGGCAAGATAATCAAACAAATCTAAATAAATGCAAACTTAAAACATTTGCCACATTATTTCTGCAGAAAGTTTGAGACTGCCTGTACTAATAGTAATTTTAAGGTGCGGTTTTTCATTGTTCCATGACTTCTGTCCCTCTTATAGATCTTAAACGTGGAAGAAATTGAGAAGTATGTTGCAGAAATTGAGAAAGAAAAGGAAGAAAATGAAAAGAAGAAACAGAAGAAGACAGCATAGCTGCATTGTATTTTGGTGATTTTAGTAGGTTTTAGATTGATTCTACAATAAATCTGACTTTTTAAAAGGTGGCAATCTCCTCATGCACCAGCAGGCATAGACAGCATCACTGAATGCATTTTGTTCTCTTCAGCTTACTGAGGCTAATATTAAAAAAAAAAAAAAAAAGCCTTAAGATCGGCAGCCGACTTCAGCTGGAAATGCACCTAACACGCCCTTCCCATCACCCACTTCTTAAGCTCTTAAAGTTAGGGAATTGCTGTAGAGAGAGCCCGACATGGTCAGGTTGCTCCTGCCTGGGAAGCATTGCAGTTTAGGTTTCAACTACCATTCTCTTCTCATGAGGGCTCCTCTATATATCCCAGGCCACCTTGCATCTACCATCTCTTCTAAGAGCACGTTCAGACAGCCACTACCCTTTCTGCCATTGTTCAAGGCCACCCCTTTTGGGTGCTTCATATCATAATCCCTTGTGCTATAGCTGCTTTTCCATTAAAAAAAAAAAAAAAAAAGAAAGGTTTGCTTTTTATACATTATTAAAACTTTTCAGGTATTTAAATCTATCCTATCTTCCCCCCCAACCTACGGCTCTTCATGCTGTAGACCCCCCACCCAATGCTGATTGCCTCTGTCTGGCCTATCTCTCACCTTTCTGAAAGATGGCCTCCTCAACTAAACATAGTATTCCTTATCCCCTACCAATAGATGGAGACCGAGAAGAAAAGCTTTACTCTGCTGTTGGTACATAAGGTATTCACCGTCTGCAGGAGATGGTGAAAGTGCCAAACCTGCTAATGGATTTAGAGATCAAATAGCTACTAGGGCTGGTGGCTCCATCCTGGAGAGAGGGGTTTGACAGCCAGTGGTTTGGCTCTCTTCGTTCCCTATCCTCATCTCCCTGTAGCTCTCGCTATCCTCCGGAGCCTCCTTCCAAGACTGTGGACAGGGAATAATCTGGGGTCTTGTAGCTTGTTTGGTTTTTTGTTTGTTTTTGAGGAGCTTTTTTTTTTTTGTTTGGGGTTTTTTTTTTTTTAATGTTTTAAAGAAAAGCGGAGGAGCATTTAGGGGATTGAAGGAGTCGACAGAGCTCAGTGTGCTATGGCAGTCAAAAAAGCAAACAATGTTAGGAATTATTAGGAAGGGAATGGTTAATAAAATGGAAAATGTCATAATGCCTCTGTATCGCTCCATGGTGAGACCGCACCTTGAATACTGTGTACAATTCTGGTCGCCGCATCTCAAAAAAGGTATAATTGCGATGGAGAAGGTACAGAGAAGGGCAACCAAAATGATAAGGGGAATGGAACAGCTCCCCTATGAGGAAAGGCTGAAGAGGTTAGGGCTGTTCAGCTTGGAGAAGAGATGGCTGATGGGGGAAATGATAGAGGTCTTTTAAAATCATGAGAGGTCTAGAATGGGTAGATGTGAATCGGTTATTTACTCTTTCAGATAATAGGACTAGGGGGCACTCCATGAAGTTAGCAAGTAACTCACTTAAAACTAATCTGAGAATTTTTTCACTCAATGCACAATTAAGCTCTGGAATTTGTTGCCAGAGGATGTGGTTCATGCAGTTAGTATAACTGGGTTTAAAAAAGGTTCCGATATATTCTTGGTGGAAAAGTCCATTAACTGCTATTAATCAAACTGACTTAGGGAATAGCCACTGCTATTAATTGCATCAGTAGCATGGGATCTACTTAGTGTTTGGGTACTTGCCAGGTGCTTGTGGCCTGGATTGGCCACTGTTGGAAACAGGATGCTGGGCTTGATGGATCCTTGGTCTGACCCAATATGGCAATTTGTTATGATCCCACAAAGGAGGTGGCCTTGTACAAGAGTCCTGTCTTCCAGTGTAGCTGTGATAAAAGGTTGTCTAGCGGTCGGGGTTGTTTTGGCATGCTGTGGAGGAAATGGCTGCTCCCACTGAGCACGAGAAGCAGTGCTTTGTGGGGAGTGCACATCAACGGATTTTGCTTTGGGGTTGTGTGGGGCCTGTGTGGACAGTGGAGAAAATAGTTCAGAAGTCCTGGTGCTGCTGCAGCGAAGAGAAAGTTGGCCACAAAGACTGCAGAAGCCAGTAGTGCAGGGGAGCTCTGCAGCATAGAAAGCAGGGGCCCATCTTAGTCAAAAGAGGAGGAAGCAAAATCCTGAACCATATTTGGAACTGGAGTTGGGGGCTTCCAAGGAACACATGGAGGGAGGTCCATTGGACAGAAAAAGGATCCCTTGGAGGAAGGTGAGATCTCGGTGGCAGAAGTGGAATTACACCATATGATTTTTTAAGTTCTGGAGGAACCAGGGATAAAGGAGTTGGTGTAGGTCAGAAATATGAAGGGGAGGATCAGGTGTTCTGCTAAGGCTTTTCCCTTCCATCAGACAGTTAAGGTGGGATACTCTGGAATCCAGCGAGAAGATGGGCAAGGCCATGACAAAGCTGTATCCATTGCCAGAGGATGCATTGGAGCTCTTAATGCTGCCCAAGATAAATGCTTTGGTTTTGGCTGTTACTAAGAGAATTACTATCCCGGTTCAAAGCTGTACAGCCCTTTAGAAATTCCTGGGTTCGGAAAATGGAAATCCATCCTCAAAATAAATTTGTTTGAGGTTTTGACCTTGTAGAGCTGAACGGTGGTGTGTAGTAATTTCATGGCCTGTCTCTGTTTATGCTGGGTGCAACAAATTCCAGTGGCAGACTCACTTTTGGAGAAGGAGACAGAGCCCCTGGACGCTAGCTTGGCTTTATAGCAGATGCCTTGAAGGACTTGCTTCATACGTTAGCTAGAAATATGGTGTTGGTAGTTTTAGCTACCATCTGGCTGGCTGCATAACTGGGCTGGCTGCATAACTGGGCAGCTGATGTGTGGTCAAATTGTCAGCTGGGTCGTCTCTTTTAAAGGGAAGGTGATGTTTGGAGAGGGTTTGGATCAGTTGGTAAAATGCCTTGGAGAGTCAAAGTCCCATAAATTGCCAGAGGAGATAAGCTCAGAGGAGACTGGAAGACCTTCCCCAGCAGGTCAGGTGTTGTTATCTGGGGAAAGTTTCCTCCTCACAGCATCCATAAATAAGTAAATCCCAGTCCTTCTGGGGGAGTTCTCATGAGTTCAGGCCCCAGTTTTGGAGAACTTAAGGGAGTGCAGTGAGATTAAATTTTCCAATTTCCATGTGTGCGTTTAGGAGGGTGGTTGGCCCACTTTCACACACTGGACCAAAATAACAGACCAGTGGGTCCTGACCATCAGAAGGGATGGCTACGCCTTAGAATTTGCTCTGCCAGTGGTAGAAGCTTTCATGGCTTCTCCATGCACTTCAGTGAAAAAGGCCACTGATTCGAGCCATGTTGGACCAATATGCTGACGCATTCTGGACCTCAAGGTGAACGTATGCTTATGGGTACCCAATCTTTGGATGGAAACTATGCCTTCAGTGATCGGTGCAATCAAAAGAGGGTAATTTCTGGCATCCTTAAATCTGATGGAGGCCTATCTTCACATCCCTGTTCAGAGATATCATCAAAAATTCCTCAAGTGTGTGGTGCGCCAGGGACCATTTTTCAATTTCAGGTGCTTCTATTTGAGCTGGCAATGACAACACGCAGGAAGCGCTTTATGTCCAAGATGGCATACAAAATGAATCTTTATGGGTAGAAATCCCTTGTGTGTCGGGGAAGACTATAGTGATAGGGGTATACTACCGTCCACCTGGTCAAGATGGTGAGATGGACAGTGAAATGCTAAGAGAAATTAGGGAAGCTAACCAAATTGGTAGTGCAGTAATAATGGGAGATTTCAATTACCCCAATATTGACTGGGTAAATGTATCATTGGGACATGCATGAGAGATAACGTTCCTGGATGGAATAAATGATAGCTTTATGGAGCAATTGGTTCAGGAACCGACGAGAGAGGGAGCAATTTTAGATCTAATTCTCAGTGGAGCACAGGACTTGGTGAGAGAGGTAATGGTGGTGGGGCCGCTTGGCAATAGTGATCATAATATGATCAAATTTGATTTAATGACTGGAAAAGGAACAGTGTGCGAATCCAAGGCTCTCGTGCTAAACTTTCAAAAGGGAAACTTTGATAAAATGAGAAAAATTGTTAGAAAAAAACTGAAAGGAGCAGCTACAAAAGTAAAAAAATGTCCAAGAGGCATGGTCATTGTTAAAAAATACCATTCTAGAAGCACAGTCTAGAAGTATTCTATACATTAAGAAAGGTGGAAAGAAGGCAAAACGATTACCGGCATGGTTAAAAGGGGAGTTGAAAGAAGCTATTTTAGCCAAAAGATCTTAATTCAAAAATTGGAAGAAGGATCTAACAGAAGAAAATAGGATAAAGCATAAACATTGGCAAGTTAAATGTAAGACATTGATAAGACAGGCTAAGAGAGAATTTGAAAAGAAGTTGGCTGTAGAGGCAAAAACTCACAGTAAAAACTTTTTAAAATATATCTGAAGCAGAAAGCCTGTGAGGGAGTCAGTTGGACCGTTAGATGATCGAGGAGTTAAAGGGGCACTTAGAGAAGATAAGGCCATCGCAGAAAGATTAAATGATTTCTTTGCTTCGGTGTTTACTGAAGAGGATGTTGGGGAGGTACCCGTAATGGAGAAGGTTTTCATGGGTAATGATTCAGATGGACTGAATCAAATCACTGTGAACCTAGATGTGGTAGGCATGATTGACAAACTGAAGAGTAGTAAATCACCTGGACAGGATGGTATACACCCCGGAGTTCTGAAGGAACTAAAAAATGAAATTTCAGACCTATTAGTAAAAATTTGTAACCTATCATTAAAACGACTGGAGGATAACAAATGTAACCCCAATATTTAAAAAGGGCTCCAGGGGCGAGCCGGGAAACTATAGACCGGTTAGCCTGACTTCAGTGCCAGGAAAAATAGTGGAAAGTGTTCTAAACATCAAAATCACAGAACATATAGAAAGACATGGTTTAATGGAACAAAGTCAACATGGCTTTACCCAAGGCAAGTCTTGCCTCCCAAATCTGCTTCACTTTTTTGAAGGAGTTAATAAACACGTGGATAAAGGTGAACCGGTAGATGTGGTATACTTGGATTTTCAGAAGGCGTTTGACAAAGTTCCTCATGAGAGGCTTCTAGGAAAAGTAAAAAGTCATGGGATAGGTGGCGATGTCCTTTCGTGGATTGCAAACTGGCTAAAAGACAGGAAACAGAGAGTAGGATTAAATGGACAATTTTCTCAGTGGAAGGGAGTGGACAGTGGAGTGCCTCAGGGATCTGTATTGGGACCCTTACTTTTCAATATATTTATAAATGATCTGGAAAGAAATACGACGAGTGAGATAATCAAATTTGCAGATGACACAAAATTGTTCAGAGTAGTTAAATCACAAGCAGATTGTGATAAATTGCAGGAAGACCTTGTGAGACTGTAAAATTGGGCATCCAAATGGCAAATGAAATTTAATGTGGATAAGTGCAAGGTGATGCATATAGGGAAAAATAACCCATGCTATAATTACACAATGTTGGGTTCCATATTAGGTGCTACAACCCAAGAAAGAGATCTAGGCGTCATAGTGGATAACACATTGAAATCATCGGTTCAGTGTGCTGCAGCAGTCAAAAAAGCAAACAGAATGTTGGGAATTATTAGAAAGGGAATGGTGAATAAAACGGAAAAATGTCATAATGCCTTTGTATCGCTCCATGGGGAGACCGCACCTTGAATACTGTGTACAATTCTGGTCGCCACATCTCAAAAAAGATAAGTTGCGATGGAGAAGGTACAGAGAAGGGCTATCAAAATGATAAGGGGAATGGAACAGCTCCCCTATGAGGAAAGACTAAAGAGGTTAGGACTTTTCAGCTTGGAGAAGAGATGGCTGAGGGGGGGATATGATAGAGATGTTTAAAATTATGAGATGTCTAGAACGGGTAGATGTGAGTCTGTTATTTACTCTTTCGGATAGTAGAAAGACTAGGGGGCACTCCATGAAGTTAGCATGGGGCACATTTAAAACTAATCGGAGAAAGTTCTTTTTTACTCAACGCACAATTATACTCTGGAATTTGTTGCCAGAGGATGTGGTTAGTGCAGTTAGTATAGCGGTGTTTAAAAAAGGATTGGATAAGTTCTTGGAGGAGAAGTCCATTACCTGTAATTAGGTTCACTTAGAGAATAGCCACTGCCATTAGCAATGGTAACATGGAATAGACTTAGTTTTTGGGTACTTGCCAGGTTCTTATGGCCTGGATTGGCCACTGTTGGAAACAGGATGCTGGGCTTGATGGACCCTTGGTCTGACCCAGTATGGCATTTTCTTATGTTCCAAGATGATGATAGTAGTAAGGTTGACTTTTTACTTAAGGAAGGTATCCTTATACTCCCTTTATTTGGAAGACTGGCTTATTTGGGCAGAGTCATCTGTTCAGAGGATGGTGCAGATTTTGCAAACCTTGTGTTGGCAATAAATTTTGCCAAAAGCAAGCTTCTATAACAGAATTTGGAATACGTGGGGGCACGTTTCAATACAAGTGTAGACAAGATGTTCCTTACAGCGGACAGGATGCTGAAATTGTATTTAGGTCCTTCACTTGTTATGACTGAAGAATCCCAGGATCTGGAACTATTTTTAGGTCCTGGGTTCCATGGTGTCTATGATAAACCTTGTTCCTTGGTGTTTGCTCATATGCAACCATTACAGAGCTTTCTCTTGTCGTGGTGAAGTCCTCAGTTGGAGGATTTTGAGATCAGTTTTCCCCTGTCTGGGAAAGCTGGATTGAGTCTTTCCTGTTGGCTCGTGCAGGACGGTTTGAAAATTCTGTTTGGGTTGTAGTAACTACGGCTGCCAGTCTCAAAGGCTGGGGAGCCATTTGTCAGGGTAAGACAGCAGAGGGCCTGTGATCAGCGTCTGGAAACCAGAGCAATCAAGGAAGCCATGTCAATTACACAGCATTTGAAATTCTTGTCTGACAATACAATTGCAGTAGCATACAAGAACTCACTGGTTTCTTTGGAGGTAGAGATATTGTTCTGTTGGTTGGCGAGGCTTCTGAAGGACGTGGCTGTGTCTCATGTGGCCAGGATGAAAAACATGATCCTGAGCAGGCATACTCTAAATTCTGGAGAGTGGGAATTGGCTCATAGAGTGCTGTTGCTAATCAAGGACATTTGGGGTAAGGGGTCCCAGAGTTGGATTTAATAGCAACCAGCATGAATACTAGAGCTCCACCATTCTTCATTTAAAGAGAAGTGGGTTCAGAAGGCCTTGACATGATCTTCCAGCTGTGGCCTCCTGCAGTACTGCTTTGTTTTTCATCCTTGGCCGGGTTGTCAGGCACATAGAAAGACATTGCGGCAGAGTGATCTTGATGGCTCCAGAGTGGCCCAGGCAACCGAAGTTGGTGAACCTGGTGAATCTCAAGTTAAGAATCCCCTAAGGCTTAGTCATATTGGATTGCTACGTCAGGGCCCGATTTTTCTTGGAGCAGGTGGATCACCTTTGTCTCACGGCCTGGCTTTTAAGAGGAGTAGATTGAGAGTTAAGGGTTATTCAGAGGATGTCATCACATCCTTGCTTCAAGCTAGGAAGCCTTTGACATCTATGCTGTATGTGTGGGATTGAAAGGTGTAAGGTTCTGATATCAGAAGGCAGGGATTGCTCTGCTTCAAGCCTCTATCCCATTGATCCCTTTTTTTTTTTTTTCTCAGATGGATCTAGCTGAGTTCTCTTAAGGGTGGAGGAGTAGCTGGATGTTTGAGCTCCAGCCACAGCAGTGTTTGGCGAATGTGTGCTGTGCGTAGGTGTTATGGGTTCTTGCCCAGTTTAGGGAAGCTTTGGTATATCCCAATCATTTGGACAGCGTGAGAGAGGAGGGAAAGTTTCTTACTTGCTAATTCTTTCCTTGAGTCAGAGACCAGTACAGAATCCTGCCTTGACTTTCTGAAGATTGCTTCACAAACATATAATATAGATACAGCAGCAGATTACTTTACTTTTCTACTGGCATTCAAATTCCATTTATTGGAGAGAAGGACCACTTAAAATCAAGCTTATCCTTAATTTTGTCTTTGCCCCTGCCCAAGGATAAGGGGGTTAATGTGTTGTTAGCTTGGTTACAGATTATACTGAGTGACTGCAGGTGGTAGACTGTCATATACCACCAGTACAGTGAAGCTTCTCTTCTGTTTTCATCTGCTGCTAGGAGAGAGAACCCCAATTGTTTGGACTGGGCTGTGGGACTCGAGGAAAGAAAATTAGCAGATAAAAACCACTAACCTGTATAGGGGTATACCAACTTTTTTTTTTCCTGGTGGTTATGCCTCTGTCTGCTTCTAGCCACAGCCTTAAAAATAGAACATGATAGCAGATAGTAAAGACCATCCTGCCTGCCCAATTCAGTTCACCTATCGGCAGCCCCTGCTCCGCTTTACATTTCCTTCCTCAAGAATCCTCTGTGCTTAGCCCATGCTCTCTTCAAATGAGCTCCAACTTTTGGAGCTTGCTGGCCTTTCAAGAGCTAGGTCGAAGCAGTGGTCTCTTCCATTTCATCCTGCTAGGCCAGTCCAGTTGAGACAAATGCATAATGTCCTCCTACCAGCAGAGAACGCAGTTTTCTTTAGTGACATCATTGCCAGTACTTAAGAGGTGCTACAGCACAGGAACAGCTTGGTATTTCTCTACCTCCCCCGATGGAGAATTGTACAGGTACAGTAGCAGGATCTTCATTACACCTACCTCCTGTTTTTTTCCGTGGGTAGCAGCAAAGGCTAAGGGCCAGGCACCTGGTATGCCTAGCATAGAGAGCCTGTGGTGAGAGCGCCCAGTCTCAGAAGAGACTTAATGTGAAAAGTATTAATTAATATTAGTATTAAGTAATATGAATCTGAAGGAAGAAAAGGAAATTTTGAAGTTCCAAAAGAAACTAACAATTTGGCTCATGAGTGGCATTCAGTGACTCAGTAGTTGATTGTATTATTTTATTATTGGTATATTTTGCTACTGTTTATGATTGATTTATTTTGTTGTAAATCACTTTGTAAGATTTGATCTGAAAAGCGATTAATAATTTTAAATAAATATGTACTAACATGAGGGAAGGAGTCCAGCTACTCTAGCACGGGGTTGAAGACCTGCTTCAGGTAAGTAAGTTGGGGGATGATTTGTTTTTCAGCTCGCTCGTTTTGTCCATCCTGTGGTAGGCCTCTGCTGCCTCATGGACAGAGTGGAGCATGGCTGCCACAGAGGAGCCCGCAGGAGCAGGCGCACTGCTTCTAGAACAGGCCCCATGTGCCCAGAAAGGAGAAGGGTCCTGGGGAGTCTATTCCAGCCTCAAAGCTGGCAGTGGGGAAGGACTCTTCTCACACAGGATAGGGAAACCTTGGAATTGCTGGTTTTTGATGGGTTCGGCTGCTATGGTGGAGACTCTGGGCATCCCTGTCAGTGACAATGTGTGGGCATGTTTGTTTAATATGACATGGGGGAGCTGCCAGTATTGGCCCCCACCAGAATTAAAGCAGATCTGCCTCTCTGCCATGGTATGAATTCTCTAAGTAACTTTTCTCCTGATTGTCTGCACTAGGCTAGGGCTCTGGTCATTATTCTACTTACGGTGTAGGTCCAAACAAAAGAAAAGGCTACAAGACCTTTGGACCTATTCTTGATCCAAAGGGCATATGCAACAGGCTCCGACTTCCTCAGGATGGATTCCTTAAAAAGGATTGGATAAGTTCTTGGAGGAGAAGTCCATTACCTGCTATTAAGTTCTCTTAGAGAATAGCCACTGCCGTTAGCAATGGTAACATGGAATAGACTTAGTTTTTGGGTACTTGCCAGGTTCTTATGGCCTGGATTGGCCACTGTTGGAAACAGGATGCTGGGCTTGATGGACCCTTGGTCTGACCTAGTATGGCATGTTCTTATGTTTTGTTACATTCTAATGATGGTGTGAGAAGGCATGTTTCTTTCATCCCTGGACGTGGACAGCTTATTTTCTCCTTCCCCCTTAGGACAGAAGATCAGAGGTATCTTGGTTCTGCCCAGTCTTTTCAGTTTAGGGAACCTCTTTTGGTCCCATGCTCCACAAACATTTTCCAGAGTGATGGTAGTTTGTGGCCACTCTGCAGAGACAGGGCATGATGGTTCATCTTTATCTAGATCGTAGCCTGACCAGGGCCAGCTCTTATCATGCACATCTTTAAGTATCCAACAGCTTAGTCCGTTTAGGTGACTAATTTTGCAAGGAGCAAACTTTTTCCTATTCAGTCCTTGGACTGGTAGGGAACTTAGATTCCTTATAGTGGAAAGCATGACTCAGTTGTCCTCCATGTTCAGAGACTTGCTGCTCTGGGAGCCCTGTCATTTTGGGGATTATCTCAGCCCCTGGGTTTTCATGGTGACCACTTTGGATCTAGTGCCATGGGTCAGAAGTACTCCAATTCTTCCTTCTGCCTCGATGGGTACTCCATTCTCAGGATTCCACATTCTCCCATTGACCCTGGCTGGGAGGAGCTGTTTTGTTTGGTGGATGATGCCTAAGAAGCTATTGAAGGGTGCGAGACTGATACTGGCCTCGTGCATACTACTTGGGATGGTTGCAAGTTGGTCATAATCTGAATCAAGTAGGTAAAGGACCCTGGTGGCAGAGGTGTGCCCCTTGGTTCAGCAAGGGGCTAGAGAATTGGCCCTTGGTTGTTTTTATCATCATCTTTAGAGGGGGGGGGGGGGGGGGGGGGTAGTTGCAGTGCTCTAACAATGTGACAGGAGGGGACTGTGGCAGCAGAGGAGGAGCTGCCCTAAAGTCTAGGAGTGGCAGAAGAGAGAAATCTGTGCCCATGGAGCAAAATATCCAACAATTGACAGCAGCTCATAGTGCAGGTCAGGAAAATACTCCGGTCAATTTCCTGAGCAGGAGTCTGTGGGCAACACAAATAGGACTCAGCCAAGATGCCTTTCAGCATATAGTGCTACAGTGGGGTATGCCCTAGTTCAGGCTCTGCCAAGAGGGGATTTGTGATAGGTTAACCCCACTGGCCACTACTAGGAAAAATTCTAAGCACAATAGCCTGAGCTCTCGTGTGGTCCTGATGGCACTAGATTTGCCAAGGAGGCCATTATCTTAATATCTATGGCTTAGATGAGACTGTGGAGCGATATGTCCCTTTCATCTGCGTGAGGGCCAAGGACTCTTTGTGGAGGATGCCTGGAAACTCCTGCTCAGTTTTTGAATCTTCAGGGGTGGTAACACTCGAGGAAGAAGAGTTACTCTTCTTTGGTAAGCTGTACTCTATCTGCCCTTAATCCCTTTTGGGTTTATGTTCAGGCTTGCTGCAGGGAATGGGTCAGTTTTGCCCTGCTACTAAGACAACCGTAGTTTAGCCTCTCTAATTAGGAGCTTGTCTTGGCCTCGTCTAAAGGCCACGCAGGGGTGCTCTCCTATTTCAGAGCTCAGTAGGTTTTGGGATGAAGAGGCTGCAGCTTCCAGTTAGCCTAAGTTTCTCTGGATAGTCTCATTTGTCATTAAAGCAGTAGGGGCCTCTCTTTCACGTAAAGATTTCTTTGAAGGTGTATTTCCTCATGGCAAGCTGCGGTTGAGCTTGTTAGTGTAGGGTGGAATCGGTATGAGTACATGCCTTCATTTCTTCCAACATGTTGGTGCTCCTCAAATCGGTCTGGTTCTTTGCCAGTTTTCTCTAGAAAGGCAGGACAGGGCAACAGCTCTTTGGAATTTTGAATGCCTGTTGGGTAGTTATAAAGTATTTGGAGGTTACTAATCCATACTGGGCATGAGCCTGTTTATCATCAATGGCAGTGGTTCTCACTCCTGGCCTGGTGACCCCTCAGCCAGTCTGGTTTTCAGGATACCCACAATGAATAGGCACGAGAGAAAATGTGGAGGATATGGCGGCAGTGTATGCACATTTCCTCTCGTGCCTATTCATTGTGGATATCCTGAGTGGCTGGAGGCCCCCCAGCACCGGGTTGGGAACCACTGTTCTATGGCATATCATGGAAGGGGAAACAGGCTCCAACCCCAGTCTGCCCCATTGGATAATAAATATGATGCCACCTCTACTGCGGTCAGATTTGGACTCGTTCTGCTTTCTGGGAGGGGGAGGGGGTACTTCTTGCATTCTCTTCCTAAATATTTCAGATTGGATATGTTTACCAAAGAATACAGCCTTTATTTCCTCCTTCCCCGCTAGTTGAGCTTTAGTACTCCATTTGTCTCACTGGGACTGGTGCAGCAGGATGAAAAGGAAGGAGAACACCACACCTGCTCATTTTCTTTCCATGAATCTTGCTGCACCCATCCAGGATCCTGTCCTGCATTGAAAAGGAGGTTGCAGGCATTAAGGTGTCTGTTTTAGAAAAAGAAACATTCCTGTCCTCCTGTTTCTTACAATTCCCTGGCTTGTCCATGTTCTAGAAGAGAGCTCTCTCATAAAACATGTTTAAAGTCCTTGAAACTTCTCACTTTGAAGGTTGGTTCAGTGCTTTAGAAGACCAAGCTGTTCCTATGTTGCTCCACACTAGTGGCAATAAGGTTACTAAGGCAAACTGTTTAAGGTGGTATGGGGACATAACCTGTTTCAACAGGATGGGTTTAGCAGAATTTATAGAAAGAGTAACAAACCTTCTTCCTTTAACCTATCTGGCTGATAAGGGCTTGGGGGTTACCTCAGCATTGTGGCCTTTCCTCCTGTACAAACTTGTCATATGTTTTGAAAAACAGTAGCCTCCAAGCCGCCTAAGGTAGACAACTCACAACAAAATAGCATTGACAACTTTCCCTTCCAGGACCCTGCTGCCTCAAGAATACTAGCAACATTACTTAAGTAGCACATTACCACCACCTTAGGCAAGAACAATGGTGTTGAGCAAGTGACAAAATGCCTGAAATGGCTCCCTGGCAGAAGAGTTGCAACTCCACTTTGATTTACTGAATCAATGGTCAAAGAATAAGGACATTCTCCCATGACCAAGTCTACAACAGACCCAAGGACCAGAAGATTCCATTGCAGCACCCCAAGCTTTCAAACATTTGGCTGCAGACCAAGGGAGAGCAGGGTGAAGACTCATGCCCTAGACAAGGCCAGTCTGTGGAGGTGGCTGAAAGTTGGACACATAGGTAGCTCTTTATCCATTCCTTCCTCTCTAAAAGTTAGGGCTGTAGCCTTAACTGATGACCGTGGAGACACACCTCTAAAATCTCATACAGATTTATTAATTTCTTACATATGTATATCAATGCAATGTATAAACAGACAAAAGCAGTAGACCTCTTCTGACCTTTCAACAGATTGCTGGTACAAATGCAAGAACTCAAGGGCCAGGCCCTAAAATAGTTTGGAACTGGGTCAGCTTCAGGGCAGGTGGCCTCAGGTCACATCAGAGATTAAAGCTAATACCCATGCTGTTCTCTGCCAGTATAGGTGTTATCAAAACAATCCCTAACCTGCCTTTCTTACCTTTAAGATTCTCCCTAAGTTACAGGCCGATACAGTACAGTGCGCGCCAGCGGAGCACACTGTTAACCCGCAATTAGATGCGCGTTTTGTACGCGCTAGCTTTACCCCTTATTCAGTAAGGGGTAATAGCACGTCCAAAACGTGCATCCAACCCCCCTGAACCTAATAGCGCCCGCAACATACAAATGCATGTTGATGGCCCTATTAGGTATTCTCATGCGATTCAGAAAGCAAAATGGGCAGCCAAGCTGCCCATTTTGCTTTCAGAAATTAGCGCCTACCCAATGGTAGGTGCTAATTTCTGCCGGCACCAGGAAAATGCACTGTGCACCCTCCGACTTAATATCATGGCGATATTAAGTCAGAGGTCACAAACGTTAAAAAAAAAATAAATAAATTTTGAATTAGGTCCACAGCTCGCAGGTTGAAAACCAGATGCCCAATTTTGCTGGCATCCGGTTTCCGAACCCATGGCTGTCAGCGGACTTGAGAACCGACGCTGACAAAATTGAGCGTCAGCTGTCAAACCCATTGACAGCCACCGCTCCTGTCCGAAAAGAGGCACTAGGGACGCGCTAGTGTCCCTAGCGCCTCTTTTTACCGCTGGACCTAATTTAAATAAAATTTATTTACTGAATCGCTCGCCCGCTCTCCCACGATTTTACTGTATCAGCCCACCAGGAAGAAAACATACAACCTTCTGAAGGAGATTATCTACTATAGAGCCATACATATTGTATTGACTGAAGGATTGGGATGCCTTGGTATTCTCACAAGTCTCCATTAGATACATAGAAAGGAGGCCTACATGATCCGCTCCTTGCAAAGGCCCCTGCTTGAGCTCCTGCTCAGAGCTTTGAATCAGAGAGCTGTTGCTTTGCCCATTGAAACGTGTCTGACTCCACCACTGCTCCTTGGCTTGTGCTGCACCTCTCTATTCATCTCAGCCACACTTGTGGCATTGTCATAGAAACCAAAGAAGAAAAACAAACAAGTGATCCATCCTGGCTGTCCCATAAAGTATCTGCTGTGCCCTGAAGGTTACCCCATGCTTATCTATTTCCCAGACCATAAAAGTCAGGGCCATTATTGGTTGCTGTTTGAATCCAATTCTCCATTAGCCCGCTGGCCCTTGGTTGTCTTTGAATCCAATTCCCTGTTCTGCCTTGCTGTTGAAGCAGAGGGCACTGTTAGAGTTGCGTCACAATCAGTCTTCTTTGGTAAGGGTAGAAACTGTCCCCTCTAGTTACCCCACAACATAAGAGGCAGGGCCTTCGGTTGCTGAATAAATCCACTTCTGCTTTTGCCCCTGCTGTTGAAGCAGAGAGCAATGATGGAGTTGCATTAACAGTATCAAGGTTTATTGGGTAAGGGTAATAAGGCAGCCCCCCCCCTACTCCATGCACTTTTCTTCATTTCCAGCCTTTAGCATACAAGGCTCCACAGTATTTATCCCATGCCCTTCTGAATTCTCTCACTGTGTTGGTTTTCATTACCTCCTCCAGCAGGGCATTCCAGGCATCGACTATGCTCTCTGTGAAGAAATAAATATTTCAGACACGGGTTGTGAGACATCGTGCTTGGAATTTCATTTTGGGAGCCCTAGTTCTGATTTCTTTCCACTGGCAAAGGTTTAATGTTTACACATCATTAAAACCTTTTAGGTAGCTGAAGGTGTGTATCATATCTCCCTCTGTGCCTCCTCTCTTCCAGGGTATACCGATGCAGGTCCCTCATAGGTTCTCTGATACTAACCCCACCCCATTGTGATAGCCTCTCTCTTCGATCACCTCCATCCTGTCTCTATCCCTTTTGAGATAAGGGCTCCAGAACTGAACACTATACTCCAACTTACCACCTCCATTATTCCTCTATGTAGTCCAGCATTCTTGTAGCTTTAGCAGTCACCTTGTCACATTGCATCACCATCTTCAGCACCTATCACCCCAAGCCCACTCTTAGTCCATGCACATCAGCCCCCCCCAAATCTCATACTGCTCTTTGGATTACTGCATCCCCGATGCATGACTCTGTACTTCCTGGCATTGAATCCCAGCTGCCAAATCTTTGACCACTCTTCAAGCTTTTGGCAGTCATTTTTCATTCTCTACTCCTTCAGGTGCATCCACTCTGTTGCAGATCTCAGTATCATCCACAAATACACTTTTTCCTTCCATCCCTTCCTCAATGTCACTTACCATGATTTTGAACAGAACCAGTCCAAATACCGGTCGCTGTGGCACTCTACTTACTTCAGCTTTCTTCAGAATAGGTTCCATTTACTACTACATGCTGTCTCCTATTAGTCAACTAGTTTGTAATCCACTCTACCACCTCTTCACTCATGCCAAAGCTTCTCATTTTGTTCACAAGTGTCCTCGGTAGAAGATATCAAAAGCTTTGCTGAAATCCAAATAGATGACATCAAATGCTCTTCCTTGATCCAATTCTCTGGTCATCCAATCCAAAATCAGATTTGTCTGACTAGACCTTCCTTTGGTGAATCCAGGTTGCCTCAGGACCAACCCCTTACCAGATTGTCGATAGTTCAGTATCCTCTTTCAGCAGTCTCTCCATTTATTTTCCCACTACAAAAGTAAGGCTAACCCACCTGTAACTTCCAGACTCCTCTGCCTCCACTCTTATAAAGCAGGACCAGCACCACTACTGTTTCCAGGGATTGATTGAACAGGACCTTTAGCAGCCCCAGCAGGACATCTTGAGTTCATCTAGTATCCTGGGATGTACCTCATCTGCCCCCATGGCCTTATCCACATTCAGGGCCAGATTTTAAAAGGGTTACGCACATAAGGTACGCACGTAACCCTTCTAAAAACGGCCCTGCATGCGCCGAGCCTATATTGTATAGGCTTCCGGCGCACGCAAAGCCGCGGGACGCGGTCAGCGCGTCATCCGGGGGCAGTGCCACAGGTGTGGTTGCAGCCCAGGGGCGTGGCCACAGCCTCCAGCCCAGCCCCCGGACCGGAACATGGCACGCGGCAGCCGGCCCGGCGCACGCAAAGTTGCGCCTGCCTCTAGCAGGTGTAACTTGTATGATAGAGGTAGGGAGGGGGGAGGGAGGCGGAAGGAAAGCTCCCTCAGAGGCCGCTCAGTGTTTTAAAATGTACCCCTCAGTTTTCCTAGCTCTTCCCATACATACTCTTCCGTAAAAGGATTGGTTTAGCCCATTCTCTTCTGTGGTCTAGTCATCCAGCAACGGTCCTTCTTCAGGGTCTTCGTTAGTGAACACAGAACTGAAGAAGTTGTTTAATATTTCAGCCACTTCCTTCTCTTGTCTCAGTACATTGCACCTTGTCACTCTTCACTTTCACTATACCACTTCAGGCTTTCCTTCTCTGATGTAACTAAAAAAAAAGTTTATGACCTCACTTTACCTCTTTAGCAATCCTCACTTCTGCCTTTTTGCTTTTTCATCATCTTCCTCAGTTTCACCAGATATTCTTCCCTGTGTTGCTCTTTTTGGGATCTTCATACTTTCTGAAGGCTGATGTTTTTGCCTTTATTGTTGCAGCCACCTCTTTCCAGAACCAAATTGGTTTCTCTCTTTATTTATTAAATTTATCATTTTTCTATACCAGCATTTATGATTAGAATCACATCATGCTGGTTTACATTTAACAGGGGGTGTAAATTAAAAATAAAATAACTGAACAGAACTGAAAAAAAAAAAAACTAACAAATGAAATGAAAAAACTCTGAAGTTACAATAAAACTGGGTGAGGAAAGTCTAAAGGAACTTAACAGAAAGGGCCATTATTTACAGTATTCTAAGAATGTCTGATTGTGGTTGATGTTAATATGCGATTCAAATAGGGTCTGGAAATGCTTGTTTGAACATTTGAAGTTTTGTTTACTTTTCTAGCATTTGTTGCCTTTTAACTTAGGCCACTGTTGTTCCACTGCGCCCATTTTCTCACAGTATTCTAGTTCTTTCGCCAGTTACGTCCTCATTTTGTCAAAGTCCATATATTTGAAATTCAAAACTTGGATCTTCATGCGACTTCTTGGTATCTTATTTGCAATATGAAACCATACTGTCTCAGGTGGGCACTGTCCAGGTATTAGACATTATCCCCATTTGTGAGCTCTAGGTCAAGGATTACAGTCCCTCATAGGATCCATTACCATTTGTTTGAGCATAGCTCCTTGGAGGGTATCCAATATCCCTACTTCTCGTAGATTTTGCAGAGAGGATATTCTAGTCCCCATCAAGCAGATCAAAATGTCCAACAAGCAACACTTCTCCCTTCTTTCCCATCTTTGTGATGTTTTCATTCCAATCTCGGTCCAGCTCTTATCTGAAGTGAAGGCCTATAGCCCACACTGATGAAAATGGAAGCATCTTTTTTAATCCAGCCCATGTTTCTTCCCTATCCCACATTCCTTGCATTTCAATTTCTCGATATTGCTTATAACAAAGTGCTACTCTTCCTCCTTACCAGTTCTCTGTCCTTAAGTTATAGCCAGAGATGGCTATATCCCAGTCATGTAACTCTGTAAACCATGTTTGTGACAGCAACTATGTCCAGATCTGTTTCCACGATTAGAGCCTGCAGGTCTGGAATTCTATTATCCAGACTACAAGCATTTGTACTCATAGCTTTCCAGCTTCTCTCCTGCAGGTTACTGTTCTTCTTGGACTTCTTGTGGACCTTCTTCAATGTTTGTGATTTGGGGGGGGGGGGGGGGGTGACATTCCAATTTCCTTCTGCCATCCCCATCCTCTAGTTTAAATGCCTTATGGGATAAGATTTGAATGCATCACTTAGGGTCTTTTTTCCTGCCATCTTTGACAGAGCCTTTTACTGTTCCATACATGGAACCAGCCCAATATATCCAAATCGTTCTTCCTTACACCAACTTGAGCCATGCAATGAAGTTATGGCTTAGCCTCTTTCTATGAGCAGGTAACACTTTTGAAAAGGCAGTAGTCTTCACCGTGGACTAATCTGCTTCACCAGAGTCTGGAAGTCTCTCTAGCACTTGGATTATGGTTTCTACCAAGGCTACAGTTATCATCCATCTGAGAACCAGAGTCCTTACTTTCTTCTTTGACTATCTGCACAGCATTTCTACCAGCTGATGATCCTGGAAGGCTTTTAACAATTGAGGGAAAAACACTAAGTTTCCAAATTAGTGTCACTTATGACTAAATCACCCAGCACACAGATTTTTCTTCTGTTTTTTGGTTGTATTGGGTTTCTTCTTTCCTGTTAGAGGCCTCTTCATTATTTAAGAGAAGGCATTTTGTACTTGTCACTTGAGAGAGCATGTTCTCCGCCTCACATGTCTTACTGTACCAGAGGCCACTGTAATCAATTTGTTCTTGGGTTCCTTATGTTTTGTGTGTGTGTGTGTGTGTGTGGGGGGGGGGGGGGGGGGGGGGGGGGAATATATGGGCTGCACAATTGTGAAGAACAGGTGTCTTTGGCTCACAGCTCTTATCCTACCTGAGCCCACTGTAATCCACTTTTTTTCTAGGATTCTGAATTTCCTGTAGTAATGGGGAAGCCAGTCTTGAATACTGTGAAGTACAGGATGATTTCTTGGTGGTTGCTAATACTGCCTTTATTGTAACTAATTCAGCTTTAAGGTGAGCCAACTCCTTTTTCATGGAAGAGAGTTCTGAACAAATGGGGCAAGGCCCCACGTTTCCCCATGATTTGCCTCAAGCTAAAGACTCCACCCTTGTTACATTGGATAGCCCTCATTTTGCACATTTGATTTGATAGAGAACACCAAGAATTCCCAAATTCTCATTACCAATTATGTATCCCAGCCCAACTGTATTAGAAGAACAAACTCTAGGGTGGGTGGAAGGGAGTTAAACAGCTGCTATTAGCTACTATAATATGATAGTATATGGAGTTAGAGGGATTTTCTGGGATCCTCTGGCTGCTTAAGTGAGGTTTTCCCCCCCCTTGTAAATCCTCTTAGCACTAACAAAAACAAACAAACAAACTCAATACATGACACTTCTTGCCCTATATTTGAGATTTAAGGTAGTAATACTTAGCATAGAACCCTTCGACAGGAAATAACTGGAATGAAACAGCACTGCTGGGCTGATGTCTCTGATTTCCCATTCATTGATGAAGCACAAGGCTTTTTTCCTGTAACCCCTCTGCCTCCCCTCAGGCTCTTATCTAATGTGGAACAGGCACACTGGAAGTTCCAGAGCCATGATTTGCTGTAGGTTAAATGGTAGCAGTCTCACTCCCATCTGCATCCTTAGCAGCCAGCAGCAGTCCCACAAGGTCATTCAGTGAACAGCAGTATAGGAAAATTGGTGCTTATCTGCTAATTTTCATGCCTATAGTACCATGGATCAGTCCAGACTCCTGGGTTTATGCATCCCTACCAGCAGATGGAGACAGAGAAATTTTCACGACCGAGAAAAACGATTATAAAACCAACTCAAAGACCTAAAACCAATAAACTGTGGTCCAACACTGCATCTATAACTAACACTGCAGCTGAGCTGATGACTTGCCAACTCTCCCAAACCAAGTGGATTCTGGATTGATCTGTGATACTACTAATTTTTGTTCCTGTAGTAAGAACCAATTTCTTTTCCTGTACATACCTGGGATGTACCAAAGCCTCCTAATGCTGAGTGGGACCTGGAGAGTCCCACTTGCCAAAGGAATGGGAGCATTAATCTCCCATCTCCAAACGCTAGTGTCTCGCAAAAGGCATGCAATGACTTCCAAGTCTCTGTTCTGCAAATCTCCTGGGGAGAAGCCAGTTGAGCCTCCGCCCAGCAGGATACCTGAGCAAGAGTAGAATGAGCTCTCAGACTGTTATGGATCGCCTGACCCACAGTGATGTACATAGAACCAATTGTAGCTTTAGAGGCTTTGAAACCTTGTTTTGCACTGCTCCACAACACAAAAGGTGGTCGGACCTCCTGAAATCATTTATCACCTCCAGAGAGTGTAAGAGAGCCAAACATCTAACCCCCTGAGCTCCTTCCCCTGAGAATCAGATACATCAACCTCAGGGAAAGCTGAAGTTAGATTGTTTGGTTCACAGGGAATACTGAAACCACCTTTGGCAGGAAGGAACTCTCTGCAACGATACCCCTGAATTAGAAATTTGAAGGAATGGGTCCCAACAGGACAGAGCCTGCAGCTCCAAAATCCTTCTAGCTGAACATATAGCCACCAGAAAAACCACTACATTTCAAATCCTTCAGCATTACACTCCGCAGAGGCTCAAAAGGGAAACTTACACAGATTGCGGAGGACCAGATTGAGATTAAAAGGTAGACATACACTCCTGACTGGTGGACGCAAGTTCTTAGTGGTTCTAGATGCGATGCAATCGTAGAACCAATCTTGCCATCTGATCCTTAAGACAGTTAGGAGATAAGCCCTTAGCGAAGCCCTCGTGTAGAAAGGACAAAATGTCTGGAATGGAAGACCTGAGCACGTGTACACAGTTTGTGGAACACCAAGACTCAAACACCTTCCAAACTCGAATGTAAGCCATACTAGTGGATTTACATCTGGCTTGAAGCAAGGTGGTTATGACCGCATCTGGGTAACCCCCATGCCTTAACCTGCACCTCAAAAGCCATGCCACTAGACAAAAGTGAGCAACCTGCTCTGAAGATATGGGACCCTGATGAAGCAGACCCACTAGATGACTGAAGCAAATCAGACTGTCCACTGCCAAGTTGATCAGATCTGCAAATCAAGGCCACCTCAGCCACTCTGGAGAGACTACTTTTCTGCAATATTTTCGATGCAACATAGCACTTTGCCTACCAATGGCCAAGGAGGAAATGCAAAGCAGAACGCCCTGTGGCCAAGATAGCACCAGAGCATCAATGTCCTCTGCTCTGTGCTAATGGCGCAGATTGCCCAAAGCAGTCTTTTTCTTTTCATTCTGGCAAGTTGCCAGTAAATCCAGATGAGGTGGGCCCCACCAATCTCAAATTAGCTGCATAGTGGTCTCTGACAATTCCCACGCTCCTGGGTCCAGCTGAGTCCGACTCAAGTAAACTGCCTGGACATTTGACCCCGGCTATGTGAGACACTGCTATGCTTTCTAGGTGCCTCTCTGACCAAAAGAATCAACTCCTGTGCTTCCCAGGCTAGCACCTGACTCTTAGTTCTGCCCTGCCGATTGATATACACCATTGTCGTTGCGTTGTCTGACAGAATCCACACCAACAGACCTTTCACCAATGGCAAGAGCTCCTGCAAAGCTAGATGGACCACCCTGGTCTCCAACTGGTTAATAGACCAAGCAGATTTGCTCACAGACCAGGAACCCTGGACTGATCGGTGCTGGCAAACTGCTCCCCAGCTAACAAACAGGGACCTCGAGGTCCATACAGAATAGAAGATTGGGAGTCTTAAGCCACCAAGAAAGACTCTACTTGGCAAAGCCCTGTAGCAGCAACGGCAGATGAAATTCCTCCGAGACCAGCCTCCCATGCATCAGGAGCGACTTTTGCAACGGTCTCATATGGAAGAACACCCAGGGAACCAACTCCAGAGTTGAAGTCATTGAGCCTAGAACTTGCAAATAATCACAGACTTTGGGAATGCGCACCCGTAACAACTGGCAAACCCGATTCTGCAGGTTAAGAATTCTCTCCTCCAAAAAAAACTTTTCCGAGCAGAGTGCCCAGATACTCCAAGGCCTGAGCCAGAACCAAATGACTTTGCCAGGTTTATCACCCAGCCGAGTAACTGAAGAACCTAGACCACCTTATGAACCGACTTGGCAGAGAGCCTCTGACTTTGCCCTGATAAGCCAGTTGTCCAGATAGGGATGCACCAGAATCCCTTCCTTCCGGAGCACCACCACCACCTTGGTGAAGGTGTGTGGGGCTGTGGCCAGTCCGAAGGGAAGAGCCCAGAACTGAAAATGTTGCCCCAGGATCATGGAACACAGAAATTGCTGAGAGTCTGGGTGGATGGGAATGTGCAGATGGGCCTCAGATCTAAGGAAGCCAGGAACTCTCCTTGGCGGAGTGCAGCTATCACAGACAAAAGGTCTCCAGCCGGAAGCGCAGTAACCTTGAGAGCTGTGTTCACCCTCAAGTCGAGAAAAGGGTGAAATATGCCCTCCTCCTTGGGGACAATGAAATAAATGGAATAGCAACCTATGTGAACCTCCATTGGGGGCACTGGAACCACTCCAGAGGCTCTCGCATCAGCACCTGTCTACTAGACCACAGGGGGGAAATAAAAAACAGGTCAAGCATTGGACGAGCAAATTCTAAAACGTAACCTCTTACCATAAGAACATAAGAAAATGCCATACTGGGTCAGACCAAGGGTCCATCAAGCCCAGCATCCTGTTTCCAACAGTGGCCAATCCAGGCCATAAGAACCTGGCAAGTACCCAAAAACTAAGTCTATTCCATGTAACCATTGCTAATGGCAGTGGCTATTCTCTAAGTGAACTTAATAGCAGGTAATGGACTTCTCCAAGAACTTATCCAATCCTTTTTTAAACACAGCTATACTAACTGCACTAACCACATTCTCTGGCAACAAATTCCAGAGTTTAATTGTGCGTTGAGTAAAAAAGAACTTTCTCCGATTAGTTTTAAATGTGCCCCATGCTAACTTCATGGAGTGCCCCCTAGTCTTTCTACTATCCGAAAGAGTAAATAACTGATTCACATCTACCCGTTCTAGACCTCTCATGATTTTAAACACCTCTATCATATCCCCCCCCCCCTCAGTCATCTCTTCTCCAAGCTGAAAAGTCCTAACCTCTTTAGTCTTTCCTCATAGGGGAGTTGTTCCATTCCCCTTATTTTGGTAGCCCTTCTCTGTACCTTCTCCATCGCAATTATATCTTTTTTGAGATGCGGCGACCAGAATTGTACACTGGTCCTACGTAATCTTGGCCCACTCATTGTAAAATTATGGTCGCCGCATCTCAAAAAAAAGATATAGTTGCGATGGAGAAGGTACAGAGAAGGGCAACCAAAATGATAAAGGGGATGGAACAGCTCCCCTATGAGGAAAGGCTGAAGAGGTTAGGGCTGTTCAGCTTGGAAGAGAGACAGCTGAGGGGGGATATGATAGAGGTCTTTAAGATCATGAGAGGTCTTGAATGAGTAAATGTGAATCTGTTATTTACACTTTCAGATAAAAGAAGGACTAGGGGGTATTCCATGAAGTTAGCAAGTAGCACATGTAAGACTAATCAGAGAAAATTCTTTCATCCAACGCATAATTAAGCTCTGGAATTTGTTGCCAGAGGATGTGGTTAGTGTAGCTGGGTTAAAAAAAGTTTTGGATAAGTTCTTGGAGGAGAAGTCCATTAACTATTAATCAAGTTTACTTAAGGAATTAGCCATTGCTATTAATTGCATCAGTAGCATGGGATCTTCTTAGTGTTTGGGTAATTGCCAGGTTGCTGTGGCCTGGTTTAGCCTCTGTTAGAAACAGGATGGACCCTTGGTCTGACCCAGCATGGCAATTTCTTATGTTCTTATGAGATAAGTGACCTCCAATAAAAGAAATGACAGAGTGGACTGGCTTCATCTCATTGTGAGGTTTTATCTCTGGTTGCACCTCCAGGAGCTCCATGAAACAGTCTCTGGGTTCCCCAAAAAGACTGCCCCGTAGGGCTGACCCTGAGAGAAAATTGGCCTCTGAGCTCCCGGAGCAATGCTGGCAGGTTGAGACCGCCTATCAGAACAAAACTGAGACTGCACCTGGAAAAACACTTGGCTCTGTTTATCCTCTGGCAGATGAGAAGCCTTATCTCCAAGATCTCGAGCAAAGTGTAACATGTAACCCTTTTCTATCACCTTGAGGAACCACTGGTCCGACATGATTGTGACCCATTCCTCCAAAAAACGGGAGATGTCCACCTAAGTCTGGAACGGAGGAATGAGCTGGCCGGATCTCATTGGGAGGCAGGCTTTGCAGTAGAATGTTGCAGGTTACCATCCCGGCAGCCACAAAAGGAATAAGAGCATGTCTGGGACCTGGAGGAGTTCCCTCTAGGAAAAGAACCCCTTGCCCTGTTGGCATATCTCCTCTGTCCCCTGAAACAGGAACGTGTAGGGAAGAAAGACCTAGGCTGTTTAGGGTGGTCCTCCGGTAGCTTATGAATCTTGTTCTCACCTAAGGATTTAATAAGCTGCTCTAGGTCCGTGCCAAAAAGCAACTTATCAGTGTGCCCAACTGAGATTTGGAAGAGAAGTCCACCGACCAGTTGCGCAGGCAGAGGAGGTGTCTGGCCGACACTGCTGATACCATCGCCTTGTCCTGTACATGGAGTAAATCATAGAGGGCATCCGCTCCATACGCCACTGCCCCCCCCAGTTGTTCAGCCTGCTCCACCTCTGCAGATGGGAGGTCCTGGTTGCTGAGCAATTGTTGTACTTGCCCACCGCATAAAACTGCTACAGATCGCCGCACGGACCCCTAGAGCCAAGACTTCGAAGATACGCTTGAGATAGAATTTGAGTTTGCGGTCTTGGACATCCTTAAGAGCGATGGTTCCCACCACCGGGATGCTGATGTGCTTGGTGACCGCAGAAGTATCTTGCTAATTGTTTAGGGGTAGTAACCGCCGCAATAAGCAAGCTACACTTGAGGTGAACCTCTGACTTACGATCCTGTACATCCTTTAAAGCCGTGGAACCTACGACAGGAATCATGGTCCTTAAAGTGATCGCTGCATCGACATTAGGGATAGAAAAAAGTTCCAAATCCTGTTTCAGAAGAGGATGAAGCCTGCCCACGCTCCTAGCCACTTTTAGGCACGCGTCCTGCGACCCCCACTCCGCTTCCACAAGCCTCTTAACTGCCTTGTGGTATGGAAAGGATGACTGAGGAGCCTTTATCCCGTCCAGGACAGGGTCCGCACCCTCCAAATCCTGGTTGCCCTGGGGCATCTTGACCCCCAAAACCTGAAAGCCCAAGGGGAGCAGGGCATCCAACTCTTCATGATTAAAAAGGGACAGAAGAAACCTGTTGAGCACCTTGACCAAAATCCCCTGGATCTACCTGAGTCCCTTGAGCAGAGTCATCCCTGGTGTCCCAATGGCCTCCAATTTGTCCATGTCCGAGTGACCCACCAAAGGAAGGCCAAGAAGGTGCTGGATCGGAGACACCTGCACTCTACCTGAGGTACCAGCACCAGAAACAGAGCCAGCCCCCCCCCCCCCAACAGGCTGGGTAGGCTGAGCCTGGGCCTGTGTGACTCCCACAGATACCCTTTGCCTGGCTAAATAGGCCTCATGAAGTAATAAAATGAACTCTGGGGAGAAAGGAATCGCTGCTCCAGTCCCACCTGGGCCTGCAGCAGGAATTGGGCTGTCATATACCATCAGGCTGTAGACAAGCACGGGGGGGGGGGGGGGACGGGACACGACAACAATCCCCAACTCTGACGGTGCGGGAATGGTGGCCATTTTGGATTTTTCAGCACCTTCTCCCATGCCGTCCAGGCCAAAGACATCCCGAGCAGGCACCCAGCATGACAGATGCTCCGATTCACTGGACCTCTGCCATTGCTTTGTGGCCAGAGGGCCCCCAGAGGAGACCTCCCTCAGCACAGCCTGAACAGATCCCACCCTTAGCCACATGTGGCCCTACAGGTCACGAGAGGGAAAGGAGGACACTGAGGACCTGGGAAAAACACAAAGCAAAAGCAATCTCCACGAAAAAAATAAAGCCCCTCTTACCATTAACGAGAGAGTAGGAAGCTACCCACACCGCAGGGCAGTCTTGCTGACAAAATATATATATATATATAAAACTCAGAGCCAGGGGAGAAACCCGGATGGAGCCTGCAGCTGCTGCAACGGCCTTGTGTTGGGGAGGGATCTGGACAAGATTTACACCCCCACAGGCGCACAGACGAGCTCACAAAAGGGTGACAAACCCCGGCTCTTCCGCCTCAGACAGGGTAGAACCCAAAAAGGTAGAACCCTTAAAAAGAAAACCACCACCCTGGGAGGAAGGCTCAAAAGAAAGTCAAGAACTGCAGGTTCAGCACCCTCTGCCATCTGCTGGAGACAAATACTGAGGTTTATGATGCAGCGTCAGTGAAAGTGTCTCCATCTGCTGGCAGGGATGCATAAGCCCAGGAGTCTGGACTGATCCGGGTACATACAGGAAATTAGGTTTTCTGCTTTTTCACCACCCCGCTACTCATTTTCCAGTCACTGCACCAGTTAGCTGAATTACTTGCCGGAGGAGCTGATAAGAGTGAGTTAGCACAGTTGGGTTTAAAAGGTTTAGATAAAAATGTTTATGGCTTTCTCTTCCAGGAACTTGAAGTAGGGTTTGGTAAATCCATTCCTTATCCTTGGGTGTGAACCACATGGAATCTATTTGGGATCCTGCCAGGTACATGTGACCTCCACAGGCCACTTGCAGAAACCAAGTATTGGGTTTGCTGGTGCCTGAGTTTATCCCTGTATGAGGTTCTTATGTTCCTTTCAGCTTAAGTGTTGGAATGTAGCACTAATGTGTTTTCAATAGAGCTCCTAAAATTTGGCATTAACTCCCAAAATTAGGAACCTTCTGAAAGTGGACCAGCTCTAGGATGCAGGATATCCACAATGAATATGTATGAGATTTACATACAGTTAAGGTAGTTGATGCTGATCTTTTATGAGTAGTCATTGTGGATACCCTGACAACTCAACCCTGCTGCTAATCAAGGACCAGAGTTGCCTATTCCTGATATGCAAGGTACTTTGGAAGGTAGGATAGGCAACTGATCCTCCTCCTGGCATTAAACCAGTTCTGTTCAGGAATTCATGGGACTTCAACTCTATAAAGCCCACCGGTCTGCTAGGGCCCAAACCAAGCTATTCACTTACAGGTAGTAAAGTATGTAGAGAAGGGCAACAAGCAGCCACTGATCCGCAGATAGGGCAAGCAATACTGCAATCTCTATCCTCCAATACACGGTGACTGCCACACTGTCAAAGATCACATACAAACACATCATAAATGACGTGATCGTGAGCTTGGGACTCCCAAGAGAACATGGCTAATTCAGCCCTGCTATTGACGGGGAAAAAGCAAGATTGCTTACCGTAAATGTTTCTGTAGATAGCAGGATGAATTAGCCATGCTGACCCACCCTCCTCCCTGGCAGTCACCAAGTCTTCGACTACAATGATGCTTAATCACAGACTGAGGAGATTCCGTTACGTTCCTGCGCGGGAACATACGCAGCCACAGAGCAAAGCTGTTCTCTGCTTTGACAAGCTCCGCCTCCTGGGCCTGATTGACAGATCCCATGACAGCATGGCTAACTCATCCTGCTATCTACGGAAACATAGTTTACGGTAAGCAAACTTGCTTTTACTTCTAGTCAGAACAGCCATATGTAGGCATAGAGGCTTGAAACATTTATAATCACAGTATTTCAAATAAGTATTTGTCCCTCATGTACTCTGGGTATCACCTTAGGTAAAACTGACCCAGGTCATTGAGTTAAGGTAGTGTTAAAAAGGAATCAAATGTGCTACTCCAATCCATAGCTGATAGGGAGGCAGATCTAGACAGGGAAAGATTATTCTGTCAAATGACAGCAAGATGTTTCCGGCTAGGGAAGTTAAGCCAAACAAGAACACCAGACATCTCAACTCAAATCTTAATGCTTATCCAGTCTATTGCCTTTCATCTGTCCATGAATAGGAAAATTAGTTTTACCTGAGTTTTTGTTCCTATAGTACTACAGATCAGTCCAGACTGCTGGGTTTTGTCCCCCCTCTGGCAGATAGAGATGTTTTTAAAAACAAAACTCCGCCTTCTATAGGAGTGCGCCACCTACAAGCCACAAGTATTTTGCATTGACAAAGCAAGATGGCCCCATAAGATACCATAACTATATACATTAACTCTTGAACTAGAACAGAACTGGGTCACTGAACCCCTGGAAGATCTGATCCTGTAGAACCACTCGAGGGTTAGCAAATCAATTTTTCTGCAGAAGATGAGTGGACTCTCCCTCATTTGCATCACTGTCCGGTGGGCCTCTGGCCTGATCCGTGGTACTACAGGAACGAAAATTATCAGGTAAGAAACTAAATTTTCCTTTCCCTGTATGTACCTGGATCAGTCCAGACTGCTGGGATGTACCAGAGCTGTCCTTACCTGGGATGGGATCCAGAGAGGCCCGCTTGCAGCACACCTTCTCCAAATCCTCCTGCTTCTGTGGCTTGCACATCCAGTCTGTAGTGCCGTGCGAAAGTATGTAGGGACTTCCACATAGCCACTCTACAGATCTCCTGTGGAGAAAACAAATGACACTCCGCCCAGCATGCCACTTGCGAGCTAGTAGAGTGAGCTTGGAGTCCAACTGGGAGAGATCTACCCCTTAGCAAATAGGCCGAGCTGATAGCCTCTTTCATCCATCGAGCAATGGTAGCCTTTGAAGCCATGTGACCACGGCGAGGACCATGCCATAGCACAAAAAGATGGGCCAACAAATGAAACTCATTAGTAACCTCCAAATAACGCAGTAACACCCTGTGAACATCCAGCTTCCTCAGTTCCCTGGATAGAGGATCCGACTGGTCTAAATCCCCGAAGGCTGGAAGCTCCACTGACTGATGTGAAAAGATGACACCACCTTCGGAAGAAAGGAAGGAACCGGTTTCGCAAGGAAACTCCCGAATTGGATATCCTCAGAAAAGGTTCCCGACAGGAAAGGGTTTGGAGTTCCAACACTCTCCAAGCCAAAGTAATGGCAACCAGAAAAGTCACTTCAAGGTAAGATCCTTCAGCGTCGTGCTCTTTAAAGGTTCAAAGGGCGCAGCACACTAGGCTGTAAGCAGATTCAGACTCCAAGATGGACAAGGCTGCTTGACCGGATGATGCAAATGCTTCTCCCCCACTTCTGGCACCAAGGAGTGGACCGGCACCCCTTCATTGAGAAGACTTGGCTCCTGAGGAAGGCTGAGCTGGACCAGGTCTGCCGAATCTTCAGCCTTAAAAGGGCTGGGACCAGGGCTGTTGCTTTGCCAGGGACGAATGAAATGTAGTGTGCCTTCGATGAATCTGAATCCTCTGAATTTGGCGCAAGACGAAAAGGAACCTCAAGCGAGATCTATCCTCCGGCAAACGATGCACCTTATCTCCCAGGGACTGAATCATATCTTCCAATATCTTTCCAAAAAGCAGCTTACCCTTAAAAGGTAAAGATCCTAGCTGAGACTTCAAGGACACTTCCGCTGACCAGTTTAACCACAAGAGCCTCCGAGCGGAGACCACAGACACCATGGACCTGGCAGATGTCCTTAGGTCACAGAAGGCATCAGCGCAGTAAGCCACTGAGGATTCTAAACAGTTCGCCTGGGCAGCTTCCGAGAAACCCGCATTGGCCTGCAATTGCTGGACCTAGTGGAGTCCCACTCGCATAGCAAAATTACTGCAAATGGCCGCCTGGACTCCCATGGAGGAGACCTCAAAAATCCTCTTTAACTGCACCTCCAATTTCCTGTCCTGTAGGTCCTTAAGCGCCGTTGCTCCTGTGATGGGAATGGTGGTTCTTGGTGACCGCAGACACCGCCGGGTCTACCTTAGGGACCCGCAGCATCTCCAAGGCCTCCTCCGGCAGGGGATATAGCTTATCCATGGCCTTGCTGACTTTCAAAACAGAGATCTGGGGTGTCCCATTCTCGAAAGAGAAATGAAAGGGAAAGGCTGTAGCAAGACCCCTCAGGCCCAACAATACCGGGTCCATCTTACCAAGCTTCGACTCCTCGGGAGGGTTATCAATCCCCAGCTCAGTGAGAATGGCCGGAATAAGTGGTGCCAACTCCTCCTTCCGAAAAAGGCGCACCACCTTCGGGTCATCCCACTCTGCTGCGGATCCAGCTCATCCGCTCCATGCAGTATCGGGGGTTGAGAATCCGGATCCCTGAGGTCCGATTCCAGCTCGGAAGAGTCTGTATCCCCCTGTGGGCCCCGAGTGCGGAGGGGACACGGGCTTGCCAGGCCCTGCACCCATGAGACTGCGTGCGCTTGGACACCCGGGATTTGTGCCCTAGGGAATCAGGTTTCTCCCTTCATGCAGCTTCCCTTGCTTTAAAGGCTTTATGCAAAAAAAAACAAAAACAAGACAATGGAGGACTCAGGAGTTATCAGAAGTCCCCTCAGGACTGACCGGGTCAGGAGAAGCAGGCTGTAGTGATTCCCTATGCCCAGGCAGCCTCTGCTGAGGAGAAAGCTGAGGAGGAAAACCCCCCTCCCCCAAGGCTGCCTGAGTAGCAGAACGTCTGCAAAATGGCCTCTGTTCTTGCACTTAAGGGAAAGATCTTGGGCAGGCTGAACAGCCCCTGCAGAAACTCGTGGTAATCTGCTCTTCTGTCCTTTAACTGCATTTACCCTGGAGGATCCCTCTCCCCCTGGTAAACATGCTGTACAAACTCCCTCCTGGGAGAGCCGTGCACAGGCCGAGCCGCACACGCGACATGCAGTTGACTGCGGCATTGAGGGAGCCAGCCAGAGTGAAGTACCCAGAAAACTACTTTAAAGCCCCCCCCCGACCGCGAAAAAAACACAGCAAAAAACCCCCCCCCCCCCCCCGAGGAGAGACAACCCGATCAAAGTGAAAGTAAAAAATTCAAACGCAATAACATTTATTTTAAATCGGGACTTGCCTGAAGTGGTCCAGGGTGCTGATCTTTCTGGGTGGAGTGAGCTGGGCTCCCCGGTATTGCACCCATGCTACCCAAAGTATCAATTAGGGTCCTCAACGGCAGCTGCCTCAGACCAGCAGGGGATGGCCCTCAGAGCCTAGCAACCCTCTGGGAGGCAGGACACAGGCAATACTTAAAGTAACACTCCTAAAAGAAACAGTATTTAAAAACTGACTAAAATTTCCCCAAAATTAAAACTGACCAGACTGTAGGTTTTGCACCTCCACCATCTGCTAGAGACAGAAATACAGGGGGGACTGTAGGTGGGGCACTCCTATATAAGGCGGAGTTTTGTTTTAAACACATCTCTGTCTATCTGCTAGAGGGGGGCCAAACCTCAGCAGTCTGGACTGAGCCGGGTACATACAGGGAATCTGGGAATAAGTAGGATCCAATTGCTTCTTTGTATGATGTGTTCAGGGATAATATTCAAGACAGACTTGTTAAACTTTTGCATGTTTATTTATAGATAATTTAATTTACAGTACAACCCCACTGAGATGTGCTAGTCTTACCATTTAAGATTCTACAAAAATAAACTGTTTAACTTAGTCTGGGTATAACTTAAAATCTCTGCATAGTGTCATTAAGGGGACTTCAATTAGCAAAAGTCTGGTCAACAAAAATATGTAAACAAAACATGCTTAGGAAGTAAATATTTCCCACCTCACTTGTTCATGCAATGAACTATGTCTGTGTCTTTAAAATTTACCTTCAACTATATACAGTTCTTAGAGAAACTGAAACATGCCCTTAACATTAATTAAGCACCATCTCTTCTTAGGTAGCTTCCTTTATTCGTAGTTTAAATCACTATTCCGTTTCAGACCCCAAGTATGTTCAGCCAGCCACAATATCCTAGCATGCAGCTGCCCGCTAACTTGTACTGGTGTCTTGTCACAACTAATCCCAATACCAAAAAAAGCTGTACTTTACATCATAGCTATCCTATTACTAGCAAAAGGGTGGCCTAGCCTGGCCTCAGGTTCCATCCAGTGGCTACCGCACAAGAGGCTGGCCAAAGTGGTTTCTGAAGCCAACTTCACTTTCTCCTGAAATCAGTTTGACAGAAGACCATCACCCCACCCCTTTATTTCAGACTTAGAGGGGTGAAACGTCTGCAGCAGATTCAGGCTGATGCACCAAAACTCAATTTCCAACTGAAGCAACAGTACAGCGTGGGAAGCCTGTTGGCCCCTGGGGTTTTGTTTGGCTACTGAAGATTCTCCCCTTCAGTGCCCCAGAAAGGAAGCCTATTTCACTGAAATTAAATAACCCCACTGTATATCTTCCAGAATTAAAGCAACTACTAAAATCCATTCTGAAAGATACTTTAAAAAAAAAAAATTACCCTTAAAAAAAAAAAATAGTGGATGAAATTAGGAGGGCCACAATTTAAGCTTTAACAAAAAGAGCTGCTACTCCCTATACTTCCTGCAGCACTTATGTACATTTTAACTTCCTGCCAGAAGTTAAGTCCTAGAAGTAGTTTTCAAACATGTAAAGGTGTAATGCAGTGCCAGATGTACAGCAGGAGACTAGTACAATACTTAGAAAGCTATGGAAGCCCAGTCCGTGAGGAAATGGAGAAATCCCCTTTACTGATCCATGCCAGACATTACACTCTTCCTGTACCAGCGCGGTGGGAAGTCAGGTTACGTCTGGGAGCTGCACCACCTCGAGAGCCCCCACGGAAGCTGCGCCCACGAAGGAACCTGCCAGATACCCCAAACGTCTCTGTATTGAGCTTCCTTTCTTCAGCCCATGTTGTACGTCTGAAATTAAAAAGCACAACCACGTGACCTGCATGGTCCAATTTCAAACCCAGAATTTTGAAAAGAGATCTGACCCAAGAAACACTAGTCTTCAATAAAAAACAGATGCACTCAACCAACCTTTAAACTGCATTGTGCACAAGTTGTTAAACCTAGTGATAGCATTCCCATGTTAAGAGGATTATAAACACAGTCTGGGCCCCTGTGCTGCTGCCATTAGTAGAGCCCTATCAAAAAGGTGTAAAATTTCTGAAACTATTTTGTTGGGGTGGAAGCAAGCTTCCATTAATCCTTACCGGGATTTAAGTTCAGAAGAGATGTTATCAAAAAATGACTTTGATCTGTCATAGTAACAGTTGGGTCCCAGGGGATCATCTTCTGGATTCCCCTCACTATTCTGAGTCTCCACACCAGAGTCTCCCTTCTCATCTCCTTCCTTCTCACTTTTATCATCTAAAAAAAAAAAAAATGCGATCAATGTTTAGTATCCTAAAACCAGACCTGTTCACCACAACAACAAAAAAAAAAAAAGTGACCAAAAAAAGCAGATTCTTCAAAAACTGAATTATAGCCTGATGCAGGGAAAATGTTCATGGAGAGCTGGTATTGCATGTTAGAACCATATAAACTATGAACTTTTGCATTCCCCTACAATAGGAGCCAACATGCTAGCAAGAGAATTAGCTTGAGCGGGGTATGTGCTTTTAAAATATATCATACACTTTAAAGTTTACACAGGAGCTACTCAAACCTTTAAAGTTCAGTTTCCGCTTGAATTCTTTGTCAAGCTCTTCTCTGTTGAACTGTGCATTTGCACTTTCAAAGTCAAAATCCCCTTCAAACTTAATGGTATTTTCCTTGGTAGTCACTGGTCTATTTTGCCCCCTGGAACGATTCCTTGTCCTCCGGTTACCTGTGAAGTGGGTTAAAAATTGGACAAAATTTAATCCATGCACAGGACAAAAGTGATATGTTAGTAAAATGAGCATAAGATTTTCCTACTGGATCAGATCAAAGAGGTCCATCAAGCCCAGTATCCTATTTCAATAGCGTCCGATCCAGGTCAAGTACTTGACAGGATTCCAGAAGGTTAAGAAAATCCATGCTGCTTATTATCCCAGTGACTTAGGGACTTTTCTTCCAGAACTTGGCCAAATCTTTTTTTTTTACACCTAGCTATACTAAAAAGTTTTTAGCACATCCTCCAGCCACATTAGTTTAATTATGCATTGACTTAAACACTCTCAAATGTATTACCTAGTGACTTCATTGCATGTCTCCTAGTCTTTGTACTTTTTGCAAAAAGGAGGAGTAACTGTTTACCTGTTATACTCCATTTTATAGATCTTATATCTCCCCTTGGTTGATTTCTCCAAGCAAGAGAGTCCTAGCCTCGTCAGCCTTTGCTCTGGAATTGTTCCAACCCCTTTAATCATCATTTGTCATTCTCCTCTAATTTTAATTCTGCTGTATCTTTTTGGAGATGTGGTGAGCAAAACTGCACACAATACTCCTGGGTATGGTTGGACTATGGAGCATTGATATTATTCTCCATTCCTTTCCTAATAATTCCTAGCACTCTGAGCAGAGGATTTCACACATCTAGATCCTTTTCCTGGACGGAGACTCCCAATGTGGAACCTTGCATCGTGTAGCTATAGTTTAGATTGCTGTTCCCTATGTGCATTGCTTTGCACTTGTCCACATTAAATATTTGCCATTTGGATGCTCCCTATCTCCCAGTCTTGCAAGACTTCTAATTCCTTACAGTCCTCTTCTGATTTAAGAACTTTGAATAATTTTGGAGCAGCAAGTTTGATCACCACTCTTTCCTTCTCTAGATGTTAAAGCAGCGGTCCCTGTATAGATCCCTGTAGCATCCACCTTTCTCCATTGATAAAATTGAACGTTTAGCCCTACTCTCTCTTAACCAGTTCCCAATCCACAGTAGAACATTGCCTCTTATCCCATGATTTTAGTTTCTTCAAAAATCTTGAAGTTCATTGTCAAATGCCTTCTGAAAATCTAGTTATAGTCTATCAACTGGTTCACCTTTATCCACAAAAAAAAAAACCAAAAAAAATTTGGTAAGGCTAGTCTTTCCCTTTGCTAAATCCATGTTGGCTTTGTCCCATTAAACTGACTAATGTTCAGTAATTTTGTTCTTTATAATAATTTCAACCATTTCTCCTGTCAGGCACACTGGTCTGTAGTTTCATGGATTGCACCTGAAACCTTTAAAAGGTTGGCCACAGTACTGGAGGGTAGAAGGTAACTGATTTTTATGATAGTAGTCTGTAAACAGGTCTCCAGTTTCATTTTTTAGCATTCTGGGATGTATACCATTTGGTCTAGGTGATTTCCTGCTCTTGCAAGTTCATGGATATGCTTGTTCCTCTGAATATCACGTCTTGCAAAGATTTGCTTTGCATCTTCCTCAGTAAGAAGTAATATATCAAAGCGATAGTAACTCAATAATATACCTGGACTTGACCAACATTACTCAAATAATGATTTTATTTATGAAATTGTAACCGAACTTTATTGGCACCTGTTAGAATGTAAGATAGACTAAGGTAAGTAAATGTAGGCTATGTGCCTATTTGTAAACCGTTGCGATGGTATATAACTTAGCGACAGTATAGAAAAGTTTTTAAATAAAGACTGAAGCAAAGAAATTTAAAATTTGCCATACTGGGTCAGCAGGTGTAGCCAATTCAATTTTCCCAGTTAAATAAGCAGCAAAAGGTATACCTTCCAACTCTACCTAAATCTCACCCCCATACCACTGATTATACATACTTGGCAACACCCTCTGGAACTGCACAGCCAAAAGAAAAATCAGGATTGATTCAGACACTAGCTGTTACTGAATTTTGAGGCATCATGAAACTACTCGTTTTATGATTATATACTGATTTTACATTGTTTTACATGTGACTAGTTATTCTTGGTTTAACTTTTTGTAATCTGCTTTGGGGTTGTCGATGAAATCCTGCTATTAAATACTAAATTAGTAAAGGGAAGAGGTGTATAGTGAAGCATATAGAACAGAGCACAAGTGCCAGGCTGGGTAAGACCCAAGGTCCATTGAGCCCAACATCCTGAGTCTTATCCACTCTCAGGCATAAGACAAGACTCAAGTCTACCTGGACTTTTCCTTCAGGAACTTTGTTTCTCTTTTCAACCCCACTATGGGCCTGATTCATCAAGCCGTCTTCCCATAGACACAGAATGGGAGAAATGCTTCGGTGGCTCAGGCCCTATGTTAGTTGTCTTGACCACATCCTCTGGCAACGGATGCAATAGTTTGATTGTGTGTAGTATTCACTCTGTGCAAAACTTGTTTTAAAGCTGCCAGAAAATTTGGTACAACACTACTTCCACATGTTTTCCATCTACAAAAGAGAAGATATCCCATTGACGTTACCTGATCGCCGCCGCTGGGGCCGTCTGTTCTCATCATTTACCTGTACCTGAGGCTGCACAGGTGCAGGAGGAGCAGGATCTACATAGCGAGAAAATACAGGATACAGCCAAGTCAATTAGTTTCATGGTCACATATTACAGTCAACAGAACAAGAGTCAGAAAGCAATTAGCTGAAAAAAAGAGGGAGTCTGGAAGCTGTATTAAAAGGTTTTCAAGCAAGATGGAGAATATGAATTGTACAGGAAAGAGAAACCGCCTTACTGCTCTGCCGGGGCTGCTGGCCACTGCGTGGATTCAGAGCAGGCCCCTTCCCCTGCTGTGCTCTTTTCTGGGTCATGTTATCACCAGGGCCCGTTTGAACAGCTTGTTCCACCATAGGGCTTTTCCGTATTGGAATGGATGGAAAGCCAGTTCCTGTAGAAACCAAGACCTGGTCATTTCATGGGCACCTTCCATTTGTTTTGATTTTTTTTTTTTTTTTTTTTTTTTTTAAAAGACCGCATTAAAAGGAAAGGTCTCAAACTGTAAAGTATCGACATGAAATTGCCTGCACCCAAGTTTTGGTTATTTTGTTACATTCAGCTAAGGCATCAGGAAGGTAACAGTAACATTACAAAGAGTGATTCTGAACTATCCTGAAGGTACACCTACCCAAACAGGTTTTCAGGATAGCTAATGACCATACATTAGCTATTTGTACACACTGGAGAGCCAGTGCACAGAAATCAGAATAAGAAAACAGTCAGGTGAGGTGTGCCTCCTGCACAGAGTGTGAAAATGCACCCAAAAAAATACCCAAGTCTCACATCAATACCTTGGATTCCCTTCTGCAGAGGGATTTGAGGTTATCTGCTGTTTGGTCTTGCTAAGAGAAAGCATAGAAGCTGCCCAATGCAAAATCCCAACTTTTCATTGCTTTGGTCAGAAGCATAGCCACAAATCGGAAAGATACTTGCAATTTTATTTTATTTTTATAACATTCTTGTTTTTCTAGTTTAGAAAAGGGGCAAGTGAAAAGCAGCTGGAAGGGCAGCAGAGCATGTCTCATTTGAGCCAGGAGAGATTGTGCTGCCTTAAGGAGAATCACAGTGACCTTCTGGCCTTAAGACCTATGGGGATTTGGTGGGAGAGGAAGAAGTCTTACAAGACACTTTCAGTACACAGCTACAGGTAACCATTTTCAGAGTCAACATCTTCTAGCTCATTCTGCCCAAACGGTTCCAAGCTCATGAATGCCACCACCTAAGCAGTGTCATTGCAATGGCCTGCCTCCTCCAGCACTGCATTTGTGACACTTATGGTGCACTGCGGTAGCTGGAGGCTACTGAAAATTCAGATTGCCACCTTTCTAGCTTCCTTTTGTTTATGAGACCTTTCCTTTATGGCATACATTGACAGGAGTAAATAAAAATGCAATTCCACCAATGTCTTCTGCACAAGGATATGAAGTTTAGCCATCAGCCTCAAGCCATGCAGTCAAAACTTTACAGGTCAGCTAATCCTTGATTATCTTTAGATGTAGCATGCCAAGCTATCCAAGATTTCAGTATTTCTTGGATGGATAATGAAATATCAGAAGCCTGCCAAGGGTATAAGGGTTGAAAGTCAGCCTGAAATGCTAGAAGTGAAATTGCTGTTTCATACCACAAAACTCCATTTGTATTTATCTAGTGATGTTCTGCCAACTTAATTCACCTCAATATTCAAGGTGTTCTACAGAGGTCTATACTAAAACATGCTAGCCACCATGCATAGTCTTCTCTTGGGCTACTTAAGTTGTACACCTAGTCCCAGGAGTATTTCAGAATACTTAAGACACTCTGAAGAACTCCCTTGATGTTATTCTGACAGTGATCTCTCTCATACTGAGACTTCATCCCATAAGATGAGGTCATTAAGTGTTAACCCTTCCAACTACAGCAAGCATTACTAGTAGCTCAGACCACATGCGCTGCAGAAGTCATGCCAGCTATTTTAAGAGTACAATTATATCGAGTAGTCTACACCAGAAGTGCCATCAGTCTAACAAAGCAGCAGCAGATTTCAGCAAGGAGGTGCATGCAGGTCTCCAAGCTACTGTTACCCTTGGTGGAGAGGAGATGTAGCTTTGATAGGCTTTCAGGCTCTGACACAGCAGGCTGTGGTGATGGAGAGGAACTAGGACTGGAAGCAGCAGCTGATGCTGGTGGGCTTACCAGCTTCTCTAAAAAAAAAAAGAGTTAGAGGAAGGAAAAAAAAAAAGGAGGCAAAAACGAGAGTTTGAATAGAGAGTGAAAGTTTGAAGACTATATTAGCAGAAAAGCATGAAGCCGGATATCCATAATGAAGACGCAGGAGGTATGTTTTCATGCAATGCCTGCACACAGATACATCTCCTTCATATTCCTTGTGGTTATCCTGAAAACCAGAATTGTTTGGGGTACTGTAGGACCAGTGTTGCCCACCCCCGGCATAAAACCACTTCATGTGTCAGCCAATCCCACTTGCTCATAGTAAGTGAACAAAGTGGGAGGTAGATGTGCAAGATTTTCAGGTAACCTTCACATGAAGACCTGAGCTTTTCTGTACCATGTCTCCATATACTACCCCAATGCCGATTAGAAGAGACCACGCATTCTGGCCAGCTAAAAGTAGCTGCAAGTCACTCCACTCAAGGAGGACCTTATAGAACTACCTGCACTGTTTACTTACCTAACCCCAAGGATGCTGCATACTGTTGATTAAGGAGAGAACTGGCTGCCAGCTGGCTATAAGACGGCATGCCCCTGAAGGGACTATAAGGCAGAGATGGCTGGAAGGAGGCAGCAGCAGTGCCAAGTGAAGACTGCAGAAGAGAATTTTATAATAAGTATTTGCACATCCATTTGCAAAAAACTTCTATTGCTTCTTAAATGAGTGCTATTCATTAGCTCTACAGTCCATGCTTCAGTTTGCCAAACTGATCACAGGTTTAAGAGACTACCCAACAATAGTTAAGAAAAGGATTCAAACTATATGCAGCTGCTTTCAGGGATTTCCTTCCACAGGCTTTAATAAGTCAGCATTTAAGGTGCCCTGGCCCACTTCACTACATCTGCCACTTGTTTCACATACTGCAGTTACTTACCTGGACAATAGCAGGATCCTGAGGCAGTGCATGCTGAGCCTTCGGGGGCTCACATACTGTAATGTCTTTAATATCACTTCCTCGGAAAATGATATATTCATAGATCTCTTCTCTAGGAGGCGCAGGCCTATCTGTGGGTCGGTCTTCAGTTCCGAAGGACCTTACTTTTATTCCAACAAAACAAAATGTAATTACAATATAAATATGATAACTATTAGTCATCAGTTTTGAATTCTAACATACCCATATTAAAAAACAACTTCACAGTTCGTTTCTAGACTATCCTGCACAGTACGAGCTAATTAAGATATTAAGAATGGTAAGAAAGCTATTTTAGAATGCATGCTAGTAAGCTGTTTTACCTTCCATTTAATGGCTTTTTTTTTTTACCTCCAACAGTATATAAGAAGAGCATAGGATGGGGTAAGAAGTTGGAGGAAATATAAAAATAAGGATGACCCTGTTCCCTAGCACACTATCTGAATGCAGAGGGCAACCGTCTCCATCCACCTGCCTGCTTAACCCAAGGCTTCCATCCCACTGCTAGTTTCTAGTCCTGCGATTTGTTTGTGCAGGAACGTTAGCTTGTCTTGAAGCACTACCAGGCATTTTCAGAAGGAGCAAGTCGTTTTGCTTTTATCATTAAAAAAAAGGCAGATTCCGGCCTCGCAGCCTGCTGCATAGCTTGGAAGGCTTGAGCGGGTGCAACAGCAGCAAGGCCTACAAGACGTCCAGAGGCTGTGCCACGGCGAGCTCGCACCGCGGCTGGAAGAGGCCATTCGGCCCGATCGCTCCCTTGCTACGACGAGCACAACTTCCAGCCCCGGGCGGCTCCTCTGCGCCTGCAGCCCACGGCGCCCCGACCTCAGCAGGGGAGCCCAGGTGCGAGGGCGGGGAGGGAGAGAGAGAGACTCCAGGAGGGGCCTGGGGAGGGGGGGGGGGGGCGCCGCTCAGCACCCGGGCAGAAGCAGCCGTCGCGGTGCAGGCCTCCGGGAGGGAGCGCAGCGCAGGCCCCGACAGGAGGGAGAGCTCCCGCAGAGGCCGCGGCGGAGGGAAGGGGGAGGGGGGGGAGGCAGGGGCCGCGGGACCTTCAGCGCGAGCAGGGCGCAGCGCCGCGGCCCCGCTCACCCTTGGCCAGGGCCACGGTGGAATTCTCCGTGTCGATGGTGTACAGGATGCCCTCATAGCGGATCTGCGCCTTGGAGATGAGGCTGATCTTGCTGCCGATGTAGGGGGTCCCGGAGCTCATGGCGTCCGCCTCCGGACACAGGCGCAGCACGGAACGGAACCGAACCCACCCCAGCGCTCTCCACAGACTGCGGGGGTCCCGCCCACCCAGCGCGCTTTTACAGAGACGGGCCCAGGGGGAGGAGGCGGGGCCAACGCCGTGCGTAGCCGGGGCGGGGCCCGGGCGGTGACGTCCGTGCTGCCTCGACGCCTGTTGGGGCTGGAGCCGTGCCAACGGTGGAGCGCGTGCGCGAGAGGGCACAGCTTCCTCTGCGGCCTGGCAACTGGTGATGTCATCAGGATCTGCCACCCGTCCTCGTGACGTGCCAGCCCCCACCTACCACCCCCCCGGCTGGCGTGCTGTCGGAGCGGGCTGCGCTGCAGCAGCTTGCATGCGGCCAAAGCGAAAGGCGCACCTGCAAGCGGCGGAAGAACCACGGCCCAGCTGTGCTCCAGCTGTGCAGCGTACAGAGGCTGCGCTCGCTGTGCGTTAAAGGAAGAGGTTGAAACTTAATTGCTCCATTGTGCCTGCAACAAAGGATGATAAAATAGTAGCAGAGCCCGCACCTCATGCATAGACAATCACTGTTTCTTCATTTTCCTAAATTATTAACTAGTGCCCTAAAAGCGTATTGCATCGTTCCTTGCTGCGTACTTCTTTTTTTTTATTATGATGCATGAGTTAAAGAGCAGAATTCTGAAAACATCTCTACTATACCCTTTACAAATACTTTTCTATTGTAAATAAAAAATTACATACAATGAAAAATATTAATTTGAATTTAAAATAGTATTGTTTGATAGGGCCTTATAAATTAGGATTTGGCAGCGCGATGCTACAGTAACGAGGATAGTTATAGACAAACGATGAGGTTAATTAAGGTGACAGAAGACCAATTATTGTTTCTAGTCAAGGTAAGCTTTATTACCAAAATGCACTTATAGTTAAACTTTTAACTTACTACGTTCCATGCAGGCAAAGCTTATAATTAATGTTAAAGAATTCTACTTTTAAGCCGTTTGGGGTATTGTTGCATGGTAAAACAAGGCAGTCGTATACACAAACATCATAGGCACAACATATCTACAATGAATGAAGATCTACTTTTTAGAAAGATCAATTTACTCCCTCACCACTTTTAGCTCATTAGAAAATACTCCTTGCATAGGGGGTGGGGGGTGATAGTTACAATACATAGATAAGTACAAAAAAAAATCAAACCCCTAATTACCAGAACATAATAAAGTTAGGTGATGCATAGGCTTTCCAAAAGTCCTTTTTTTAGTTAAATTACAAGATGGGTTGGTAGTAATAAAATAACTATTTTAGAAAGAACAAAGCCCAGGACCTGTGAAAAAAATTATGTATTACACATTTATAGGTTTTAGGATATTCTCAATGAATATTCATGAGAGAAATGTACAGAATGGATACCTGGTCCATTAAAATATCTAATGCATACTGGATCAGACCGAGGATACTTTAAGCTCAATCTCCTGTTTCTTTCAGTGGCCAAGCCAGGCACAAGTAACTGCTAAGTTTCCAGACTGTAAATAGCCACCCCCCCCCCCCCCCCCCATGCTCCTATCACTCAGTAATAAGGAGTGGCTAGTCCCTACCATTTATGGTCTTCTCCTCCAGGAACCTGCCCAAACCTTTTTTTAAACTTAGCTATGCTAACTGCCTTAATCACATCCTCTTGCAATTAATTCCAGAAGTTAATTGTGCATTGAGTGAAAGAATTTTCTATCATTTGTTTTGAATGTGCTTCTTAAAAAAAAAAATTCATGGAATGTCCACTAGTCCTTGTGTTTCTTGAAAGACTTAATAACCAATTTGCATTTACCCCTTCTATTCCCCTCATGATTTTATGAATCTCTATCATTGTAGAGAGCCTGGAAAACCAAATGCCTGGGCCCACTATTGACACTACTCACTCTCTAACTTTAGTCAAATGGGCATAATTTACAGATGGCGTTGTTAACAAACCCTTGCTTAAGAGGTATCACCTTCTATAGTTTTAGTGCATACACTTGATACATTGCTTAACTAGCTTACTAGCACTAATGTGCTGTTCTCCTCCTCCCCACCCACAATAGGAGCAAAATCTGTTTCCAGGACATGTAGAGCAATGGGGATGCTACAAGTGCCATGGGCTTCAGAAACTGGCGCTCCTTTGTTTGGCTGCAGTGTGGTTACATGGGGGTGCTTAAGGGAGTGGTAGCCACCTTCATATGTTTTTTGAAAGAAGGGTTCAGACAAGAGGCCTCTCAGTCTATTTTGGGAGGGAGGCGGCAGGCAATAAGGACAGTGGCACTTACCTTCATCTTTGCTATTGCGTTAGCAGAAACTCAGTAGTGCTGAGGACTGCTTGGATGAAGTTTCCTTGTTAAACCTTTTTATTCATATTTAGGCAATGTAAGATTCATAGTGGTACACCTCCTTTAGAAAGCTTCAGTGTATGCGTGACAAGATGTGTAGGCTCTTAGGCATCAGGCTTTGTTGAGTTTATGTAACTACACCTCATAGGGAATCTAAGAAAAGTGTTTCGCGCCGGCTTTATTCACATCCTAAAACCTGAGGGAACAGTCCATCCTCCCTTTTAAAGGAGGTGGGGGGCATGTGTGGGAGAAAGGTGAGGTAGGTGCTTCCAGCTCCAACACCAGTTTTATAGGGGTGGGGGAAGAGCCAAACAGTGCTGCTGGAGTGCAATGCAACTTATACCTGAAGTGAGTGTAGCACCTGTCCCTGAAAACATGTACATAGATTAGGTAATACCTGTAAAATCCTAAGCAGAAATCCATAATAGAACATTTTAATAAAGTAAAGGAGCTAGGACTGGAAGCTTTTAGCCTAGATGAAGAACCTTTGTTTTGTTCTAGTGGAAGCTGATAAGTTAAATAAGCTCCTAGACCCTGCCTTTGCTGACTTCTCAGAGATCTGGCAAGTGTAGTTCTGCCCCCTTAAGCAGAGATAAGATCTTATGGCAGGTGAACCTGTGGCAACGGTACAGAGGTGCTATATTTCTAGAGGAACAATGAAGGATGTTATGTTTGTTACAAGACTCCTTTAACAAAAGTTGTTTCACCAACATCATTGCTACTGTCCTGCAGCAGTGGTAATAGCATTAGTCAGAAACCAAGTATACTAGCACATGAAGACCCAAACACCATTAAATTGTATTCAGCATAGATTGGGCAAGCACTCAATACTGCAGGAAGAAGCAAGAGTCTAAGACAGGGCTTCCCAAACTTTTAGCCAGCGACACTCCATTTTAGCCTTTAAATTCACAAGACCCCAGCAGTCAACCCAAACCTAATTAGCAGGTGCGTATTTTGCCTCCAACAGTCCCTCCACGCCAACTGATCCCCTCTCTCAAGCTCTGGCCCACCAGCTGCTCCCCTCTTAACATCCCCTAGTTCCTCTCCCCTTCTCAGGCTCTTGCTCACCCACTCCAGGTTTTTACATCCTCCCCCTGACCCTCTCACCTCCATGCTATTTTTGTAACCCTAATGGATCTGTCATCCCCTTCCTCACATAACCTCCCCCATGCCCCCTGTTTATTCTTACCCCTAGCTCCTCTTTTGCATCCCCCCTCACCTTCCACAGCCAATCCCTCTTACTGATCCAACCCTCAAACAGCCCCTATCCAAACATCCCCTTGACTAGGATCATCAGCAACATTTTCCTTTGGGCCTCAGCCTAGTAGGAAGAGAGGCAGGCTGATGCCAGGGGCAACATTTTTCTCTTAGGTAAGAACAGTGATGGGAGAGGGTAGAGAAGTAGTGACCACCTGTGCACAGTCTGCCCACTCTTCCCCACTGGCTAGTCTAATGCCTGAGGTTGATCTGCAACTAGCAGCAGCATTAGTAATGAAAGTCAGTAAAGGAGCTGTGAGTAAAAGCTCACAGACCCTGCCGTTGCCCCAGTCCCTCCTCACAGATGGCTTCCTGTTAACATGGAAACTCAAGTGAGAAGTGGGATCAGTGCAGGACTTAAGCGAGCATGCTAGCTCAAAGGACCCATGCTGATTTCCACTACTTCTGGTGAGGGCTGGAGAGGACTACCCTTTTGAGGCATCTGTGACCCTGGCTGGAGGTCTTATGACCCCATTCATGGTCCCGGCCCAGAGTTTGGGACGCTCAGTCTAGGACCTGCACACTAAATGCAACAAGCACAACCATCTTCATTTAAAAGGCACAGCACTGTGGGGTGTGCAGTCATGCCAAAGTAGTTCTTTCAGTCCCAGAAAGAATTGCATTTTGTATCTCAAATTCATAAAACATTTTTTCTTGCTAGTCAAATTCAGGCTGTATACTTTCAGTTCTTGTTTATTGAAGTAGACAAGTCCAATTCCAAAAATTAAAAAAAAAGCAGATGATGCACTGATATCCATAATTAAAAGTAGATACAGCTGGCCACTACTAAAATGTGTTTTAAAAATATTTTTTTACCATCACTTTGGCTTTTTTATTTAACTGATTTTGTCTGATGTTTTCATCCTCTGACAGTGGTGTGCTTCTGTTATTCGAGTTTATGCCTCAGAATTAACTACCATACCAAGCCATAGCTACCATGAAGTGAGGGGGTAATGGAAATGCATTTTACAGTTTGAAGTTAATGGTACTTAGGTTAATTTTATCCTTCACCTCCAGGATAATATTCTCACATAGACTGCTACTAGAAGCATACCATGACTTTTCATACAGGAAAACAGCGAAGTAGGGTAGTTTACTAGTTAGACAGTACATACTACAATACAAGATTGTTCTACTAAGACCTCATGCACTAGAAGGTTTTTGCCTCAGTTATCTGTAAAAGTGATGAGCAGTGATTTTACCAGCATGTGAACCTAGCATGCATATACAATTTAAGTGTAGACTAATGCTGATGTTTCATATAGTTATGTTTCAAAATAGAGATACTTGATATAACATGAAATCAGTTTTGGGTATGAGTCACACCTGGAAAATGCACAGCTGCTGCCAGGGTAGGTTAGATGGCTCCAGTTTGTTTTTTCTGCAGTCTCACAAGTACTAATGCAGCCTTTACAACTCCACAAGACTAGTAGAGAGACACCCATTTGAATAAGGAAAGTCCAATTTCATAGAAATATGGCAAGCCTATAGGCTACATCTGCTCACATTTCACAAAGTGCCCAAGCACAACAGAACAATTGACAGCGTTAAATGGAGTACTACTACGTTTTACATTGAAGGTACTCATTTACCAAATCTCTTCCTACATGTTATTGCAGGCCAATACATTTTCCTTATTTTGCAAATGGTAAAATACTCAATTATACACCACGTTCCAGACAATCACCCAAATACGATTTTATATGTAGTGCATTATGGATACTTTGCAAGGCTGTAAGCCAAAGTAGTACTATGACTATACAGCTGTCAAGTAGCAACTGCTTTTCCATCAACTTAGACTAATGCTGCCAAACAAGCAACTTCTATATCAATCACTAAAGCATGTGTTTCTGGCAAGGACAGCAAGAGGAGACTGATGTAGCAGTTTTAAACATTTGCTCTTTAATTTTTCTTCAATCAACTTATAACCAAAACTAAATACATACGAGCACCCAAAGGGCAATATAAAATAGGTAACATCTATGCAAATAAGCTCGTGTCTATAGTACTTGAGCTGAAAGAAAAAGAAAGTTAGAACACCATCCCCCACCTCCCCTCCCGACAAACAGCAAAACTGAACAAAAAAAATCTTCCGCTTCTAGCTTATATACTCGATTTACCTCATATTAAAGCAGCAGAGCCTTAGAGGCATGTACCACAGGGAAAAAAAAAAGCACACTTCTCATTCCAAGCATAGGTTTCCCACAATGTTGTGCTTGAGTTTAAGATTTTACAGCAGTTTGTGCTCCCAGCGAATCCAACTTCAGATCATCCTGACCGATCAGCAGCAGGAACTCTTCCCGTAATGCGCGACAGGGAGGCTCACAGTCAAGCAGAGCTACATCTAGAAGAGATGGCTCCCGGGAACCGGACTATCCGCTGGGCACATCCGTACTTCCCTACGGCGGCCTCGTTGCCCTAGAACGGCGGATGCACAATCGCTGCTCTCCCCACCTCTCTCCAGCTTCAGGACGAACTTTGGCCCATGCACTTTGCATCCACTGAGTTTGTTTCCTCCAAGTTACTGTCCATCGACGTGAACATAAAAACCAGGCTCAGACTGTCCCTCCACTTTTAGCCCTAACCTAAATAAAAGACTTTCAGAAGAGCAGCACAGCGTGCAGCAGCTCAGGGCTCAACTTGCCAACGCGTGAAGGCAACGGGACCCTTCCCATTACCCGGAGAAGCCGAGGCGACGCTTGCACTCATGCAGAACACGAGACACTGGAAGCAGGCGACAGCTACTCAGTCACTTTCCACAGCATAAGAGAAAAATGAGAGGCACGGGGCAAAGCCGGAGACACAGACCGCCAGCAGCCTCCCGCAATAGCCCTATAACGGGCGCCCCGCGAGCAGAGCGGCCGTGCCTGCCCGATACAGGCACCAGCGCAGAGCACACGGCGGGGTCCCCACCGGCATAAGAGGCGCTCCCTGCCTACACCGCTCTTACCAGGAGCAGGAGACGTTTACCCCTCCCCCCCCAGGCCCGGGCCCCCGCTGCCCCGAGTGAGGGAGAGCTGCAAGAGGCCCGCAGACGGTACAGGCGTGGCGCCCTTCAGCCACAGGCACCCGCGCAGCCATTTTGGGCCGGGAAAGACACAAAAGAGCGAGAACCGGAGCTTCCCTCCAAGAGGCGGGCGACAGAGAGCTGCTCGGCCGTTACCGCCTTCGAAGCCGGCGCGTCCCCTGCCGCCGTCCTACAGCCACGCCGCCCCACCATCCTCCTGACGGAGCCGTCTGGACTCCTCAATAACGCTGGCAGCCATTTGCCCCCGCTTTAAAACGTCGCGCCGGCCAATCAGCGCCGCCCGGAATCCCCCGTCGGCGCGACGTCACGGGCCCCGCGCCTGCGCGCTGCCGTCGGGCCCGCCTCGGTCGAGCAGCGGGAGTAAAGATGGCGGCGGGTTCGGACCTGCTAGATGAGGTTTTCTTCAACACGGACGTGGACGAGAAAGTGGTGAGCGACCTGGTCGGCTCCTTGGAGTCCCAGCTGGCGGCCTCGGGCCACAACGCGCCGGAGCTCAGGGCCCAGGGCGTCGCCAACCACGTCGCCGGCCCGGGGCTGGGAGGCAACGCGAATGTCCAAGCGGAGAGCAAAATGGGACTTGCACAAGAGATGACAAAAGCAGGTAAGGCGGGGAGGGGGGCGAAAGTAAGCGGGGCGGCGGGGCGCGGGGGGCCGGCTGCCACTAACCTGTGCCCCCTTCTCTCTCTCCCTGCAGCGGGAGCCGGCGTTATCAGTAACAGCGGCGGCAGGTCCCAGGGCTCCGCTCTGGATGGCACCTCGCCCGCGGGCACCGAAGCAGCAGCAGCGGCGGCGGCACCCGGGACCCTCGGCCAGGCCAAGTCGGTGGTCATCAGCGCCATGGCAACCGCCCTGCCCAACCACGGCTCCGGCAACGGCAAGAGCGGCCCCGCCGCCCTGCAAACTTTGAATGGGAGTAACGTGCTGATGAACTCGCACCGTGCAGGCAGCGTCCCCGCCGCCTTCGCCGCCGCCTCCTCACCTGCTGTCACCCTGCTCAACAACGGCCCCGGCCCGGCGGCCAAAGGCAACGGCAACGCCGGCTTGCCCTCCGGGGCCAGCACTGTCATCCAGACCTCGTTCCTCAGCGCGCCCGGCGTCTCCCCCACCGTCATCTCGTCGTCGTCCTCCTCCTCCTCCTCCTCGCAGCCGGCGGCGGCAGCGGGCATGGCAAGCGGACCCGGACCTACCACTACTGCCACCACCGTCACCACCACCGGCGCCGCTACCACCGTGGCCCTGGTCAGGCCGCCCCTGCACCCCGGAACTGCCACCGCCACCCAGAACGGGAGCAATACTGTGATCAATGCCAGCGGGGGCCCGGGGGTGGCCCTGCAGACCTCGCTTGTGAACAGCCAGCCCGGGGTGAGTTTGGCCGCCTCCTCCCAGGTGATCAAACCCGACTGTCCCAAGACCATCATTCAGGCGCCCCAGCAGGCAGGGCAGCCCAACGCAGGGAACATGATGATCGGGCAAACTATGCAAGCCGGGCTGCCCGGTGTCGCCCCCCCTGCACCGCCTGGGACGCCGACTGGAATGGGGAAGGGCACTGCCAACGCGGTGGCTCAGAGTCTGCCGAGAACTCCGACCGTGACTGCTGGTGGGATCCGAGCCACCATCACGCCTCCCGTGTTAGCACCTCGTCTGCCTCAGCCTCCCCAGAACCCTCCCAATATCCAGAACTTTCAGTTACCACCGGGTGAGTAAATGCATCCGTGACACTGTTTATACTGTCACTTATTTGCCGAACCTGACATGTTACTCTTGATTAAGGCCTCCGGAAACTTTGGCTGCCTGTATTCTGCCCTAGAGTGATGCTGCAGATCAAAGCATGTTACAGTGTCAGGACTGTCAAACTTCCAGTAGCAGGAGCAGTGCTTAGGGTTCTGTGGAAACTGCACAGAAAAACAGAAAGAAATTAGATGAGAGAGCTTGAGGTCATATGTTACCTTTCAAGGGAATAGTTGTTCATGTGGTCACTTAATGTTGGTGCTGTGTTTTAAAGCAAGCAAGATGGCCCAGCATTGCCTGTTCCCCCTGTCTCTGCATGCTCTCATTGCCTTGCAAAGAGAGCTACTTGGTTGTAAAGTACTGAGTACTTCACAACATTAGAGTCAGGTTGCTTTATTATTCCATCTTAATCACTATTTTTTTTTTTGGGAAAGTATTAACTGTTCAGACTTACAAAAAAAAATAACTAGAGAAAAAGCAAAAGGTTCTCTCTTAAACCTTCCATGCTAGCAAAGCAACATAAGAAAAAAGCAAGATTGTTAAAATACCATGTGTCCTAAAAAATGTTGCAAATGATTCTTTTATAAATCTAGTTGCCTAGTCGAATACCTTCATGTGCTGTCAGGTAAATCTGTACATACATTACAAGTAACCAGTTATTTTTAAAGGTTTGAATATACTAAAGAGAACTGAGTGGTTTTATCTAAAATGTTCAGGTTTGAAATATTTTCTTCTTGAAGAAGTGCTTGTTGAGCAAATGAATGGTTTATATGAAGAAAGAGAATTTTTCTCAAGCAGATAGGCTTGTGACAAAGTAAATATTTAGTGAGAGAGTTCTGTAATACTCTAATATAATGTTAATTTCTCTATTGTAGTTTCAGATTTAAGAGTAAATATGAAAGTGGGCAGTGTTGTATGAGATTTTAAATATAACTTTCAGGCACAAAAATATGCATTATCTTTGTTTCTGAGGGATTCATAAATTTACCTGCAAAGTAATCACCTGTTGAAACCCAAATCACCTGTTCTTTGCGAACAGTTACATTGTTTTTGCTCTCTCTGTTAAAAGTTGTGAGACATTATGGATTTCTCTTCCTGTTTCTGTTCTTTTACACTGTAACCACAGTGTTATCCTTTACTAAGTACCAGAGCCAGTGGATGGATGCTGTCCATGGTGACAGGTGATGGAGACTAGATTCCAGGGTCATCTGCAGGGCTCTCATCGTGGCCACCTGGAATCTGATGATGCCTTGTATCATTTAGCATGAAACTTTTGCTGAACAAAGGAGGGTGTTCAATAGAAATATTCCACTTTTAAAAAATTTAAAATCCACTTGTGACTTCAAATTCATTGTTAATGTATGGACTTCTCCAGGTAAACAAAACATGCACGATGATGATAATGATGTTTTATTACGTGTGCACAGGCAATTGAGAGAAACTTCACTGACCAAGAAGTTTAGACTTAATTTTATAAAACTGTATCTATAATCATAGAATGTCTCCCTATAACCCCAGTCCTACCCCCCACCAAACAGCAAAACTGTGGCATCTTTGGAGGAACTGAACAGAAGGTGTGTTTATAAACTAGCAATTTTCCGTGTAACATTTACATCTTCATTCGACAATGATACTAAAATTTGATGTTCATATATTTTTTTTTTAAGTAGCTACAATGTTTCAGATGTGCTTGAAACATAAGGCATGCCATGCTGGGTCAGACCAGTGGTCTATAACGCCTGGCATCCTGTCTCCAACAGTGGCCAGTCTGGGTCGCCCGGAAGTACCTGGCAGATCCTAATAGGAAAATCCCTTCCACGCCGCTTGCTCCCTGAAGTAAAAGGTGGAAGACACCCCAATCTCTCTGGTTGTTTGTGGACCTTTCCTCCAGAAACTTGTCCAAACCTTTTTAAAACTCTGATAAACTACTAGCATTGAACAGATTCTCTGGAAACAAATTCCATAGTCTGTGTACCAACTGGAAAAATATTTCTAAATGTTTTAAAGCTTCTACCACTTAGTTTCATGGAGTATCCCTAGTGTTAGTACTATTTGATTGTTAAATAACTTGTTCCACACCACACATAGTTTTATAACATGTACCTTCTCTCTTTCTGTCGCCTCTTCAAGGTGAAGAGCCTTAACCTGTTTAGCCTTTTTTCATAAGGGAACCCGTTCCATCCTCACTATCATTTTTGTTGCTTTTCTCTGCACTTTTCTCAATCTACTTTATCCTTTCAGATGTGGTGATCAGAACTTAAGGTGTGATCACAGCTTGGATTTATACAGAGGCATTATGATATTCTCAGTTTTATTCTCCATTCCTTTCCTAATTGTTCTTATCATTGTAATTGCTTTTTTGGCTGCTGCCAAGCACAGCATTTCAATGTATTGTCCACAATGACGCTAAGGTCTTTTTCTTGAGTGATAATTACTAATATGGGATGGCTGTTTAAAATTCTGCAAAGCTAGAGTGAATTAAAAAATGTATGTATTATTATTTTGGAAATTCATTATGAACTCTTTGGAAGCTTGCTGTAGGGCAATGACAGATGTCGCTCATATCAGAAGACGAAGGAGTTTGACAGTGTTCCTAACTGGAATCATTCTTTTTAATACTACTTTCTGTGGTTCATTTTTAGGAATACATGAAAAAACACTTTAAGGGTCACTCATGCTAACACGTCCTAATTATCCAGTGCACCGAGGCATTGTGTTTTAAAGATGACACAATCCTAAAGGTGTGGGAGGCGGCTGTGAGGGTGGGGAAGATAGTTTAATGATTGATCTGTTGGCCATCTTCAAAGTTTGCTAAGCCAATGCTTCTCCCATTTTCCTCTGCAGGTGTATAGTACAAAAAATGTGATTCTTTACATCTGCAACTGGAGAGTTTTAATTTGCCTTCTCTTTTCCTGTTCTCCTTCTAATCTCAGACTCAGTAAAGTCTTGGAGCACCCCAGAGATGCCCATGAACTCTGAATCACTGAGGAAATAACTTTTTTTTTTTTAAAAAAATCGCACATTTTGCCCCCTCCCCCCCTTTCCCCACCATCACAAATAGCATGTCCTGTTGACACATCGGTAGGTGCTCTTGGTGGGCTGAGGGGAAGTCTCTGCAATTTAGTTTGGGCACTGCTACTTCTGTCACCAGTGGGTCACCGCAGCAGCAGGCGATGTCTTTCTTTGCTACCTGGGATCAGACATCAGTGTGCCTAACCCCAGCTCTCCCCATTAGATAAGGAACTCAAATTTTCTGTCCCACAACATGCACCATTATGGCCTGAGCTACACTGCCAGCCCAGAAAGGTTTTTTAATAAAACATTCTTTTATCCATGGGTTTGTGTGTAGCGCTACACTTTATTACTATGCATACTTGCAATTGGTGGAAAAGCAAACATTTCAGCCTGATCAGCTTTTGAGTTGACCAAGCAGAAGTGACTTTTTTTCCAAGGGGAATGGCTGACCTGCTTATAATCTGTGGTATTGTACTTACTTTTTACGCAATGTGTTGACACTACTAATAATTTGCATTTATATAACAGCTTTTGTCTAAACATTCGTGACATGCTTTATAATTGTATTACTTCAAAATCACATAAGCAGGCACCCCAGGGTAGTTGCCACAACAGCTCTTTTGGTACAAGCATACTGTATATCTAGAATTCAATGGGGTCCATGTTCAGTCGCTGAGCGGCTAGTTAAGTTAGCCAGATAGGTGTATCCGGCTAACTTAACTGGGATATTCAGTGGCATAGCAGCGCCGCTGAATATACCCAGGGATCTTAAGTTGCTAACTTTAGACCAGCCCTATGGCACAGCTACAGTTAGCTGGTTAGGCTAACCCGATAACTCAGAATATTGGAGTTATATGGTTAACCTGCTAACTCCGCTCCTCCTGGGAATGCCTGTTGCCTGACCCCAGAACACCCTCAACTTAACCAGCTATATTCTAGCTTTTCAGTTATCCGTCTAAATGGCTTTTGAATATCTACCCCAATATTTGTAGTTCTTATTTTAGTTTTCCTGGGAATTAATTCATGTTTATTATAGAATCAAACCAAGAGAAAATCAGTGCACAAAATGGCTTATTTTTCTGGGTAAATATCAGGGTTCATTTTGGTAGTCAGAGGTATGACATGCAACTGAGCCTCTCTCCTGTGCAAGTTTAGGGGGTGGCAGGGGGGAGGGGATGTTACCAAGGTGCACTGATGGACCATCTCCTTGGCCAATCACAAAATCCAAGAGTCCAGAACTAGATTCTGTGTGTTCCAGAATTTGGGTGAAAATTAATAAAAAACCAAATAGAGATTTTTCTTTTGGTTAAAAATCAGTTTAAATAAAAAAATGAGGGACCCTGTATATATTTGATCTGGATACAAGTTAAATTTATTCATACTTAATCTCTATGGGCCCAATGTTGAAAGTGCATTCAGTGCTCAATAGCTGGATAAGTACGTCTTATTCGGTTATCTCTTAGCTGGCAGGACAGTGGGCGGATCAGGACAACGCTACTTGGCCAGATAGGTTATGTGGGTAAGTTATACCTGCCAACAAGCAGGTTTAACTTAGCTGAGTATAACTTATCCAGCTAAATAGCAGCTTGTATGCAGATATTAGGTGGCATAGCCATGCTGCTGAATATCCCTTTTAAGGTTACATATACCACCGGTTTTCAGTTTTGGGCCCTAGATAATTTGCTGCATTTGTGTGTTGATCACTCTCTCATTCACACTCTAAAAACCATATTTCTCCAGAGCCTCATTTCCATGGGAAAAAAACCTGCCTGCTAATCCTTATTACTTGGAGGTATATAAAGGTCTCTGCCATATCTCCCTTTCCTCCTCAGTATACATGTGGAGATCTTTAACTGTCCCCATATGTTTTATGATCTATACTGTTAACCACTTTAGTAGCTGCCCCCTGGACCAGTTTATATTCTTTTGAAGGTATGGCCTCCAGAATTGTGTACAGTACTCTAAATGAGGTCTCGCCACAGACTTTATATCACCACCTCTTTCCTGCGCACTATTCCTCTCCTTATGCACCCAAGCGTTCCTTGGGCTTTCCTTTGTCTACTCGGTCACCTTAAGATTATCTGATATGATCACCCCCAAATCCCGCTCCTGTGCACAGAAACTCTTCACCCCCTTGGGTTTTTAAGGCTCACTTGATTTTCAGAAGACTGTGTTCATGAGGGGCTAGCTAGATTGGATACATTTGGGGGTATTAAGGAAAGTTAGGGAAATTCTAATAGCTCTGCTTCTTTAGAGTCAGGAGAGGTTCCAAACCACTTGAGACAGAAGCTATTATAGTAACACCATGATAAAGCAGTATTTCTTACATTTATTTTTGTATTTAGCTCACACTTTATCCATTGGTAGCACTGTTGTGATTGGCGGAGAGGAGAAATACTACTTTTCTAACAGTTCAACTGGTTGATCACCCATATACTGGGGCAGTTAGGCTCAAACTGGCCTTGGCCACTTCCCACACCATTTGAACAATTACCCAAAACATAATTTGAATGATTACTCAAGATTTTATTTGCATAAGAAAAAATTGAATCAAAATATTTAGAAATTCAGCTTATATAGTGCAAAAATAGTACATGTTCACAATTTGCATAACCTAGGAAGTGGCTGTCACCCACAGAAGAGGTTCTGGACATCATAGTTTGGCAAAGAAACATTGATTCCCTGTTTTGTTGTTTGTGTTTGTTATATTATTATTATTATTTATAAACTTTTCTATACCGATATTAGTGGCGACATCATATCGGTTTACAGCAGAACGGCAGGTGGAAATTACAATAAACAGGTATCGGGAGGGGGATTACATAGGAACAGAGAAATTAGCAAAGAAATGTAACCTGTAACCAGTAAAACATCAACTATTTGTATAACAATTATGACAGAGCTATGTACCAGGATTCAGCTAAAAGCTGGCATGGCGGGAAAAGGGATTCTGTAGGGGATTCCCTACAGAGGCTTGTGTTTATTGCACGTCTCATGCCAGCCAGCCAGGTTCTCAAGATCTCTAATGAATATGCATAAGTTATATTTCCATACATTGGAGGCAATGCATATCCATATATTGCATGGCTTGGGAGAGGTGTGTCCACCACTCTAAGGATTCAGGGGCTTTAGTACAGGTTTTTGAATACAACCGACTGACTTCTGCTTTATGTGCTTTGTTCCTGTGGTGTATCCTGAAGTAGCATCAAGAACATGTCCAGAATGTTGTATTTTGTTGTCCCTTGTCAGCAGCGGAATGTACCTTTTAGTCTGTAAATTGTACAATGCTTTGTACATCTAGTAGTGCATAAGAAATAAGTAGTAGTAGTAAGCAGGATAGATGTAAATTGATTATTTATACTTTCAGATAATAGAAGGTCTAAGGGGCACTCCATGAAGTTAGCAAGTAGCACATTTAAGACTAATCGGAGAAAATTCTTTTTCACTCAACGCACAATTAAACTCTGGAATTTGTTGCCAGAGGATGTGGTTAGTGCAGTTTGTAATTTGGAAAGTAAATTAGGTAATAGATTGGTTTGGGGAGTACCTGCTAGGAAGTTGATTCATGAAAAGTTTGAAGATTTCTCTGTCATTTCGGTGATTGGGCTGAAACATGGGCTTAAGAGTATGCATCCATCAGGAAATGAGTTAGATCCCCTCTCCCCGGCTTAGTTAAGGTCCTTAGGAGGAAGCGTGTAATTAGGTTTGGTTTTATTATGTATGTATTTGTAACTTGTAAACTGCTTTTATTGTTAAATGTTTTTGTTTTTTTACTGTTTGTGGTATATCCTATTATTCCATTCAATCAACTGTGCTTCCTCCTATTTAACACACGCTCCTCCAAACAGGAACTAAAAAGTGCTCCATCCTCTTTCCCCCTGCCCCTGTACCCCCTACTCTTCCCTTTTACCCCTCCCCCTTCTTCCTCCCAAGAAAGACAAAGGTTGCTTTCTGGCCATGTAGGGTGCTAAGTCCGTACCTCCCACCACTGATCATGAGCATACAATAATTGATTTGTCTGCATAACCATGTCTAACACGTGACTGGCTTCATGGGTAGATGCAGATACAATCTGAGTGAGGCCATGCCAGCCTAACAGCACCCGGTCACAGAAAGGTGAAAGTGACTTCTCATAAGAACATGAGAAATTGCCATGCTGGGTCAGACCCAGGGGTCCATCAAGCCCAGCATCCTGTTTCCAACAGAGGCCAAACCAGGCCACAAGTACCTGGCAAGTACCCAAACACTAAGAAGATCCCATGCTACTGATGCAATTAATAGCAGTGGCTATTCCCTAAGTAAATTTGATTAATAGCCATCAATGGACTTCTCCTCCAAGAACTTATCCAAACCTTTTTTGAACCCAGCTTCACTAACTGCACTAACCACATCCTCTGGCAACAAATTCCAGCTTTATTGTGCATTGAGTGAAAAAGAATTTTCTCCGATTTAGTCTTAAATGTGCTACTTGCTAATTTCATGGAATGCCCCCTAGTCCTTCTATTATTTGAAAGTGTAAATAACCGATTCACATCTACTCGTTAAAGACCTCTCATGATTTATTTATTTAGGTTTTTTATATACCGGCATTCATGATAAAATCACATCATGCCGGTTTACATTCAAACAGGGTGTGCAGAAAATACAATAACTGAATCTGGTGCAGAGGAGTTGCAGTTACAATAAACAGGGGTAATGGAACTGGGACAAGAGAGAAAAAGCAGTTAAACACCTCTATCATATCCCCCCTCAGCCGTCTCTTCTCCAAGCTGAACAGCCCTAACCTCTTCAGCCTTTCCTCATAGGGGAGCTGTGCCATCCCCTTTATCATTTTGGTTGCCCTTCTCTGTACCTTCTCCATCGCAATTATATCTTTTTTGAGATGCGTCGACCAGAATTGTACACAGTATTCAAGGTGTGGTCTCACCATGGAGCGATACAGAGGCATTATGACATTTTCCGTTTTATTCATCATTCCTTTTCTAATAATTCCCAACATTCTGTTTGCTTTTTTGACTGCTGCAGCACACTGAGCCGACGATTTTAAAGTATTATCCACTATGATGCCTAGATCTTGGTGGTAGTTCCTAATATGGAACCTAACATCGTGTAACTACAGCAAGGGTTATTTTTCCCTAAATGCAACACCTTGCACTTATCCACATTAAATTTCATCTGCCATTTGGATGCCCAATCTTCCAGTCTTGCAAGGTCCTCCTGTAATGTATCACAGTCTGCTTGTGATTTAACTACTCTGAATAATTTTTGTATCATCCGCAAATTTGATAACCTCACTCGTCTTATTCCTTTCCAGATCATTTGTGTATGTATATATATATATATATATATATATATATGTGTGTGCATATATATATATATAAGATCATTTATACTCTTGGCAGAATGAATTTTTCTAGAACTTCTGGGGGAGTTCTGACTCTACCTCGTGTATAATTGTAATATCTTAATTGAAAACCTCATTTTACTATATCTCACCCCAGAACTGAGCATGTTGAAATGCTTTCATGAGGGCAGCCTTGTGCAGTGCAGCACTTCTTACAGAGAAAATAACCGAATTCACATTTTTGCTTATAGAAAAATTTGTGATTGGCATTTTGGTAACTGCAAGGGCACAGAGTTGACCCTGGAACTTGCCTTGAAAGGAAGGGATGTAAATACCATGTACACAGCTGGAATTGAAATGCTTAATTGTTAAAAGGAGCCACCTATAGTTGGGAGGAGGAGGGGGGGGGGAGTTCCCTTGCACTCCCCCACCCTTCTCTGACGTGCCTGTTCCCGTAGTGGCCCAGCCTGCCCCAGCGTGACGCTGGGAATAGGGAACCCAGGAGCCAGCCATGGGTCGACTTGAGCATGTCTCTGGCCCATGCCGGCAAATATTAACATTTAAACAGTTAATATTTTATCTTCTTACTTGAAAGTTGTTGGGAAAATTAAATTTGTTTTGTTTTATTTATTTATTTTATTGTATTTATAAACTTTTATATACCGACATTCGTAGGAAACATCACACTGGTTCACAATTAACTATAAAGGATGGAAAATTACAAAGAACAGGGAGAGGGGAAGAGAGGAGCAGGCTAGAAGGAGAAGGTGGTAAAGGCAGAGGGAGAAAAAAGAAAGGCGAGTGAAAATAAATAGGAACAATGATATGGAGAGAAGGAGCATAACCTTATAATGCGACTACAATAATATCACAGGATATGTACATATAATAACACACTAGTAACCATTTTGTTACTCCACCCTGTCAAAACCTCACAAACAGGCCGATACAGTAAAATCGGTGGGAGAGCCGGCACTCCGAGGCGAGCGCCCACTCTCCCAACGCACGCCCAGGCCACTCTTCTGGGCGCGCGATCCAGTATTTAAATGAGGGCCCGCGGTAAAAAAAGGCACTAGGGACACTAGTGCTTCCTTTTTGAAAGAAGCGGTGGCTGCCAGCGGGTTTGACAGCCAAGGCTCAATTTTTCCGGTATCTGTTCTCAAACCCGTTGACAGCCACGGGTTCGGAAAATGGACGCTGGCATAATTGAGCGTCCGTCTTCTGACCTGCGGGCCGTGGGCTGATTTTACAGTTTTGTTTTGGTTTTTTAAAAAAAATTTTTTAATTTTCGGGCTTCTGACTTAATATCGCTGTGATATTAAGTCGGAGGGTGTACAGAAAAGCAGTTTTTTCTGCTTTTCTCTGCACTTCCCAGGCGCCAGCAGAAATTAACACCAGCCTTTGGGCAGGCGTTAATTTTTGAAGGTAAAATGTGCGGTTTCGCTGCACATTTTGCTTTCTGGATCGCACGGGAATAATTAATGGGGCCATCAACATACATTTCCATGTTGCGGGCGCTATTAGTTTTGGGGGGGTTGGCAGCGCTGCTAGCGCGTCGAAAACGCGCAGCCAAACCCAGGCTAACAGTGCGCTCCGGTGTATTGTATCAGCCTGAAAATGTAGCATAGCTGAAGGCATTGCTTGAAGTTCATGAGCCCCTAACATCCTTATTTATGCAGTTAATCTCTTCATGTTGATAACAAAAGTATTCAGCTCTCATATCCCATCCCACAAAACATGTCCTCACCTATATGCAGGTATTTAAAGTTTTTTGTTGAAATACTGAGGTCAGAATTGCTGGAACATTTAGAAGTCAGTATTCCTTATTTTTATTTATACATTTATATATATATATATTTTTAGCTTTATATTTTGAATTCCAGACATAGGCAACATAAGATCTCAGCATCTTAAACAAAGAGTGAAAAACAGAGCACGTCAGATGGCATTTATTACTCCTGCTCGGATTATTCTATTTTAAAAGCAGCAAGGGGTTTTCATATTAGCATAGCATGTTTGATTTCCAAGCCACTAGAAACTGAATTGGGAACTTTTTGTTTTGTAACTCTGTAGGTCACAAGGCAGAACCATAAATCACTGTTATGCACAGCCAATAAAATATAAGCTACTACAAAGTTTTTTCAGAGCTGGGGTTTTATAGGGACTGTAATATAGCTGTAATAATTATTGAAAGCTGCTGAAAGAATTTTGCAGGCAGTAAGAATGAAATGCAGTCTGTATCCTAACTCATTTTGTTTTGAGTGCCTTGAATAGCTCTGTATCTTTCAGTATGGGGCCTTTGCGTATGGGCTCCTGATTTTGTGATGCATAACCCTAGATAGAGGCTTCATCCTCTGTTTCTCTAAGGCCTCAGTCTAGTGTAAACTGGCCAAAGGGAGGGTAATTTTTATTTATTTAGAGTTGATTATCCACTTTTATCACATAACTGAAAGTGGTTACAATAAAACAACAATAGAAAGCAGTCATCCACCCACCCACCCCCATATTTCCAAAAATAATAAATTAAAAATCATAAACCAAATATACCGAACTCCCCTTCCAGTCTTTTTCCTGACTACTATTCCCCTTGGCTCCAAGTAGACTAGACTTGGCCCAGCCTTCAAAAGTAAGGACCCAAAATGACACAAAGCTACCAAGCTAGCTTGGGAAAGCTGGCCAACTAGCCAAGCTTTAACCTTTTACAGAAATTCAGCTAAGAGGATTCTCTCTGAATCTCACATGATACTAGGTTCCATAACTTAGGGGCCATGATTTCCAGTTTCACCTGTGATATAGGGGGAATTTGGAGGCGTGCTAGCTGCGATGACAGGTTATACAAAGAGCAGATAAATGGTGCCTAGGCGGTACAAATACTTATAAACAAAAGGATTTTCAGTTTCCCTCTCCAGGAGCCAGTGTGATTCATTCAGTAAAGGAAATGCATGATACCTTGCCTGAGAATCCGAAAAGCAGTATTCTGGAGAAATTGTGGCTGTTGTACTAGTCATTGGGGTAAATTCTGATGGAGCAAATTACAATGATTCAGTCTACCAGTTATTACTGCATGTATTATTGTGACCAGCTCTAACTTGTTGCAGGCTATTAAAAGAAGCTTTAATTGCTGTTGAAATTTTGCGGTTCCATAGAAAGTTTATCATCAGTAGCAGGCCAAGGCTACGGACTCGTCTCTTAGTTTGAAGTTTGGTCTCTACCACTATCAGTCTCTGTTTGTTTATGTGACTGATCCATGACTGTGTGGGTAGGGGTAACTTCTACACCCAGACTTTACCCCATATTTTCAAAATTCCTGGGTAAGTGCCCTTGTATGTGCGCAAACTCGCCTGCATAAAGTTGCGCCTGCTGTATGGAGTTAGTAGGTGTAAACTTAACACGCGTAAATCTGTAGTCTGCCCCAGATCCACCCCCAGTGCATGGAAAAGTATGCACAAAATTAGGTTACACCCACACTCTTATATGCAGTGAGCCCCAAGCGATTTTATAATGACCATCTGCACACACAAAACTAGATATTTTGCAGGTAAGTGGCTTTGAAAATTCACCCCAAAGTATATCTCATACTACATCTAAGACTTGCCTGTCTTATTTAGGATCTTTGCATGCATACACTGCCACATGCTGGGTTGGATGGTTTGCAGCTGGAAATTCTCAGTGACCAGGGTTTCATGAAGGGGTTCCCAGGCTTTCTGAGGTGCCTGCCAGGATCAACCATTTGACCAGTTTGCGCATAATCTGGCCTACCCCCTGTTCCTCTGTCTGAGCTTTGTTTAAAATAGAATTCAGCAAAAACAAACTTCCTAAGGCTAGTGACAGCATTAGCAGGACGCTGGAGACTGAATGATCTGGTCTTCTGCTCTGTAATGACTGAAATAAGCTGCATAAAATTAGAAATGTTTTATGTAGTGTCCAGTAATTCCTCATCCTTGATTGAGTAGAATGAATGGAGAAATTCACCATATACTTTTGAAATTTGCTAATGAACTTTCTTGCTATAATTACTGAATCACTTTGCCTATTGCTGGCAGTAGTAAAAAAAAAATAAAAACATAGTACAAATCAGCTTTGAAAATATAAAACAATCCTAGCTTTCCAGCAGCTCTGGACCCCTCAACCCATCTATAAGAAATGTGGTAAATTTGTGTTGCTAGGGCGAAATGTATTTTTGATAAACGAGCATGATGTCTTGATATAAGCAAGATTAGTACATATCTTATGTGTGAAAATGACCACACAATACTTAAATAACAAGCTAATGTCTACTGCATGATGATTCTTTACATTGATTTACATATATAAAGATAGCACGAGAGTATGACAACAGCTAAGGACCATTGGGCCCATCTAGTCTGCCCCACTTAAATCCTCTTGCATTGCCTTGGACCCTGGTTGCTCTGGCTTCCCCTCCACGCCTAACTAATCCTCTTCCTTTCTCAGGCCTTCTTGAATTGTTACTATTTTCATGTCCACTGGGAGACCATTCTTGTGAAGAAATATTTCTCAGAGGACAAGCAGAATGGCAGTCCTTGCACAGGGGTGACATTATCGGATGGAGCCCGGCAGGAACTTTGATCTCAAAGAATCTAGAACTTTCAGCATGCCCTACTGAGCATGTGCAGCTGTAGACATCCATTGAGTGCCATGGTTACCCTTGAGGTCATTGAGGTACCATGGTGCCCTCAATGCCATCGAAATGCTTGACTGCCCTCGATGCTGTAAGGGCCATCGAACGTGGGCGCCATTGAATGCCATGCATGCTGTCTATTAACCTGGCTGGGGACTTCTTTTCCCATAGGTATTGGTGGGTGCTGTCGTGTGCCATAAACACTATCGAGTGCCATGGGCTCTAGATGCACTGGATGAATACCCAAGGGTCATCGAGTGCCATTGGCCTTGATGTGGTGGAGTAGCGGCACCAACCTTGAGAGTTTGCTGTCCTGACCATGTTGGGGACCAAGACTGCCATCGAGCACCATGGTCACCCTAGACACCATTGTAGCCACCCTCAAGGCCATCAAGGTGCGGGGCCTGCATTGAGCGCTATGGAGGCTATTGGGTGTATTTGCCAGTGATGATATCCATGGCTGTTCTCGACTATATTGAGCACCATCACCGCTAGGGGGCACCAGGATCACCATTGAATGCCTGGTGGTTCTGGTTACCCTTGAGCACTATGTAAGCCCTCTGCTGACAGGGGCTTCGGGACGGCTAAGGCACCTCCGAGCACGGAGGATGCCATTGACCAGGGGCACCCTGGAGGACTGAGGCATCCAGGATGCACCATTGCCCAGTGTTCTTGAGGCTGTCAAGTGTTGTGGGCACTGATGAGTCCATTTCTGGTATCCAGAAGGGATACTGAGAGGCAATAAGGTGTGCCATTGAAGGTATAAGGCTCTTGGGTGCCTTGGGTGTTGACACTTTAGAGTGTTTGGAGCCATTGTACAGCGCCAAAAGGTGATGGGGTCATGGGGGAATTGGCAGCCCCATGGGGCTTCGAGCACCATTGATGCTGCTGAGCGCCGGAGTTGTCAAGGCTAGCATCAGCCATTGGCACTGGCATTTATGCTGTCAGGCCCACAGCATTGACTTCCTTGAGCACATAGCTGAGCCAAGGGGAGCCATAGAGGACACCTGCCATCATCTGTTCCTTTGGGCATTGATATGGCGCGTCAGTGCTTTGGTTCTGCAGGTCTATCTGCCTTCACTCACTGTGGGTATCATTTGTACCTCCGGACCATTGATACCTTTGGGTACTGGTCGCCATTGATGCTGCCGACCCTTGGATATTTTTAACCTGCGGTGTTTGTGATTTATCTATGCCTTTGGGCGCCATGTACACAATGGGTGCCACCTGGCTGTCAGCATCATATGGTGCTGCGTGCCATTGACCATGTGAATATCGAGGGCATATTGGCACCAGGGGCACCGTAGCCACTGTTGGCACTAGTGGATGTGGTCGAATGCTGCAAGGCACCATTGTAGAGCACCATGGGCACTGTCTGTTACCACGGGTTAATCTTACAACATTATGCGACGAAAAGGGTGATGAACCATTCACTACTCCAATTGAAGGGCTGCGATCAGCCTTTTGGAGTGTTGCTAGGTATCATGAGGGCAAAGCTGCTCACCACAGGGATGGCAGTAGTCAGAACACCAGTGGCACAGGGTTATCGTTGCCACACAGTACATGCTTACTCCATTAGGAGTTAGTGTGATAGTGGAGTGCATCATGCACGGTCAGATATGCAAAGGTCATCTACTCCTCCAAGTGTCTCAGACTCTGGCGGGCGACATTCTCTCTGTTGGTGCCGTGTATAGCCATGCTAGAGATAATGTTTTTTAGTAAATAGTTGAACTTTACTAGAGCATCTCATGGATATGTGTTAATCCTATTCCTAAAATTGTGTATGTTAATTTTGTAAACCGTTGTGATCTTGATATGGAACGACGGTATATAAAACATCTAAAGAAATAAATAAAACATTGTTGCCGCAAGGTATTAGCTTCCTCATTTGTTTCGCATCTTAGGATGTAATGGGACACTACAGAGTAGGGCACTATCACTCACTCTTGGATTGGTTTTTGGCAGTGTGCAGCCGCTGACCTTAACAGGTGGTGCTCTGTCCCTGCTGTAACAGTGGGATTCTACCCACAAGTGGGGTGATGGGCTACATATGTGTGCCACCATCCACAAGACGGGGTCTACTACATGAGTACTGGTCAATGCGCTTTTAAAAGCAGAGGGCACTTTTGTAGTGTACGTATGTGTGTGTTTCCCTTGTGGCGAGCACAACAGGTTGTATGCCGCTGCCACAAGACTAACCTAAGACTGCATCCTTGATCAAATCACTAGGGGTGTGGATACCAGGGGGTAGTGTTGGGATTCTTTCCCTCCCAAAGAAGAGGGTTAATTATTTTGACCATGTTAGCTTATGTTGAATCCCCTTGGGGGAAGCCTCTGGGGTTCCGTCCTTTGCAGGTCTGTTGCCGAACTGGAGCCTTGATTCTTTGAATCTGTGCACCTCTTTGCAGGTCAGGATCTGCAGGTGTTGGGAGGATGGCTGCAGCAGTTGGATCATTTTTGCTGGTCCATGGATTACGGTGGTGACCTACCCTTTTTGACTGGGTGGCCACCTAAGGCTGATTTTGTCACTTACGAACCTCAGCGATCAGTAACCCACTCTCTGGGAGAGTAGGAAGGTTTTTCAGGAATGGGAGGCCCCGATTTCCATTGCTTTCATGTCCCTTCATAAAGGGGAGATATGACTTACCCTTATGGGTTCCCTCTTGGATGCTGGGTTGTCCATCCCTACAAACGGTGGCCCTCGTTCTCCATTCCTGAAAAAGGGATTTAATTACCTCTGACTTGGAATCGCTCTCTGTTCCCCATGGGATCTGAGAACAAGTTGGGGTTAGCATTCATCCCTAGGTTATCCAAAGGTGCCACATGCCTCTTTCATGATGAAATTATTCCGGATTTGGTCTCCCTATCGTACCCAGGATCTCCCCTTCTGGGCAACTCCCTGGTGAAGATTAGGGGTTTCTCCCGCACAGGAGTTATCCTTTTGATACCTGCTGATCACAATGTGTGGTTTTTGCGTATACTAGTCATTCTCGATGCAGGACCCTACCTCAGTAGGGAGGGTTCTGGTCCATATGCATCCTAGTTGGCAGGTATGCCTTTCAACCTCTCGTCATTTCTATGGCTGCATGCGTTAGGGTCTGAGGGACCCTGCAAAGGGTGCTACACTTTTGTTATGTGGCTTGCAAGGTATACTTCCTCCTCTTAGGGATAACCCTGTCTGTGGGCAGGGAGGTCCACTAACTGTTCTACTTACTGGACCACATGAATCCTTGGGGAAAGTATATGTAATCATGGCCTTGGGTATTGATTTCTAGGATTGTTGGGCTGTCTGTTCTGAGATCAGACTGACCCTGCCCTGGTATCCTTTGGGTTGCCATATCTGTTTCTACAGGGTTTGCACTTGCGGCATCCTTGCTTTCTATCTCTTGGTGTAGAGTTTCTGGATTTCTTCCCCAGGAGTTCACTCTGTTTCAGCTGTTCTATCATGCTGAGATATGTACCTCGGGGGTAACTCCCTACTGGAATCAGCAGTGAGTTGGTTGGTTGGGGTCAATAAATACAGCTTAATGGCTTTTTCTTATCCCTGCAATCCTAGGGTCTGCCTCCTCCTGACTTCCGGTTGGAATGTTAAGGGGATGGGGAGAGAGAAAAGCTAGGGAATTCATTTTAGTGTATACTTGCAGGGATTGGTGCACCTTTTCCCTGTTTTGTTTTGGTTTTTTTGCCAAGTTCTGGCAAGCACTGCTTTTAGCTTTTCATACTTCACTGGGTTGACCAAAGTGCCTCCCTGCTTATCTGAGCTATTCTGTGAACAGGATGGATAGGCCTACCCTTGACAGGGTGGAGCGTGAGTGAGCTTCAGGCTTAGCTTAACTCCCTACTCGGAGGAGGGGGTGGGGGGGAGTTGGGCTAGCGATCCCATTTCAGAGCTTGCTTTTCATCCGCTGACACGCTTGATGTCTGTCCTGAGTGGTCAGATCTGTCTGGTACTTTAGCAGGTAAGGTCTGCCACCGACCTGGCCATTGTTGCTACTACTGCTTCTTCCAATTATTGCTTGGATTTTTCTGCCTATCAGTCAGTCACTGGGCACACTTCTGCAAATGCATTATGTCCTTCAGATGCTAGTGGCTCGATGTATCTTTCTGGAGGGCTTTCTGGCCCCAATTGGTTTTTCGGTTGTTTTGTGATGCCAACTGAAAATGTGCAGACTTTGTTCAAGAGTTCTTCTCTTGGTTGATTCTCTAGGCTTATCCTGTATCCAGGAGGATCTAGATCTACTTTGCTTATTGGCGTTCTGATCCAAAACCTTGTCTCGTAAGGCAAAGTACGCTTCTCGCTAGACTTCACATCACACCCATACCTTAGGTGCTTCTGTTACGCATTGGGGTATTTGCGTCTCATTCTATGGTTATCTTTTGTAGAACCCAACTCTCTTCCTGCCTAAGAACAACATAAGAACGTGCCATACCGAGTCAGACCAAGGGTCCATCAAGTCCAGCATCCTGTTTCCAACAGTGGCCAATCCAGGCCATAAGAACCTGGCAAGTACCAAAAAACTAAGTCTATTCCATGTAACCGTTGCTAATAATAGCAGTGGCTATTTTCTAAATCAACTTAATTAATAGCAGGTAATGGACTTCTCCTCCAAGAATTTATCCAATCCTTTTTTAAACACAGTTATACTAACTGCACTAACCACATCCTCTGGCAACAAATTCCACAGTTTAATTGTGCGTTGAGCGAAAAAGAACTTTCTCCAATTTGTTTTAAATGTGCCACATGCTAACTTCATGGAGTGCCCCCTAGTCTTTCTATTATCCAAAAGAATAAATAACCTATTCACATCTACCCGTTCTAGACCTCTCATGATTTTAAACACCTCTATCATATCCCCCCTCAGCCGTCTCTTCTCCAAGCTGAAAAGTCCTAACCTCTTTAGTCTTTCCTCATAGGGGAGCTGTTCCATTCCCCTTATCATTTTGGTTGCCCTTCTCTGTACCTTCTCCATCGCAATTATATCTTTTTTGAGATGCGGCGACCAGAATTGTACACAGTAATTCAAGGTGCAGTCTCACCATGAAGTAATACAGAGGCATTATGACATTTTCCGTTTTATTCACCATTCCTTTTCTCATAATTCCCAATATTCTGTTTGCTTTTTTGACTGCTGCAGCACACTGAACCAACTATTTCAATGTGTTATCCACTATGACGCCTAGATCTCTTTCTTGGGTTGTAGCACCTAATATGGAACCTAACATTGTGTAACTATATCATGGGTTATTTTTCCCTGTATGCATCACCTTGCACTTATTTCTTTCCAGATCATTTATAAATATATTGAAAAGTAAGGGTCCCAATACAGATCCCTGAGGCACTCCACTGTCCACTCTCTTCCACTGAGAAAATTGTCTTTTAGCCAATTTGCAATCCACGAAAGCACATTTCCACCTATCCCATGACTTTTTACTTTTCCTAGAAGCCTCTCATGAGGAACTTTGTCAAACGCTTTCTGAAAATCCAAGTATACTATATCTACCGGTTCACCTTTATCCACATGTTTATTAACTCCTTCAAAAAAGTGAAGCAGATTTGTGAGGCAAGACTTGCCTTGGGTAAAGCCTAGATCCGTTTTTGGTTGGCTTCCTCACGCAAATGGGAGAAAGTGGTGCTCTCAGCACTTTGGGGTTCCCTCCTTTGTCCTGCACGGGCAGCCTATAACTTGGGAATCACTCATGTGTGAGGACTGCCATCCTGTTTGTCATTGGAGAAAGCAGAGTTGCTTACCTGTAACAGGTGTTCTCGCTTAGGAGTAGGTTTCTACTTGTAATAGCTATATCATGCCCTAGGTAGAATCTGTGAGATCAAAGTTCTGGGCCTGACTCCATTCATAAGATATGCCGTACTGAGTCAAACTCAGGTCCATCAAGCCCAGAATCCTGTTTCCAACAGTGGCCAATTCAAGTCCCAAGTACCTGGCAAGTACTCAAACATTAAATAGATCCCATATTTTTAATGCTGGTAAAAAGCAGTGGCTATTACTTATTGATTAGTAGCAGTTTATGGACTTCTCCAGGAACGTATCCAAACCTTTTTTAAACTCAGCTACACTAGCTGTCTTAACCACATTTTCTGGAAACAAATTCCAGAGCTTAATTGTGCATTGAGTGAAGAAGACTTTTCTCCAGTTTCTTTTAAATGTGCCACATGCTAACTTCGTGGAGTGCCCCCTTGTCCTTCTATTATCGGAAAGAGTAAAAACAGATTCACATTTCCCTGTTCTAGACCTCTCATGATTTTAAAGACTTCTATCGTATCCCCCCTCGGCCGTCTCTTCTCCAAGCTGAACAGTCCTAATTTCCTTAGTCTTTCCTCATAGGGGAGATGTTCCGACACTCTTCTCTGTACTTTCTCCAGTGTAGCTATATCTTTTTTGAGATGCGATGACCGAAACTGAACACAGTATTCAAGGTGCGGTCTCACCATGGAGCAATACAGAGGCATTATGACATTTTCCGTTTTATTAACATTCCCTTCCTAATAATTCCCAACATTCTGTTTGCTTTTTTGATGCTGCAGCACACTGAGCCGACGATTTTAAAGTATTATCCGCTATGAAGCCTCGATCTCTTTCTTGGGAGGTAGCTCCTAATATGGAACCTAACATCGTGTAACGACAGCATGTGTTATTTTTCCCTATATGCATCACCTTGCACTTGTCCACATTAAATTTCATCTGCCATTTGGATGCCCAATCTTCCGGTCTCGCAAGTTCCTCCTACAATTTATCACAATCCGCTTGTGATTTAACTACTCTGAACAATTTTGTCATCTGCAAATTTGATTACTTCACTTGTCGTATTTCTTTCCAGATCATTTATAAATATACTGAAAAGGACTGGTCCAAGTACAGATCCTGGGGCACTCCATTGTTTTATTATTTATTTATTTATTTATTTATTTAAAGTCTTTTCTATACCGTTGCTAAGTTATATACCATCTCAACAGTTTACATGTAGGCACATAAGTAAGTTTGGAGTAAGCATACTATAGTACATTCTAACAAGTGCCATTAAGTTTCGGTTACATTAAATCATAAAAATACGTACAAATGTTTAGTGATGTAGGTTCTGGCCAGGTGTACCTAGAAGGTACTTTTACAGGTTAAAAAAATCACATTTACTGTGTTACCTTATTACATTCATTGTGTACTCAATTTGTTAAAATATTGTAATGCACATTTATGAGAATAGTGCTGTGTGCTGGTGCTCCTCTGTTTATTCCAGTGTATTTTCTATTCTCCGGTCTTGTTTAAAAAGCCATGTCTTTAGACTTCTCTTGAATGTTTTGGGGTCTGCCTGTAATCTGGTCTCCAAAGGCATTGTGTTGCAGAGTGTGGGTCCTGCTAAAGACAGTGCCCTCTCTCTTACCTGTGTTAGTCTCGCTGTCGTGACTGAGGGAATGGTTAAGAGAGCTTTGTTTGCTGAACGAAGGTTCCTGTGTGGGACGTGTACCCGTAGTGCGGTGTTTAGCCAGTCTGCTTTTTCATCATGTATTGGTTTATGTATGGTGCCTAAGGCTTTGTATTTTATTCTTTGTTCTATGGGTAGCCAGTGAAGTTCGGCCAGAGTTTGTTATATGGTCTCTTCTTCTTTTTCCACTGAGAAAACTGACCATTTAATCTTTCTCTATTTCCTGTCTTTTAACCAGTTTGCAAGGAAACAGTCTCTGGAACTGGTATCTCCCCAACATCCTCCACGGTTAACACAGAAGCAAAGAATTCATTTTGTCTTTCCACGATGGCCTTATCTTCCCTAAGTGCCCCTTTAACCCCTCGATCATCTAATGGTCCAACTGATTCCCTCACAGGTTTCCTGCTTTGGATATATTTTAAATAGTTTTTATTATGAGTTTTTGCCTCTATGGCCAACTTCATTTCAAATTCTCTCTTCGCGTGCCTTATCAATCTTTTACACTTACCTTGACAATACTTATGCGTTATCCTATTTTCTTCAGATGGATCCTTCTTCCAATTTTTGAATGAAGATCTTTTGGCTAAAATAGCTTCTTTCACCTCCCCTTTTAACCATGAACGGTAATCGTTTGGCCTTCCTTCCACCTATCTTAATGCTTTTCTAATGTTAGCCTTGACTTTGTTCCCCTAAGTTTGAATAAAAACTAGCGAGTCTTGCCTACCTGGTATATCTGTAGATAATTTGCATATTTGGTGCCAGGGCTTAATTTGTTGGCGTTCCACTGCTTCTTTTCAACAGCAGGGATGTTCTGCTCCAGCCCCTCACATCTAGGCAGCCTGCAAGAAAGAGAGGAAGGTGCACCTGAAGCCGACGGAGAAGCGAACGGCCAGTCTGCTCCCTAACCCCGTCCTTCTCTCCTGTTGTCCCACCCTCTTCCTTTCCTCTCCTGGACTGTAGGGAACAGGACGGAAGAGGCTGATCCTGAAGCAAACATGAGAGCGACGAATAGACACACACGTTTGAAACTTGTGAGCAGTAGTGCCAATTGTCAAGCCTTCAGCCTTTGCCTTGAAGTCTGGCACTGCTGCTCACTGCTGTCAGACTTGTGCTAAATTAATTCCACCCCCTTTTTATTTTTGTTTGTTTGTTACCTAGGGCTTAAATTCTGGGGGAATGACCCAGAGCAGCGATCTGCCACCTATTTTCAGGATCCAAGGAAACGGTGGAGCTGGCAGAGGAAATCAGTTTGGGCTCCTCCATGGGTATGGAGCTGGCCCTCCCCTCCCCCAGCCCCTGGAGGAAGCCCCTGGAGTGTGGGAGCTGCTTACCCCGAGACCTTTGTGCGATTCTGCAGCACAACTGAGGAGGCTGGGAGGGAGAATAGCCAAGATGGAAGGCACACGGGGAGAATTCCTTGCCAGTCCTAGGGGGATGCTTGTTTACCTGCTCCACTGCTGCTGCTTAAGCTGCCTTCCTGGCCCCCGTCATCTCTGCCCCTGCTGACCACATTGGGGGAGGGGGAGACATGCGACATAGTGAGGGAATCAGAGGGAGAGGTGGGAGAGAATGAATGAGCAGATCAGAGGGGCTATGAATTGGGTGGAGTGGGGCCAGTGTTTCGTTGCCTATTTTAGGGGTGGCCAATCTACTCTTCAGGAGCCACAAATAGGTCTGATTTTCAGGACATCCATAAGAGAGATTTGCATGCACTGCTTCCATTGTATGCATATGTTTATTTATTTATAATAATTAGCATATGCCTTATTGGTAGCTCAAGTTGCGTTACATTTAGGTGCAGTGGGTATTTTTATGTCCCCAGAGGGCTTGCAATCTAAGGGCCTGATTTTTCAAAAGCTTTCACACGTGTAAATGAACTTGACCCTTGTAATTGGATTTTTGAAAATTGCTAAAACATATGCCATGAATTGTCCATAGGATATTCATGTGTAAGTTCGCTTTGCGCATGCAAATGGATTTTTAAAAAGGTTATGATAGTGTTACATTTACCTCCTTTTAAAATTTCCTCCTGAGTTTGTACCTGTGGCAACACAGGGAAAAGTGACTTGCCCAAGGTTACAAAGGAGCAGCAGTGGGATTTTACCTGATCTCCCTCGTTCTTAGCCCACTGCTCTAACATAAGAAAATGCCATACTGGGTCAGACCAAGGGTCCATCAAGCCCAGCATCCTGTTTCCAACAGTGGCCAATCCAGGCCATAAGAACCTGGCAAGTACCCAAAAACTAAGTCTATTCCATGTAACCATTGCTAATGGCAGTGGCTATTCTCTAAGTGAACTTAATAGCAGGTAATGGACTTCTCCTCCAAGAACTTATCCAATCCTTTTTTAAACACAGCTATACTAACTGCACTAACCACATCCTCTGGCAACAAATTCCAGAGTTTAATTGTGCGTTGAGTAAAAAAGAACTTTCTCCGATTAGTTTTAAATGTGCCCCATGCTAACTTCATGGAGTGCCCCCTAGTCCTATTATTCGAAAGTGTAAATAACCGATTCACATCTACCCGTTCTAGACCTCTCATGATTTTAAAGACCTCTATCATATCCCCCCTCAGCCGTCTCTTCTCCAAGCTGAACAGCCCTAACCTCTTTAGTCTTTCCTCATAGGGGAGCTGTTCCATCCCCTTTATCATTTTGGTCGCCCTTCTCTGTACCTTCTCCATTGCAATTATATCTTTTTTGAGATGCGGTGACCAGAATTGTACACAGTATTCAAGGTGCGGTCTCACCATGGAGCGATACAGAGGCATTATAACATTTTCCGTTTTATTCACCATTCCCTTTCTAATAATTCCCAACATTCTGTTTGCTTTTTTGACTGCCGCAGCACACTGAACCGACGATTTCAAGGTGTTATCCACTATGACGCCTAGATCTCTTTCTTGGGTTGTAGCACCTAATATGAAACCCAACATTGTGTAATTATAGCATGGGTTATTTTTCCCTATATGCATCACCTTGCACTTATCCACATTAAATTTCATCTGCCATTTCGATGCCCAATTTTCCAGTCTCACAAGGTCTTCCTGCAATTTATCACAATCTGCTTGTGATTTAACTACTCTGAACAATTTTGTGTCATCTGCAAATGTGATTATCTCACTCGTCGTATTTCTTTCCAGATCATTTATATAGATATTGAAAAGTACTGGTCCCAATACAGATCCCTGAGGCACTCCACTGTCCACTCCCTTCCACTGAGAAAATTTTCCACTCAATCCTACTCTGTTTCCTGTCTTTTAGCCAGTCTGCAATCCACGAAAGAACATCGCCACCCATCCCATGACTCCCTACCTCTCCCAGAAGTCTCTCACGAGGAACCTTGTCAAACGCCTTTTGAAAATCCAAATACACCACATCCACCAGTTCAGCCCTATCCACATGTCCACTAACTCCCTCAAAAAAGTGAAGCAGACCTGTGAGGCAAGACTTGTCCTGGGCTACTATGGATATCTTGAAAACCAAGCATTTTCCTCGCTCTCGAGGACCAGAGTTGACCAACCCTGGCATATATGAAATGAAGAAATGGTACTGGGGCAAGGAGGAGAGAATTTTCTTGCAGATAATCACGTCTGAATAAAACCTAGCAGACTGTCTTGCATGCTTGCACACACACACGTACACGCTCTTTTGCCAGGCATCCGCACAGCAAGAATTCCATGTGTCTGTTCTCATCACTGTTGTACATCTTTCCTTCAAAGTCAGTGATTGACCAAAATAGTCACCCCTTCCTTGTCTCCTGCCGCTGCTGCTTTCCCCAGTGTAAATACTTTGGATTGGCCACTAAATAAAACGAAATGAAGGATCATGTTATTCCGTGATTACTTTATTTATAAGTAGTTAACTAGTTTTAATGATGTGCTCCAGTGCCTAAGTAGTAAATGAACATAGCAGCGATAATCAGTGATAAAAAAATAAAATTAAAAATTAAAAGATAAAAAATAAAGAAAGTAGCCATCGCTCAAAAACGAGCAGCAAATGCCGCCTCCTATTAGAAGCCTTGTTCTTGTTCTAACTTCAGATTTAGGTAACTGCCTCCCAGGCCTTTTTACTTGCTGTTATTTTATGTTTTCTATTTGATATATCTCCAGCCAAATAAGAATGCCCAAAATGATGTACAAAAGTTAAAATACGAAAATCAAAATTAAAACAATAATGCTTAAAACAGGCAAAACGTAAGCGGCAAACAGGAGTGGAGGAGCAGCCGGCTGTGAGCCAGGATTTAAATTACCTAAAGTACCTGAATGTAATCCACTTTGAAATGTGAAAAAAGTGTGAAAAGCGGAATATCAAAAAATCTAAATAAATAAATCCCACTACTGCTCCTTGTGACTTTGAGCACGACACATCACTCTCTGTTGTCTCAGATACAAACATATGGGCCGAAACAGTACAGTGCGCTCCGGAGCGCACTGTTAGCCAGCATTTGGACGCGCTAGCTTTACCCCTTATTCAGTAAGGGGTAATAGCGCATCCAAAACGCGAGTCCAACCCCCCCCCCCCCCCCCCCCCCCGAACCTAATAGCACCCGCAACATGCAAATGCATGTTGATGGCCCTATTAGGTATTCCCGCGCGATTCAGAAAACAAAATGTGCAGCCAAGCCGCACATTTTGCTTTCAGAAATTAGCGCCTACCCAAAGGTAGGTGCTAATTTCTCCGGGCACCGGGAAAGTGCACAGAAAAGCAGTAAAAACTGCTTTTCTGTGCACCCTCCGACTTAATATCATGGCGATATTAAGTCGGAGGTCCCAAAAGTTTAAAAAAGTAAAAAAAAAAAAAAAGGGCCCGCGGCTGTCGGGTCAAAAATCGGACGCTCAATTTTGCCGGCGTCTGGTTTCTGAGCCCGTGGCTGTCAGCGGGCTCGAGAACCGATGCTGGCAAAATTGAGCGTCGGCTGTCAAACCATCTGACAGCCGCCGCTTCCATCAAAAAAGAGGCACTAGGGGCGCTCTTTTTACCGCTGGGTCTAATTTAAATAAATTAAGATGCTGTATCGCGTGCACAGGAGAGTGGTCTCCTGCGTTTTTACTGTATCGGCCCGTTAGAATGTGAAACCTCTGAGGATAGGGAAATACCTAAAGTACCTGAATGTAATCCACTTTGAAATGCTAAAAAGCAGAATATAAATAAAATATAAAAATATATAAAAAATATAAACACCAAAAGGAATCGCCTGCAAAGGGCGATTGCATCCTCGCCCACTCCTCAACCTTTATCCCGTGTTACCTTTCATGCTGCCAGGGACCACTGGCCCTTAGTAGTCTCAGCCCTCTGACTTGAAGAAGCCCTTTAAGATTTGCTTCTATGTACGTATAACCAATTCTACCGAGGGTGACTCCACATCGTGGTGAACTGTGCCCACAGAAAAAGTGCTGTAGTGCACCTGTTTTCTTCCCTATATCACCAAACCGTATCGTTTGTGTGAGACGTTTGCTTCAGGCCTTTTCTTTTGCTGGATTGGCCACTGTTGGAAACAGGATGCTGGGCTTGATGGACCCTTGGTCTGACCCAGTATGGCATTTTCTTATGTTCTTATGCTGAACATTTACAGTATCTATGCCATGCACTCAGATTGTGCACCGGTTCTGGAGACACGTTTGCTTCAGGCCTTTCTTTTGCTCTCCATTTCTTGCTGACTTCTGAACATTTACAGTATCTATGCCATGCACTCAGATTGTGCACCGGTTCGGGAGACACGTTTGCTTCAGGCCTTTTCTTTTGCTCTCCATTTCTTGCTGACTTTTGAACATTTACAGTATCTATGCCATGCACTCAGATTGTGCACCGGTTCGGGAGACACGTTTGCTTCAGGCCTTTTCTTTTGCTCTCCATTTCTTGCTGACTTTTGAACATTTACAGTATCTATGCCATGCACTCAGATTGTGCACCGGTTCGGGAGACACGTTTGCTTCAGGCCTTTTCTTTTGCTCTCCATTTCTTGCTGACTTTTGAACATTTACAGTATCTATGCCATGCACTCAGATTGTGCACCGGTTTGGGAGACACGTTTGCTTCAGGCCTTTTCTTTTGCTCTCCATTTCTTGCTGACTTCTGAACATTTACAGTATCTATGCCATGCACTCAGATTGTGCACCAGTTTTGGCCCAGTGTTTTTGTAATTAAAAAAAACAAACAAACTGTCGTTTTCACTGGTAAGTATGGAGAGGATTTTGCATTGGGGCAGAAGTTTGCTAAATCCGTCCCATCAGGGGTAGGAAACATTTTGGAAAACTTAGGCAGTGGTCCAAATTTTTAAGAGTCTTGGTAAAAAATCTTTATAATTTTTTTTTTTTTTTTTTAACCTTATCATTAACTTTTTGCCCTATGTCCAGTCTTCTTTCTGCCCCTGCCAGCTTCTCTTTGGTGGCCAGCCCTCTCTGCCAGAGCCCACTGTGAGTCCCCACCTGGTCCCGGCTGATCTCCTGACCACCATCGATGACCCCATTCTCAGTCCTGCTCCTTACCTGGGTTCCCCCATTTTAGACACCTGGGCATTTTGGATCC